>NC_054709.1:19942312-20287312 GCF_016097555.1 Gigantopelta aegis
GTGTTGTTGGGTTTTTTGTTTTTTTGAGACGTAGGAACTGTTGTAGTGCGATTTATTATGGTGTATATTTGCTTACTTAGGTTTAGGGGTTTTTAATATTTTTATTTCAAACGGAAGAATCGGGTTGCAAACAGTGTTCAAACGTTGGTTGTTTGATTTTGTTGTTTTACTAATAACTAATTTAATGGCTCTTTTTCAAGAAGCATATTCTAACAAATTGGATTGCATTTAGTATCTTGTTTAACGTATTGTAGTCCATTGATGTTCCACCTTCGTCTATACATTATTGAATAAATACTATGTCTGTTTGTAAATACTTCTTATAAATGAAAGGTCTCCTGTCTTTTTAAATTTTAGTGTTGTACGAAATGTTTGTGCCAGTTAAATCTTCATTATCATCCAGAATTTCTTTGTGTTGAATGGTAAACAAGCTTTGTGATACATCTTTCCAAAACTTATTCTTAATTGTTTTTAATTTTTAGTTGAATATAATAATCTGCATATTCAGTCGTATGTTCTGTGATTAAACCTGTCGCAGCTTGGAAAACAATTGTCCATTTCGAGTTTGATATTAGAAGTCTTCTTGACCATATAGCTTTTAACGCAGTTGTAAAACTTCTAATGTTTAGCATCTTGATGCCTCCATTTACATAGTATTGCATTAGTACTTCTCTCTTAACTTTTTTTTTTTTTTGGGGGGGGGGGGGGGCAAATAAAATTTAACATATTTTAATTATTTTTTTGTTACTTGATCTTGGTCATTTGGTAATCCAGCATTTTGACATTATTACGATTTTGATAACAACGATGCGACCCAATGGAGTTAATTTTCTAGTGGACCATTGGTTTAATGGCCCGATCACACTGGCCCGAATGCTATTCCGTTTGTTTTCCGAATAGGAATTTGGGTGTTCGGGGAGCGAACGGATTATATTCGGGAAGCATTCGGTGTGTTCTAGGAGCATACTGGCTGTTCGGCTCCGTACGGATGCATACGGAACGGCATTCGGTAGCTCCAAAAATTTGTTGTGCATGTTCAAAATAATTTTCATCGACCATCCGAAAGTGGCGTCCATGTGTATTCGGGAAGTATTCGGGAAGCATTCTAGGAGCATACGGCATGTACGGAAAACGTTTGGGAAGCATGCGTCTAGTTCTTGGTGCATTCGGAATGAAAATTTGGAGGTGTTGGGTTCCGTATGCTTTCCGAACACCCCGAATGGACCTAGAACATGACGAATGCTTTCCGAACGTTTTCAGTATCCTTTCCGGATTTTTTTTCATTTATGCCGCCGAATGTATAACGAATAGCCAGAACCCTTCCAGTATTCTTTCAGAACATTTTCCGAACTGCTCGTACACTTCCAGAATGCACAGTATGTTCCGTATGCTTTCCGAACACCCCGAATGGACATAGAACATGACGAACCCTTTCCGAACCCTTGCGGAAAGCATGCGCAAAGAGTTCGGTCCATTCTAGGTCGATTCGCCGTGTTCTGAAAGCATTCGGAAAGCATACGGAAAGCGTTCGGAAAGGAAACCTTTCGAAGTCAACATGCGGGAAGTATTCGGTCTATTCTGAAAGCATTCTGAAACCATACTGAAAACATTCGGAAAACAAACGGAAAGCATTCGGTGATACATTGGGGAAAACACATTCGGAGGGACATTTGGCCAGTTTAAAAAATCACACCACTTTCGTATACGGAAAACAAACGGAAGCTCATTCGGGCCAGTGTGATCGCCCCATAACATTTTTCATCTCCATTAACTCCGGTTAAAAGTTAGCTTTAATAATG
Organism: Gigantopelta aegis; assembly: GCF_016097555.1. NCBI lineage: Eukaryota > Metazoa > Mollusca > Gastropoda > Neomphalida > Peltospiridae > Gigantopelta > Gigantopelta aegis. The sequence goes on from NC_054709.1 coordinate 19,944,112, forward strand.
TCCCCAATATTAACAGAAAAATATACTCCTAGTAAGGATTTTTTTTTTTTTTTTTTTTTTTTTTTCTTTCTTCTTTTTGCACTTTTGAATATTTGTACTGCCTATCCAGATGATTTTTTTTTTGAGCAGGTGAAGTGAGCTAAAACTTTCCTTTGATCAGCTGGACTTCGCCGTGCCAATCGCTGTCGCCTTTTAAAAATAGTGACCACTTGCAATGAACACGAGCATGGAAGATTGGTGAAGAACTTGAGGAAAACCTATTCATATATAATAATTAAGTGTCTAATTCTGATACGTTGACATACTGGTCTAATACTTTTTTTTCTTTTTTTTTAATTTTTTTACAAGTTTTATTGCCAACCCCTTGTTTACAATTAGAACAACACATGCCAAGGGTAGAACATGGGTTGTGCACATAAACATAATAAAACAACATAATATAATACTTTAGGGTACTGGCTTGCAAACACCACCTCACCCCACCCCCACCCCCTCTCAATCCCCCCCTCTCTCTCTCTCTCTCTCTCTCTCTCTCTCTCTCTCTCTCTCTCTCTCTCTCTCTCTCTCTCTCTCTCTCTCTCTCTCTCTCTCTCTCTCTCTCTCTCTCTCTCCATATCTAACCAATGTAGCTATCCATTTATCTTTCTCTCACGCAAAAAACCCCACACACTTTCATTCTTTTCCATTCTATGAACGACGTACATAAATATTTAAAATACGCACATGATATATATACACACACATACACACACATACATATACATATGTATATCTACATTATTAATGCGTGGACCGCTGGGAACAAGACGATGCACAAGGAAAGTTACAAAAATTAGGTCTGTTCAAAGAGAGAATAATACACTGACCACTTGGTGATGAATTTATTAAGATTGTTCTTACTAAGATAAATAAATTTTTCTACATTATATTTTTGTTTAGCTTCGTTTTGGAAGTGTATAATATTTAATTGGACCCTTTGCACTTTACATTTATATATAAAATATTTAGCTAATAATAGTAGCAGGTCAAAAACATTATCTGTTTTAATATTATCTTTACATCAAAATATCACTAGCTGAAGAGAAAGCTTTAAATTACATATCTGCTTACATGAGTTTGATAACCAATTTAAATAATCATTCCAAAAGTTCTGAACAATTTTACATTCACAAAATAAATGCACTATAGATTCTTTTCCGTCATGACAAAACGTACACGTTTCACTGTCAATTAATTTTAATTTATATGCGAAACTATTAGTAGTTAATATTCTATGAAGTATTCTATATTGGAACCATTTAAGTTTGGTCTAATACTTTTAATGTGCTTTTAATGTGACACGGGTTTTTTTATTTCTTATTTTATTTATTTTTCACGAAATAATCGCTTATCTGTTGAAACCCTGTGTGGTGGTAACTCAAAATACAATTTTTAAAAACCCACACATCTCCCACACATACAACTTTGTTATTTACTTCTTTGTTTTTTGTGTCGGAAATCGAATTAAATTGTCATCACCTGAACGCATTACATCGAGCACAGAAGTATATTATTTAGTAAGATAGCTCCGGGCTAAATGTTATTTTGTCATCACCTGAACGCATTACATCGAGCACAGAAGTATATTATTTAGTAAGATAGCTCCGGGCTAAATGTTATTTTGTCATCACCTGAACGCATTACATCGAGCACAGAAGTATATTATTTAGTAAGATAGCTCCGGGCTAAATGTTATTTTGTCATCACCTGAACGCATTACATCGAGCACAGAAGTATATTATTTAGTAAGATAGCTCCGGGCTAAATGTTATTTTGTCATCACCTGAACGCATTACATCGAGCACAGAAGTATATTATTTAGTAAGATAGCTCCGGGCTAAATGTTATTTTGTCATCACCTGAACGCATTACATCGAGCACAGAAGTATATTATTTAGTAAGATAGCTCCGGGCTAAATGTTATTTTGTCATAGGGGAAGGACGTAGCTCAGTGGTACAGCGCTCCCCTGATGCGCAATCGATCTAGGATCGATCCCCGTCGGTGGACCCATTGGGCTATTTCTCGTTCCAGCCAGTGCTTCACAACTGGTGTAACAAAGGCCATGGGATGGTGCATATAAAAGATCCCTTGCTGCTAATCAATATATATATATTGTTCAGCTATTCAAGTGGGAACGTTGGGACAGGGACTTGGTGGGTTGTTATGTTTGTTTTGTTGCTTGTTTGTGTGTTTTGTGTATTTGTTTGACGGGGTGGGTGAGGGGGTGGGAGGGGGGTGGAGGGGGTTAGGGTGTTTGTTGTTGTTGTTGTTGTTGTTTTGTTTGCTTTTTGAGGGAGGTGTTTTGTTAGGGGATTCTTCTGTTTTGGGAGGGGTTTAATATTGTTGTCTTGTTATTGCTGTTGTTGTTGCTGTTGCTGTTGTAGCTGTTAGTGTTGTTGTGTGTCTTTGTCCGTGTTGTGAGTTTCGGTTTTCTTTGGTGTTTTTATACGTTTCTGTTTTAATGAATCACCCAATTTATTTCAATATGGACCATCCATTCCACTTACATTTTCTCAGTACACAATAACCGTTTTTGTGTACTTGTTTTCGTCGTGGTGTTTTGTTAAACAAGTATCCATTCGTTCGTTCGTCCTTTCGTTTCTTCTTCCGTTCGTTCGTTCATTCGTTCGTTCGTTCATATACTAATTCATTCGTTTCCCACTATCCCCAACTGTTTCCTGAAGTTATTGCCTGATATAGAAACCCCACAGAGAGAAACCGCCCCAAGGTGGTCTTAAGTCGCGTAACATAACATCATAGTTTCTGTTTTGATTTTATCTAAATGTTAGTCCTTGGTCCAAAACAAACTAGTTTTTGTTTAAAACACATTATATCTTTATATTTCGTGGCGCCAATTCAGGAAAATTAGGAAGGTGTGAAACAGTTATTTTGGAACCTCACAATGCACAAAAGTTAGTACTTTTGCATTTTCCGGCCATGTATGTGATTCAAATTCCAGTATTTTGCCTCAGAGAAAGCAGAAGGAAGGAAATGTTTTATTTAACGACACACTCAACACATTTTATTTACGGTTATATGGCGTCAAACATATGGTTAAGGACCACATAGATATTGAGAGAAAAACCCGCCGTCGCCAATTCATGGGCTACTCTTTTCGATTAGCAGCAAGGGATCTTTTATAAGCACCACCCCATAGATAGGATAGCACATACCACGGCATTTGATATACCTATCGTGGTGCACTGGGTGGAGCAAAAAATAGCCCAATGGGCCCACCGACGGGGATCGATCCCAGACCGATCGGGATTAAGAAAGCACTTTACCACTTGGCTACGTCCTGCACTTTGCCTCAGGGAGTCCATACAATAACCAATTCACAGACGGCACTTGCAATGTTATATATACGGACCTTAATTGTTTAAATGCTGGAAGAGGGATCGTGATTACACAATTTCCAAACAGAAAAAGACTCTTATATTTTTCTATCTTTCTTTCTTCTTTTCTTTTCATTTTTTTTTTTTTTTCATTTTAATTTCGCAAATGAAAGAGATTTTTTTTTGGCAACACTATGTAATATGCATTATAACTTTAACAGTATGGCAATCACTTAACGGGACAGTCCCTAGTTTTTAAACACTAAGGCGTATTTTTCACCTAGACTAGTTTCAACCCGTACAAAATGGACACTAAGTTTGATATTAATTTACAAACCTGTAACAAATTTGGATACAACACAGTGAAACAAGAGTCTGTGACGTTGAAATACCCTCAAACATAGACTGAAACGCGATTCCATAACAGTTACTTCTCAGACGCACGTGCGTTTTAAAAATATGAAAAATATGTTTTGTGGTGTTAGATACACTATGGTGAGCAGAAACACTTCGGTTGTATGGAAATTTATAAAATAGGATGTATACTACCAAAATCAAATCCCATTGACGACAATAGTAACATATGTGGCTAAAACTCCTACCTGCAGCGTATCAATCAACATAAACGCCACAGATATAAATACTACCATCCCTCACCATTAAAGGGAATCAGAAAAAATTGGGGTTCAAGCTGTTCATTTCTGAGATAACGGGTAGCGTCTATGACTACCCTTGTTCGGCACAAAATTCAAGTACTTGTTTTTACAGATGCCCCAATAAAATTGCATACATTTTGTTTGCCCAGATGAAACCTTTTTTTTCACAACCAAACACACTCATATTTATCACCAATCACAGAACTTGTGGTGTTCAAAGGTTGGGTGCACCTCGAACTTTGACCCAGCCGGAAGTTATTTGGTTTAGTACTACCCCTAAGCAATATAAGTAGTGTCTGATTTCAGTTATCAAAAACGGCTCTAATAGTGAAAAATATGCCGTAGTGTTTAAAAACTAGGCTATCTTCATTTAACGTAGTATAGTGTAAGAAAAGTGGTATATAAGATATTATTTTTTATTAACAGATAGCAGTATTTTAGATATACTTTCTCCAAATGCAAGAAAACGGAGGCGTTTGTGTTCCAGTTGTAGGAGATTGTTTGGAACAGGATATGTATGAGTGTGACTAATTATGGGAGCTGGGGGTGGGGGGGAGGGGGTGCGTGGGTGTTTTCATACCGCACCTCACGAGAGCATTTTTAAACTACACCCAGCTATTAAATTTTGTATGACGTTTTGATTATTGTAGCAGGCAGGTTTTGTTGGGGTTTTCTTCTTTTGCCTTTTTCTTTTTTGCTTGCGTCGCAGGATCGAACCACCTCGGTGGATCCATTCAGCTGATTGGGTTTTTTCTTGTTCCAGCCAGTGCACCACAACTGGACAAAGACCGTGATATGTGCTTTCCTGTCTTTTGTAAAGTGCATATAAAAGACCCCTTGCTGCATTTTGAAAAATGTACCGGTTTCCTCTGATGACTACGAGTCATAATTACTACAAGTTTGTGGCATCCAATAGCCGATGATTAATTAATCAGTCTGCTCTAGTGGTGGGTGTCGTTAAAAAAAACATTTTTGCTAATTGTTGTTTGTATATTCGGTTGTTGTTTTTTTTTTTTTTTTTTTGTTGTGGATGGGGTTTTTTGTTTTTTTGTTGGTGTTTTTATTTGTGGGTTATTTTGTGCAGGGTATATTTTGTTTTGTTTGTTGGTTTGTTTTAGTGTATGTTTTTGTCGGCCTCTTTTCTATATGGTTTTGGGGGTTTTGATAAGTGTTCGTGGTTCTTTGAGAATGGCCAATACAGCACAAATTGAAATTTTGAGTAAAAGTCAGTATCTATCTGTGATATTTTGAGTAAAAGTCAGTATCTATCTGTGATATTTTGAGTAAAAGTCAGTATCTATCTGTGATATTTGCATTTTTGAACAGTTCTTTATACTGTTTTTATTTAAATCTCGAAGTTTTATATTGATGTTGATCATCACCTTATTTGTTTGCATTACCATAGTTTGACACCCAATAGCCGATGTATTTTTCGTGCTGGGGTGTCGTTAAACATTCATTCATTCATTCGGTTTTTTGGGGGTTGCTTTGGGGTTTTTTCGTGTTCTTTTTTTCTGGGGGGTGGATGGGTGTCTCTCTCTCTCTCTCTCTCTCTCTCTCTCTCTCTCTCTCTCTCTCTCTCTCTCTCTCTCTCTCTCGGTCTCTCTATGTATCTCTCTCTCTGTGTCTCTCTCTCTGTTTCTCTCTCGGTCTCTTTATGTATCTCTCTCCCTCTCTCTCCTCTTCTTTTCTCTTTTGCGGGGGTGGTGGTTCGGTTTTGTGTTTTTTATGCGGGTTTTGTTGTTGATTTTTTCTTATTATTAGTTAAGGGTCAGTGTTAATTGCAAATTCTTAATAGGTATTAGGAAGTTGTTGACGTTATTTCATATTGATGGAATCATCACAATACCCGCCCAGCACTATTTCGCAGCCTTCATTAGAACACAAGACGTTAATTGCAGCAATTATCTCGCCCGCTGATTTCAGATAATCAATGACGTCACGAGCAATGGTCGACACGTGAACCAACCGAGACCGGAGGTCACTGCTTGGCTGGACAAATGGAAAACATCGTTGTTTATGCGTTTGGCTTCGGTGATTCTGTTGTAAATCGGGCTCGCGTACTTTTCACTGTGCGCTCCAACTTCTGATAACTGCCATCCAAATAAAGAACACTTTCCCGATATATAACATTTAGTCACACCGCGTTTACCAACGCTATACAAATAATATCGTATTATGTTCACGGTGAAATGCGAGTTATTAATGGTCCTTGTTAGAAATTAGAACAAAAAGATAACGAAAGAAATCAAATATTGCCGACAGTTTATAACTTCTGAAGGTATGTGCCGTAACGAATATGTATGAAATAGTTATTGTAGCCTATAATGGTTAATAAATTATTTACAAGTCAACAATTTTAATCAATTGCTATGTTTTCACGGATTTTGTATTCGATAAAAGAGAAACTCATTATAATAGTGCACGATTTTTTAGTTAGTTAGTTAGTTAGTTAGTTAGTTAGTGTGTTTGTTTGTTTGTTTTTTGTATGTATGTATGTTTGTTTGTTTGTGTGTATGTTTGTATGTTTGTTTGTTTGTATGTTTGTTTGTTTGTATGTTTGTTTGTATTTTTTCTGTATGTTTGTTTGTTTGGTGGGTATTAATGTGCTTACTTACCGAACGTTCAAAGTCGCATACTGTGATTTAAGTTCGGAACTGTTTCCGTAAGTAAGCGAAGGGGAAGTGGAAATTTCGATGGGCAAGTAACTTGCAATTATTTTAGTCTAGTAATAAAATTTAATTAAGCCAAAACAAAATTAATTGCGTTTAAAACATTTGGGCACAAACTTAGATGGTTCACCAAGAAATACAAGGCGGACTCTTAGTGTATTTTTAGAAAGGTCTACAAACTGTAATAAAACTATCTTCAAAGATTAGTTGTCCTTGCCCACAAAACAAAAGTGTATGACGACTCTACAACCAAATGTAATTCGATTTTAGGTTTTGAAAAACAAGATGATTACACCGTTATCTAATTTTCGCCAAATAACCACGATATCAAACCGTAGTAACCCGATATGTTATATATCTGTCCATAGAGATTGTAATATTAATATTCGGTTGAATAAAATTTCGAAATGCACGTAACTTTTATTAGCACAGTTAATAATATCAGTCCTGCCATTTATCATAACTGTGAGTGTCTGTTGTAAAAACAAACAAATAAAAATAAATAATAATAAATAAAGTTTTACCAGGACAATAAATGAATGCAATTTTATTTCTCCGAGTTAGGACGGTGTCAAAAAGTGTGTGTGTGTGTGGGGGGGGGGGGGGGGGGTACCTGTATGGGGTACCTGTAAAAAAAAGTACTCGAATTTTATGCGAAACTAGGGTAGTCATAGACGTTACCCGTTATCTCAGAAACGAGCAGCTTGACCCCCATTTTTTTCTGATTCACTTTAAGTGTAAGGGGTGGTAGTATTTATATCCGTGGCGTTTATGTCGGTTGATACGTTGCAGGTAGGATTTTTAGCCACATATGTTGCTATTGTCGTCTATGGGATTTGATTTGGTAGTATACACCCTATACACTAGTATAAAGCAAATATAAAGCACAATATCTGAAAAGTGGGGGGCACATGCCACCCCACCCCCCTCCAACCCCCAACCCCCCGCTGCCTCCACCAGTGAGGTGGTACTGTGATTGAAACACGTATGAAATACCTGTAAAGCTAAGCACTACAATTTTGTGAGAAATAAAGGGTGTTGTGAAACCATTCCGTTATTTCGAAAATGAGCCATGTAAGGTTCCACTTTTTAAAGTTAATAGCCGGCCTCGGTGCTGTCGTGGTTAACACATCGGACATAAGGCTGGTAAGTACTGGATTCGGCTACCACCCAGAGCGAGTTTTAACGACTCAGTGGGTGGGTGTAAGACCACTACACCCTCTTCTCGCTCACTAACCACTAACCACTACCAACTAACCCTGTGTTCTGGACCGACAGCCCAGATAGCTGAGGTATGTGCCTAGGAAAGCGTGCATGAAAATTAATGAACGAACGAACGAACAAATGAATGAATGAATGAGTTAATATTTTAGGGGAAGGATTTATGAGTTATAATTTGGTACATAAATTGCATATGATATTTTAGCTGCATACGTTAACATTGTCGACTATGGGGTTCTAATTCATATAATCCGCCCATCGGGGTTAACACGGGATATTAAAAAAATTATCTTTTGTTAACATTTTATCTTCTAAGACAACCGAACTGGTAAGTAATAATAAGATAATAGTAAAAAGTAACAACAAATAAATGAATGAATTCGCACCACGAGATAAAGTTTTCTTAGTCACATTGGTGTGTCTGGTTAATATATTTGTGAACATCTTCAAATATTTGTTTATTGGTATCATCATTAAACGTGTCGCGACCGTTTAATATATAATGAAGATTAATTGGTTCAAACTGGTTCGAGATGTTAAAAGAATGTGTCTTTGCTGGATATAAAATTGACATTCCAAGAAATAATTAGTGGTTTCAAAGTAATGCCCAGTTACACGATGTATCCATAGTAAAAAAGAAAGTTAATGTTTGTTTTGTTTAACGACACCACTAGAGCACATTAATTTATTAATCATCGGCTATTGAACGTCAAACATTTAATATACCATATGTTGATATACCTGTCTTGGTGAACTGGCTGGAACGAGAAATAGTTCAATGGGCCCACCGACGGACATCGATCCCAAACCGACCGCGCATCAAGCGAGCGCTTTACCACTGGGCTACGTCCCGCCCTCCATATTACGACCACAACGATATTGGTCTGTATTTAAAGTACTACAGGCGTGTCTTAATGTTATTAATTGAATATTCGTACATTATCAATCCTATTCCAGTTGTTATCCCATCTCAGCTCAAAACCTTTCCAACTCCGCTATAAAATATTCGTAAATCAAAATGAAATTTGACATTCCCAGGAACTATTATCACCAAAGATAAGAAAGACAAATAAAAACACATCTCATCTCTGATTTCGTAATATTATTTGGAAATGTGATAAAGGAATGAAATGTTTTATTTAACGACGCACTCAACACATCTTATTTACGGTCATATGGCGTCGGACGTATGGTTAAGGACCACACAGATATTGAGAGTGGAAACCCGCTGTCGCCACTTCATGGGCTACTCTTTTCGATAAACAGCAAGGGATTTTTATATGCACCATCCCACAGACAGGATAGCACATACCACGGCATTTGATATAGCAGTCGTGGTGCACTGGCTGGAACGCGAAATGGAGCCACTGAAGGGGATCGATCCTAAACCGACCGCGCATCAAGCGAGCGCTTTACCACTGGACTATGTCCCGCCCTGCACAGAAGAAGGCCTAGTATGTTCAGTAGTTGTGGGCCAAAGTATTTTTTTTAATAACTTGGGTCGGGATTTAGCTCAGTCGGTTGTGTGCTCGCTTGAGGTGCTTGCATCGCAGGATCGAACCACCTCGGTGGATCCAACCAATGGTTTGTTTTGTTCTACCCAGATGAACGTAAAAGAAATAACAGACAATACTTATGATGAAATTTGAAACATACTTACTAATAATAACATTAAAAGTTCATATTTTATTTTGAATAATTTTTTTTGTTAAAACAATAACGCTCAATAAGACAAAATTAATTACCAATAAAATTGACGTCATCAGGTATGACGTTCCCCGACGACGTACTTTTTACATTCATCGAAAAATCAACAAACTCCCTTAATTACAGCTAGGCCAATGGGATGACGTTATAACTTATATTGTAATGAATGTAATGGAAATTCAATTATACAAAAAACAACAACAAAAACAACAACAAAAACAACAACAAATAATCACTACAGCAGTGACGTAGACGCCCGTGGTCAAAAATGGCGATATTTACGCCCAACATGTTAGACGCATTTGTTTTCCTTTTTAATGGCCAAAGATTAAGTAAAAAAACAGTGCAATATTCGGATATTCTTGTTATTTAAATTTTTACACAAAAGCACACACACACCCCTCCTCACACACACACCCACACCCCACTCCCCCCCCCCACACACACACACACATACACATACATACAAACCATTGAAAAATGTGAGTACGTTATAATCAGAGAAGGATTTAGGGGGGAGCAGGGGATCCGTCTCCCCAAGTACATTCAAGTAACTATTTTTATAACTTATACAAATATCATTGGGTTGTCCTTTTCACAAGTTGTTCCATATGCCCCCTCTTTCCCTTAGTCCCACCCTCTAAAAACTAATTATTGATCCGCCCCTAGGAATAAAACTTACCACTTCCAGACACCGTTGTTGCTAAAGCCGACACCAGCAACACTATCCACATCATCTTGTCAACAGAAGTTAAAAACTTATGATTTTCCCAAATCACGTTTACAACACAATTACGTTTTCACATGACGGTTGTTCCACAAGAAAGCGCACACCACCGTCGACGGACTATCATAGTGTAACTAACTAACCCTGCTGATGGTAGATGGTTATTTGTGGAATTACCGGTGGTCCAGTGAACCCTTTGTGTTGACTTCTGGGACTGATCAATAGTAAACGGGGTGTTAACGGATACTAACATAATATCGCTGTAGGTATACAGTGAGTAAAAGGGGGAAAAAATCAATTATATCAGGTATGCATCATCACTAATATTTGTATAGAAACTGATTGTGGATGACTCAACGGTTTAACAGGACATTTGGTATTAACAATATAGTTACGTAAATGTCGATGTAACAATAGGAAATCAGGATTATAGTGCGTCTTTATCAAACGGGAATCGATGAATAGGCGTGTAACTGTATAAGGAATACAGTTAAAGTTCAAATAGTTTTCTGGTGCGGTTTTTTTTTTCGGTTTTTATAATTTTGGTGGGTTTTTTTGCTTTAATTCCAGTCTAAATAAAAAGGTTCCTTTACAAACTGCCATCTAATTACATATGTTTTTTCTTGGTGTCTCTCATTTCCTGCCTCATACTCATATCCCCCCCCCCCCCCCCCCCCCCAACTCTAGCTATTGCATCACTTTAACTACACCATGATGGAGTGAAATCCATGTCAACCCTCTCAGCAATGTTAGTTTTTGAATTATGGACCATTGCCATAATTCAATTATTTTTATAAAATATTATCAAAAAGTGGAATATGATGGTTGTATAAAGTACATTTAGGGATAAATCAAATATATATATTTTTAAGTAATACTTTGTTAGGCCATGTAATAGGTCAGTGGTCTGCGACAATATGCCTTTAAGTGGAAAGAAGCAAACATGAACTAAGTATAACAACAATAAACAACAGATATTTAATACACATATCTGCATCGATATGCCACACAGACATAAACAGTATACACATACACACATGTACGAACGCACACGCACATTTGCAAACATACACACGTTCACATGTGTGATTCACGGTCATTACTGATACTGGGTACGGGCGGTGGCATGGGGCATGCACACCTCTCCCCCCCCCCCCCCCCACCACCACCACAATCCAGAGAGCGAGATGTGATGACATGCACTCATAAATCACTGTCAAACTAGAGATGATATCATTAACAATATTTACAAAAATTAAGTTCTGATGCAAGTGCGAATAATACTCAACAAGGGTATTTAGTATCCATTTTCACATGACCTTTGCAGACCTTGCCATATAAGGCTCCCCATCACTCTCGCTCCCCATCACTCACCTAAGACTAGTTCAATGAGAATAATGTTTAGCTCCCCTGATAGCATTGGCCTTTTTACAAAAAGCTCCTACAAAAGGTAAAGATATCGGTGTCCTATATGGTTTAAATATACATCTTACATGACTCTCAATAATCAAAGGAAGGAAATGATTCATTTAACGACGCACTCAACACATTTTTATGGTTATATGGCGTCGGACATATGGTCAAGGACCACACGGATATTGAGAGAGGAAACCCGCTGTCGCCGCTTCATGGGCTACACTTTTCGATTAGCAACAAGGGATTTTTCATATGCACCATCCCACAGACAGGATAGCACATACCACAGCCTTTGTTACACCTGTCGTGCAGCACTGGCAGGAACGAGAAATAACCCAGTGGGACCACAGGCGGGGATCGATCCTAGACCGACCGCGTATCAGGCGAACACTTTACCACTGGGCTACGTCCCGCCCCGTCATTAATCAAAGTCGATTAGCAATTAATCACTCCCCTCAGTTTGTTTTCACATCGAGGTCTGCCTTTAATATATACCAGACGTAGAACACAAGTTGAAAACCAGCCTCGGTGGAGCAGTGTTTAAGACATCAAACTACAGGCTGGTAGGTACAGGGTTCGCAGCCTGGTACTGGCTCCCACCCTAAGCGAGTTTTGAGTAAGGTGTAAGACCACTACACCCCTCTTCTCTCTCACTAACCACTAACAACTAACCCACTGTCCAGGGCCACGTTCCACGAAGCGATCTTAGCTGTAAGATCACCTTAAATACATAGCTACCTAATGCACTTAAGATGATCTTAGTGCTAAGATCGCTTCGTGGAACTGGGCCCAGGATACAGGGCCATAGCTGGGGGGGGGGGGGGGGGGGGTATAAAAAAGAAATCCGGAAAAATTATAGAAATTTAATGAAATTATCTTCTTAACAGTTTAAGGAATTTTAGACTATTAACTACTCAGTTGCTCCCCAAGCAAAAATCCTAGCTACGGCCCCGGGACAGACAGCCCAGATAGCTGAAGTGTGTACCCAGGACAGCGTGCTTGAACCTTGATTGGATATAAGCACGAAAATAGGTTGCAATGAATGAATCATATCACGAGCCAGTCGAGTGCTGAAGTACATTTGTAGCCCACTCTTAAGATATATTATACAAAGAAACCAGAGCAGGCTGCGACTTTTATCGAGTATCACATTACTTAATTAAGTACCTACATATTGTTGCACGATTGAATAGCGCTCGGTGAATCACCACTTGGGAGCTATGCATAACAACTAGAATTCTTTATCCACCCATAATTAAAAAGCCTTTTCTCACCTTGAATTTTGAGGCTAAACACATAACACTCTCTTCCGAACAAACGGCTCCGAAACGGAAACCCAACACAAGCGATATTTAATCATTCAGTCTATAGAGCCCGGACAAATAGGGTTATATCTGGTTACAAATACTTGACAAAAGCTTTGACAATTAACAAGAAAAACAGTTTAACCGCTCAAGAATGCATATCACGATCCTGAAGCATGCACTCATTTTTCTCACGACACGTGTTTGCAAAAGGTCTGCGGAGTACGAAATCACCAGCAGCCAAACAGTGGAAGACCGCGAAACTCTTTAAAAACTAAGCGTCTGTTTTGCACGAAACCAGTCTAGTTTGTCTCCCTCCTCCAGACGCTCATCAAAGGTAAGGGGAAAGTTGAAGTTTGTTTTGTTTAATGACACTTCTAGAGCACATTGGTTTTACTAATCATCGAGTATTGGATGTCAAACGTTTGGTAATTTCGACTCCTGGACCCGTGCTTATAAAACTTTTAAGAGTCGAGACTCAATCTCAAATGACGTCACACGCATACAATTTGTATGGCAAGGAAGGAAGGAAATGTTTTATTTAACGACGCACTCAACACATTTTATTTACGGTTATATGGCGTCGGACAAAAGGTAAAGACCCACACAGATATTGAGACAGGAACCCCGTTGTTGCCACTTCATGGGCTACTCTTTTCGATTAGCAGCAAGAGATCTTTTATATGCACCATCCTATAGACAGGGTAGCATATACCACAGCCTTTGATGTACCAGTCGTGGTGCACTGGCTGGAGCGAGAAATAGCCCAATGGGCCCACTGACAGGGATCGATCCCAAACCGACCGCGCATCAAGCGAGCGCTTTACCACTGGGCTACGTCTCGCTCCAATTTGTATGGCGTTGTCATGATATTAATGTCTCAGACTCTTTGAGAGTCTCCAGTCCAGACTCTAAAAGTTTTATGAGCACCAGGCCAGGTCTTCAGAGGAAAACCGCTACATGTCTCTATTAGCAGCGAGGGGTCTTTTATATGCACGTTCCAACAGGATAACACATACCACTTCCTATGATCTACCAGTCGTAAAGCACTGGCTGGGACGGAGTTCTACCGAGTAGGTTCGATCCTGCCACCAAAACATCTCAGAAAAGCGTTCTACCTTAAGCTAGACTCCCCTCCCCCCCCCCCCCCCCCCCCCCCCCCATCCCCAAGGTAAAGAATGAAGAAATATCTTGGTTAAAAGGTTAAAGGCATACTGTCACAGACCACTGACCTGTTTCATGGCCTAACATAGTATTACTTAAAATATATATATATTTGATTTGTCCCTAAACGTACTTTATTCAACCATCTACGTAACCACCATATTCGACTTTTGTAAAAAAAAATATTAATTGAATTATGGCAATGGTCCTGTGACGGTACATGCTCTTAATTTCTTTCGCCTGTGGCGATATTAATTGTTTTAGAAGGCCGTGTGCAGTTCCAAATTGCACTTAAGCCCAGATGGGCAACTTGTTACGTGATACCTTTGCACTACGGTCATCGAGCTTTCCTAATACACACCCAGCGCAAGTGTGGAGGCCATGTGGCTAGTAGTTACGTAATATCTCCGGTAGTGCTGTTTATGGCCAGGGGATTGCTCGCGGGATGGCGACAGCCAGTTTGACGATCAGAGGAAAATATGCCGGCGTGGTGGTTGTGGAAAATCCACATGATACGTGAGGTACCGCCTTGTACCCCCAGGCGATATTCGCTGTCTCTGAGAGTTTTGAATAAATAGCTAGGATTTTAGATATATCGAGGAGAGACATTTGGAAGTATCCAGGGAACGGTCGTCGTCCACTGAACGATCTATATTAGTTCAGACGGGACTTTGGTAAATATATATTTTCTGCTCTGTGTATAACCTTGATGTGATTGATGTGACTTTAAATATTTTAATACTGTATTATACCAATATTATTTAGACGGTGCTGCCGGTCATCTGACGCAGTAATCTGTAGGCTCACTGTCCTAAATAATTATAAAAAGCTTAACCAGTCATCCTAGAGGACCTAGGTAAACTGTAGGTTATTGTCTTTATTGTGATAGGTACCAGTATTAATTCTGTGTTACAAGGTTATTGAATGAGTAGTTATGGTTAATTAAAAATTAACCAGTTAGGAATAGACTGTAATTCCTTTATTAATTAAGTTCCCCTGGAAGCGTTTCTCAATTATCACACGTTATTGAACGAGTAGTAAGGGTTAATTAAAAATTAACCAGTTAGGAATAGTTGTAATTCCTTTATTAATTAAGTTCTCCTGGAAGCGTTTCTCAATTATCACACGTGTGGGTGTTGTGTCACGGTGAAGTGATTTGCATATTGTGTAAACTAGACACCTAGAGATTAACTAATTAAGTGATCAGTTCCTGGGTTGTTATTATTGTTGTTATTAATTAACTACTGCGGCAGTACATTTGTCAGCGTAGGTTAATACAGATTCCAAAGTGTATTGTGTTTTTGGTTGTGTTTTCTAGTGAACTAAACGTGCTATAATAATATATACTTTATATAAGATCTTATCTCTGATCATACCTAGACGAGCCACATTAGGGTATAACCGCTCGTTACAGAGAGGTCTAATAGATATACAGTTAGGAGAGATATTTGGACAATCGTGTTTTATTCAATTACGGGTATTATAGAATCCCCGTGACAGGTCCATAATTCAAAAACTAACTATGCTGAGAGGGTTGACATGGATTTCACTTCATCATGATGTAGTGAAAGTGATGCAATAGTTAAATTTGGTTTGTAAAAATTAATGTAATTTTTATTTATTATTCATTAAAAGAGAAATAAGGTCCTTAAATATGTGACAGTATGCCTTTAACAGACGTTTTTCTTGACTTCTTCCCTTACCGTCTATAACAAGTGTCGCCAATACCACAAACAGATAGGGCCGAATCCACAGTCTGTTTTTCTAAACACACGTGTGATGGAGACGACATCCAGTGATACAGCTCTTGCCTGATGTGCGACGTGTGTTATGGAGACGACGTCCAGTGATACAGCTCTTGCCTGATGTGCGACAGGTCTTGGATCGATCGCCGGCGGAGGACCCACTGGGTTATTTCTCGTTCCAGCCAGATCACAACTGGTGTAACAAAGACCGTGGTATGTACTTTCCTATATATCAGTTATCAGTTGGACACTGATTATGATGGAAACATCCTACTGGGTCCTCCGAGGAGATTTGATCCCACGACGCAAGCACTTCAGGCGAGGACTTTACTGACAGCAAAGGAGAGCGACGTAGCCCAGTGGTAAAGCGTTCGCTTGATGCGCGGTCGGGTTTGGGATCGATCCTCATCGGTGGATCCATTGGGCTATTTTTCGTTCCAGCTACTGCACTACGACTGGTATATCAAAGACCGTGGTATGTGCTATCCTGTCTGTGGGATGGTGGATATAAAATATCCCTTGCTGCATTAGGAAAACAAATGTAGCGGGTTTCCTCTGATGACTAGTTTTCGGAATTACAAAATGTTTGACATCGTTAAACAAAATAAACTTCTTCTTCTTTACTGACAGGAAACTCCCCAACCCCCGAGCTGTGAATTACAAAACGCTGCTGATTATTAACTAGTAATGTGATACCCATAATTACTTGAGAAGAATTTTTTTTTTTTTTTTTTTAATTTCATAGGTTTTTGTGACTAATGATGCAGTGAAAAGGAAAATGATATCTAGAGGCGAGCAGCAAATATTACCGAACATATCAACGTGATGACTGTGATATTCGCTCACTCACACGCTCACGCACACGCACGCACATAAAAGTAAAGTTTGTTTTGTTTATCGACATCACTTAAGTACACTGGTATACTAGTATTAATAATCAGCTTGATATCACAAAATGGTAATTTTGACATACTCGTAGAGGAAAACCCGCTGTATTCTTCCATTAGCAGTAACGTATCATTTATATACGCTTTACGACAGACAGAACAACAAATACCACGAACTTTGATATACCAGTCATGTAACGCTGTTAAAGGAAGGAAAAAACATGTGATGGTTTGTGAGAATAGATACCCGAGAAGGACGTTAATATGAGAGGTTGTTGGTAGTCAAGGGACGATCGAAAGTTGGCAATGATGTGTCGTTGCTGGGTTCCGGTGGTTTGATGAGCGTCTTAGACCAATCAGAATGCACCAAGGACGCATTTGAAGGCATCTATGTTAATAAAATATTCCACACTCTCAAAGTTAATATGTTCATCACACCTCCCCCCCCCCCCCCCCCCCCCCCCCCCAATAATACGAACATCCTACATCCGTCCTTGCATGGTCCTAAGTTCCTAACTCTCTAATTGAGTTCAAAGAAGTGTTGGAACATTTTTCTAGGGTAACTGGTGTAAAGAAATGAATTATTCTGTTTATATGTGACGTAGTTCACGAGTCTGTCACGAAGACAATCTTGTGGTATTGATCAGCCATCATGGATTACCGATTAGGGAAATGTCAAAACGTACTTTAGACCTCACAAACCTCAGAAAAGTATTGAGAACCGAAAACATATCAGCCATATTGAATTGTTAAGTCGCCATCTGGAATTTCAGCCATGTCGAATTTTCCAAAATGGTTTCCCAGCATGGAATCGGCACAGCGACCTTAAAAACCTTGTAAATGATATATTATAAGATACATTCCAAATAAAACAATCATCATAAAGTGAAACATCCACATTTTCTAAACCCAGGGGTCCTATTATAACTTCAGGGGGTATATACAACGGTGGGGATTGGATTGACCGTTAGCATATATAATATGGAAAGTGTATAGATGGTCAACAATTATGAAAGGTAACCCTATGTTGAGATGGTACAGAATATCAAATGTGATTAATGTAAAATAGATTAATGAACAAAATACAAAAATCATCACTCATAAATAACTTTATGTTGCAAGTATTTAATATCCATTTGTATTGATTCCAAGTGCAAACGTCACAGATGTTGGTATACCACGTGACCGTTATCATTTTGGTTCGGTTTGTTTTCTCGTGCACGGTTCGCGCAATCAACATCCGATTTGTTGTTGTTCATTTGTGAGATTTTTCTTTACAGTTCGTGAACATTTTCAGTAACAATAAAGTTCAGACAAGTAAGTTTCTCAATACAAAATATTACACACCCTTAAAACCAATAATTTTACTAAGTCTTACGATATCTGGAGAGGGGATACAACCAGGACAGAACAGTTGGAACATGTCCAGGAGAGGTGAAAAGAACGCACCCCAAGTCTGTGCGCACTCTGTGAAATTTGTCGTGACGTAGGCATTGTTGTACTTCGAGCGACATCAACCAGTGACATCAGAATACTAACTTTCAAAATTATTTCAAGCAACTGGGACATGGGGATTCCCATGGTATTTATCGATATAAAACCTGCTTTTTCACTCCATTTGATAAAAACGTGATCTAAGTGTGTTACAGATTTGTAGATTAACCAAATTATAATTTATTTTCGCTGGATGGAACTAGGGTGTGCGGCTTTAATATTAAAAAATTAAACTGTCGTCCACCTTGAACATGTTAGAATGCAATTAACATGGAAGACTGCTTTTAACACATACATGCCATTAAATGTTTGAACTTCGGCATGTTGACTGGTCCACTATATGCGGATATAACTAAAACAGTTTAAATGTAGATGGGAACGCAAACCGTTTTAGTTAAACTAGTATAAGGCGGAAGTGACAGTGATGTCATAGTCAGAATAAGCAGTAAGTGAGTTACAGGTCCAATGTTTTTTCGGTGTGTGGCGCAAAAGCGGATAACTACACTTCCGCCTTATACGTACCGGTATAGCTATTACACGTGTTAACGATCGTCATTTCCAACAAAAAGTGATTTAGCTAAACCTGTATAGTTAAACCAGTTTTACTAGTATTAGCTAATGGGACGACTGGTAACACATTGTCATATTCTAAAAAACCAGATGTAATTAACATGTACTTTTAATCGTGGAAAACATGTTACATTAGATACAGTCAAGATCTTAACAAAACCTCCTTTTCACTCTACTTTATGCGGAGATACGAATTTGAATAGATTAATGTTCAAACACAAAGTCACGGTCCATTCTTCTGTTCGTTCGATGGATGGATCGATTGATTGATTGGTGTACTGATTGATTGATTGATTGATTGATTTACTGATCGATTCTTCGATTGGTTCTTCGATTGATTGGATTACTGAGTGCAATAATGCAAATATATATATATCAAAATATTGAGTTAATAAATTGGATGTTAAAACGATATACCTGGTCAAACACAAATAATTTTTTTAGAATAATGTTATATTTTAGAGGAATATGTACCTTTAACAGCTATACATCGATACACTAGCATTCCTGAAATCTATCAGTCACTGCGGAAAAAGAAAACCCACTGTAAACATTTAGTTATAAACTACGGATACCCGCAACGACTTCCAACTTGGACAGAAAGAGTGTACGCCATATATTTTTCAGCAAGATTGGCCGGAAGTCGTCTGTCAACACACATCCCATAATGCTTAACGAGAACGGTCTGCTCGGATTTGATCGGCAAACATCGGTAGTGTCCGTACCAACAGGTTTTCTGCGAACAGGTTGCGCCGGAAACAAACCTCGGTACAACATCCTGACCGAGGTCAACTATCTGTGTTTTGCACCTACACGTCCACGGAAGAGCGAGACTATTTGGCGCGTCAGTTTCAACGTCACCGTTGCCCTGCAGTTCACTCCTCCTTCCAGAATCTCCATCCATCATTCGAGCGATTTGCTGGACAATTTCGTAAGGACTGGTGTTGTCCGTCAGGTCCATTTTGCCGAGTATTGATGATAACATGTTCAATTTGCCAACGGTTGGACTTCGTTTCCTAAATGGTTCTTGACCGACCAGAAGTTGTGCACCATCGTGCAACTTATATCCAATCGTTGAATCGGGACAAACGACTTCAATGGGCTGTTGGACAATCTGCGCATGCGAGATTATTGACTGTACGCAGATGATAAGAATCGCATTGAACTGAAAAAAATAAAAAATAAAATATATATATATACATATATACATGTAAATTTCGACCCGGGGCGAGGCTTGCCAGGGTCGAAATTTCCACCACCGAGGGTGTACTTTTTTTTATCCCAAATGATCGCATATGTTGGAGTCTTTTTCTCCCATCCATTCGATAAATAAACCCTTATTTTACATGAAAAAAGATGGCTGAAAACGTAACTACTTTATTTCACCGTTTTATCGTAAATAAACTGCACTATCATATTTACCGCGTCTGTTCCATGTGTTAAATACTATTTAACACTACAAATTAACGAGATAGCTTTTATAATGAAGGTTTTAATAACAAAAATATCGATCTAAAATTAACTAACTCGCATTGATGTGACGTCATATACTACCAACGCCGTAATATACCAGGTAATTAAATTTAATGACGTCATAGCCCATGCAAGATATATACAGAACTTCACATACGTTGGTTTCGCTTCCTATTTATTGCGGAAGAATATATATATATATATATATATATATATATATATATATATATATATATATATATATATATATATATATATATATCTTTTGCGAAATAAACGAGTGCAATAAATAGGAAGCGAAAACAAATGAAGTTCTGTATTTATTACATACCTTCTTTTATGTTTTACAAAAACGTTTTTTTAATTTAACGTCATAACAACACTTTGTTAAATCTATGATCAAAACTCCTTTCATGGATTTGATTAACGTTAAGAATCTTACTCTGCGGCAGCCTAGTGTAATGTTTCAAATACGATGTGACGTAATTTGTAAAATATATGACATCAGTAAATAAAAGGCGCCAACTGCAGTACAAATTAAAAGGGAATTCTCCATTTAAAAGTTCCGATCCAGATCGCACATATGTACGATACAAAATAAATTTATCACACGGTTTCATTACTAGAAATAGTAGGAGTAGTAGTAGTGGTAGTGGTGGTGGTGGTGGTGGTGGTGGTGGTGGTGGCAGTGGCAGTGGTAGTAGTAGAAGAAGAAGAAGAAGTACTAGTAGTGTTTAAATCTGATTTTTGTACTTATATCGAATTCGTGTGCAAGCACCCTGGTTATTTGGGTTGTTTATCTAGAGCAGGGTTTAATGATTAGTGCTTGATAAGAAACAGGGTTCCATAATTACCTTGGTGAGCCCGCTGGGCTACTTCTCGTCCCAGCCAGTGCACCACGACTGATATATTAAATGATTAGTGCTTGATAAGAAACAGGGTTCCATAATTACCTTGGTGAGCCCGCTGGGCTACTTCTCGTCCCAGCCAGTGCACCACGACTGATATATTAAATGATTAGTGCTTGATAAGAAACAGGGTTCCATAATTACCTTGGTGAGCCCGCTGGGCTACTTCTCGTCCCAGCCAGTGCACCACGACTGATATATTAAATGATTAGTGCTTGATAAGAAACAGGGTTCCATAATTACCTTGGTGAGCCCGCTGGGCTACTTCTCGTCCCAGCCAGTGCACCACAACTGATATATTAAATGATTAGTGCTTGATAAGAAACAGGGTTCCATAATTACCTTGGTGAGCCCGCTGGGCTACTTCTCGTCCCAGCCAGTGCACCACAACTGATATATTAAATGATTAGTGCTTGATAAGAAACAGGGTTCCATAATTACCTTGGTGAGCCCGCTGGGCTACTTCTCGTCCCAGCCAGTGCACCACAACTGATATATTAAATGATTAGTGCTTGATAAGAAACAGGGTTCCATAATTACCTTGGTGAGCCCGCTGGGCTACTTCTCGTCCCAGCCAGTGCACCACAACTGATATATTAAATGATTAGTGCTTGATAAGAAACAGGGTTCCATAATTACCTTGGTGAGCCCGCTGGGCTACTTCTCGTCCCAGCCAGTGCACCACAACTGATATATTAAATGATTAGTGCTTGATAAGAAACAGGGTTCCATAATTACCTTGGTGAGCCCGCTGGGCTACTTCTCGTCCCAGCCAGTGCACCACAACTGATATATTAAATGATTAGTGCTTGATAAGAAACAGGGTTCCATAATTACCTTGGTGAGCCCGCTGGGCTACTTCTCGTCCCAGCCAGTGCACCACAACTGATATATTAAATGATTAGTGCTTGATAAGAAACAGGGTTCCATAATTACCTTGGTGAGCCCGCTGGGCTACTTCTCGTCCCAGCCAGTGCACCACAACTGATATATTAAATGATTAGTGCTTGATAAGAAACAGGGTTCCATAATTACCTTGGTGAGCCCGCTGGGCTACTTCTCGTCCCAGCCAGTGCACCACAACTGATATATTAAATGATTAGTGCTTGATAAGAAACAGGGTTCCATAATTACCTTGGTGAGCCCGCTGGGCTACTTCTCGTCCCAGCCAGTGCACCACGACTGATATATTAAATGATTAGTGCTTGATAAGAAACAGGGTTCCATAATTACCTTGGTGAGCCCGCTGGGCTACTTCTCGTCCCAGCCAGTGCACCACGACTGATATATTAAATGATTAGTGCTTGATAAGAAACAGGGTTCCATAATTACCTTGGTGAGCCCGCTGGGCTACTTCTCGTCCCAGCCAGTGCACCACGACTGATATATTAAATGATTAGTGCTTGATAAGAAACAGGGTTCCATAATTACCTTGGTGAGCCCGCTGGGCTACTTCTCGTCCCAGCCAGTGCACCACGACTGATATATTAAATGATTAGTGCTTGATAAGAAACAGGGTTCCATAATTACCTTGGTGAGCCCGCTGGGCTACTTCTCGTCCCAGCCAGTGCACCACGACTGATATATTAAATGATTAGTGCTTGATAAGAAACAGGGTTCCATAATTACCTTGGTGAGCCCGCTGGGCTACTTCTCGTCCCAGCCAGTGCACCACGACTGATATATTAAATGATTAGTGCTTGATAAGAAACAGGGTTCCATAATTACCTTGGTGAGCCCGCTGGGCTACTTCTCGTCCCAGCCAGTGCACCACGACTGATATATTAAATGATTAGTGCTTGATAAGAAACAGGGTTCCATAATTACCTTGGTGAGCCCGCTGGGCTACTTCTCGTCCCAGCCAGTGCACCACGACTGATATATTAAATGATTAGTGCTTGATAAGAAACAGGGTTCCATAATTACCTTGGTGAGCCCGCTGGGCTACTTCTCGTCCCAGCCAGTGCACCACGACTGATATATTAAATGATTAGTGCTTGATAAGAAACAGGGTTCCATAATTACCTTGGTGAGCCCGCTGGGCTACTTCTCGTCCCAGCCAGTGCACCACGACTGATATATTAAATGATTAGTGCTTGATAAGAAACAGGGTTCCATAATTACCTTGGTGAGCCCGCTGGGCTACTTCTCGTCCCAGCCAGTGCACCACGACTGATATATTAAATGATTAGTGCTTGATAAGAAACAGGGTTCCATAATTACCTTGGTGAGCCCGCTGGGCTACTTCTCGTCCCAGCCAGTGCACCACGACTGATATATTAAATGATTAGTGCTTGATAAGAAACAGGGTTCCATAATTACCTTGGTGAGCCCGCTGGGCTACTTCTCGTCCCAGCCAGTGCACCACGACTGATATATTAAATGATTAGTGCTTGATAAGAAACAGGGTTCCATAATTACCTTGGTGAGCCCGCTGGGCTACTTCTCGTCCCAGCCAGTGCACCACGACTGATATATTAAATGATTAGTGCTTGATAAGAAACAGGGTTCCATAATTACCTTGGTGAGCCCGCTGGGCTACTTCTCGTCCCAGCCAGTGCACCACGACTGATATATTAAATGATTAGTGCTTGATAAGAAACAGGGTTCCATAATTACCTTGGTGAGCCCGCTGGGCTACTTCTCGTCCCAGCCAGTGCACCACGACTGATATATTAAATGATTAGTGCTTGATAAGAAACAGGGTTCCATAATTACCTTGGTGAGCCCGCTGGGCTACTTCTCGTCCCAGCCAGTGCACCACGACTGATATATTAAATGATTAGTGCTTGATAAGAAACAGGGTTCCATAATTACCTTGGTGAGCCCGCTGGGCTACTTCTCGTCCCAGCCAGTGCACCACGACTGATATATTAAATGATTAGTGCTTGATAAGAAACAGGGTTCCATAATTACCTTGGTGAGCCCGCTGGGCTACTTCTCGTCCCAGCCAGTGCACCACGACTGATATATTAAATGATTAGTGCTTGATAAGAAACAGGGTTCCATAATTACCTTGGTGAGCCCGCTGGGCTACTTCTCGTCCCAGCCAGTGCACCACGACTGATATATTAAATGATTAGTGCTTGATAAGAAACAGGGTTCCATAATTACCTTGGTGAGCCCGCTGGGCTACTTCTCGTCCCAGCCAGTGCACCACGACTGATATATTAAATGATTAGTGCTTGATAAGAAACAGGGTTCCATAATTACCTTGGTGAGCCCGCTGGGCTACTTCTCGTCCCAGCCAGTGCACCACGACTGATATATTAAATGATTAGTGCTTGATAAGAAACAGGGTTCCATAATTACCTTGGTGAGCCCGCTGGGCTACTTCTCGTCCCAGCCAGTGCACCACGACTGATATATTAAATGATTAGTGCTTGATAAGAAACAGGGTTCCATAATTACCTTGGTGAGCCCGCTGGGCTACTTCTCGTCCCAGCCAGTGCACCACGACTGATATATTAAATGATTAGTGCTTGATAAGAAACAGGGTTCCATAATTACCTTGGTGAGCCCGCTGGGCTACTTCTCGTCCCAGCCAGTGCACCACGACTGATATATTAAATGATTAGTGCTTGATAAGAAACAGGGTTCCATAATTACCTTGGTGAGCCCGCTGGGCTACTTCTCGTCCCAGCCAGTGCACCACGACTGATATATTAAATGATTAGTGCTTGATAAGAAACAGGGTTCCATAATTACCTTGGTGAGCCCGCTGGGCTACTTCTCGTCCCAGCCAGTGCACCACGACTGATATATTAAATGATTAGTGCTTGATAAGAAACAGGGTTCCATAATTACCTTGGTGAGCCCGCTGGGCTACTTCTCGTCCCAGCCAGTGCACCACGACTGATATATTAAATGATTAGTGCTTGATAAGAAACAGGGTTCCATAATTACCTTGGTGAGCCCGCTGGGCTACTTCTCGTCCCAGCCAGTGCACCACGACTGATATATTAAATGATTAGTGCTTGATAAGAAACAGGGTTCCATAATTACCTTGGTGAGCCCGCTGGGCTACTTCTCGTCCCAGCCAGTGCACCACGACTGATATATTAAATGATTAGTGCTTGATAAGAAACAGGGTTCCATAATTACCTTGGTGAGCCCGCTGGGCTACTTCTCGTCCCAGCCAGTGCACCACGACTGATATATTAAATGATTAGTGCTTGATAAGAAACAGGGTTCCATAATTACCTTGGTGAGCCCGCTGGGCTACTTCTCGTCCCAGCCAGTGCACCACGACTGATATATTAAATGATTAGTGCTTGATAAGAAACAGGGTTCCATAATTACCTTGGTGAGCCCGCTGGGCTACTTCTCGTCCCAGCCAGTGCACCACGACTGATATATTAAATGATTAGTGCTTGATAAGAAACAGGGTTCCATAATTACCTTGGTGAGCCCGCTGGGCTACTTCTCGTCCCAGCCAGTGCACCACGACTGATATATTAAATGATTAGTGCTTGATAAGAAACAGGGTTCCATAATTACCTTGGTGAGCCCGCTGGGCTACTTCTCGTCCCAGCCAGTGCACCACGACTGATATATTAAATGATTAGTGCTTGATAAGAAACAGGGTTCCATAATTACCTTGGTGAGCCCGCTGGGCTACTTCTCGTCCCAGCCAGTGCACCACGACTGATATATTAAATGATTAGTGCTTGATAAGAAACAGGGTTCCATAATTACCTTGGTGAGCCCGCTGGGCTACTTCTCGTCCCAGCCAGTGCACCACAACTGATATATTAAATGATTAGTGCTTGATAAGAAACAGGGTTCCATAATTACCTTGGTGAGCCCGCTGGGCTACTTCTCGTCCCAGCCAGTGCACCACAACTGATATATTAAATGATTAGTGCTTGATAAGAAACAGGGTTCCATAATTACCTTGGTGAGCCCGCTGGGCTACTTCTCGTCCCAGCCAGTGCACCACAACTGATATATTAAATGATTAGTGCTTGATAAGAAACAGGGTTCCATAATTACCTTGGTGAGCCCGCTGGGCTACTTCTCGTCCCAGCCAGTGCACCACAACTGATATATTAAATGATTAGTGCTTGATAAGAAACAGGGTTCCATAATTACCTTGGTGAGCCCGCTGGGCTACTTCTCGTCCCAGCCAGTGCACCACGACTGATATATTAAATGATTAGTGCTTGATAAGAAACAGGGTTCCATAATTACCTTGGTGAGCCCGCTGGGCTACTTCTCGTCCCAGCCAGTGCACCACGACTGATATATTAAATGATTAGTGCTTGATAAGAAACAGGGTTCCATAATTACCTTGGTGAGCCCGCTGGGCTACTTCTCGTCCCAGCCAGTGCACCACGACTGATATATTAAATGATTAGTGCTTGATAAGAAACAGGGTTCCATAATTACCTTGGTGAGCCCGCTGGGCTACTTCTCGTCCCAGCCAGTGCACCACGACTGATATATTAAATGATTAGTGCTTGATAAGAAACAGGGTTCCATAATTACCTTGGTGAGCCCGCTGGGCTACTTCTCGTCCCAGCCAGTGCACCACGACTGATATATTAAATGATTAGTGCTTGATAAGAAACAGGGTTCCATAATTACCTTGGTGAGCCCGCTGGGCTACTTCTCGTCCCAGCCAGTGCACCACGACTGATATATTAAATGATTAGTGCTTGATAAGAAACAGGGTTCCATAATTACCTTGGTGAGCCCGCTGGGCTACTTCTCGTCCCAGCCAGTGCACCACGACTGATATATTAAATGATTAGTGCTTGATAAGAAACAGGGTTCCATAATTACCTTGGTGAGCCCGCTGGGCTACTTCTCGTCCCAGCCAGTGCACCACAACTGATATATTAAATGATTAGTGCTTGATAAGAAACAGGGTTCCATAATTACCTTGGTGAGCCCGCTGGGCTACTTCTCGTCCCAGCCAGTGCACCACAACTGATATATTAAATGATTAGTGCTTGATAAGAAACAGGGTTCCATAATTACCTTGGTGAGCCCGCTGGGCTACTTCTCGTCCCAGCCAGTGCACCACGACTGATATATTAAATGATTAGTGCTTGATAAGAAACAGGGTTCCATAATTACCTTGGTGAGCCCGCTGGGCTACTTCTCGTCCCAGCCAGTGCACCACGACTGATATATTAAATGATTAGTGCTTGATAAGAAACAGGGTTCCATAATTACCTTGGTGAGCCCGCTGGGCTACTTCTCGTCCCAGCCAGTGCACCACGACTGATATATTAAATGATTAGTGCTTGATAAGAAACAGGGTTCCATAATTACCTTGGTGAGCCCGCTGGGCTACTTCTCGTCCCAGCCAGTGCACCACGACTGATATATTAAATGATTAGTGCTTGATAAGAAACAGGGTTCCATAATTACCTTGGTGAGCCCGCTGGGCTACTTCTCGTCCCAGCCAGTGCACCACGACTGATATATTAAATGATTAGTGCTTGATAAGAAACAGGGTTCCATAATTACCTTGGTGAGCCCGCTGGGCTACTTCTCGTCCCAGCCAGTGCACCACGACTGATATATTAAATGATTAGTGCTTGATAAGAAACAGGGTTCCATAATTACCTTGGTGAGCCCGCTGGGCTACTTCTCGTCCCAGCCAGTGCACCACGACTGATATATTAAATGATTAGTGCTTGATAAGAAACAGGGTTCCATAATTACCTTGGTGAGCCCGCTGGGCTACTTCTCGTCCCAGCCAGTGCACCACGACTGATATATTAAATGCCGTGTTATGTGCTATCCTATATGCTGGATGGTACACACAAACGATCCCTTGTTACTAAAGGAAAACATTCAGCGGGTTTCTTCTCTACGACTATATGTCAGAATTACCTAATGTTTGACATCCAATAGCCGATGATTAATAAATCAATGTGCTTTAGTGGTGTCGTTAAACAAAACTTTATTTTGAAATCACTGATATGACGTCACACGCATATTTACATTACAAAATCGCTCATTTGACCGCTAGGTCATCGTACAGTGTAGCTGAAATAACAGAAATAATAGCTTTTCCCCTCAATTTTTTATAGTCTGCAGGATAAAGATAATTAGATAATGACATCGGATATCTGTTTTATCTTTTTCAGGCAAAATAAAAAATTCCGCTTGGTAGAGCTTCGCGGAATTTCCCATTCTTACCTTCACATGATAAATCAGATACCCGATGTCATTAACTAATTATTTTATTTTTTTTCCATATAAAATTAAAAAAAGTGAATTAAATCTGTCTAACTTTACACATTTTGAAATATTGTTTTTCTGCACTAGGTTGCAAAAATAATATTAAGATTGTATATCAGTATATAAATTAGAAACTGAAACATTACCGTTTTACAAACAAAAAATTAATGTTAAATCCATTTGAAATCAGCTGTACTTATTCTAATGAGCTCTGTCTTGTGCTAGTTTTGATTTAGCAAACTGGTCTGGGAGTGGCAATCCTCTTTCTGGCGGTGCAAGAAGGACTAAAAACATGTTTTGTGTAACGACATCACTAGAGCACACTGATTTATTAATCATCGGACATATAGTGTCTTAGAGAGGAAACCAGCTACATTTTTCCATTAGTGTCAAGGGATCTTTTATATGCATCATCCCGCAGACATGATAGCACATACCCCGGCCTTTGATATACCAGTCGAGAAATATCTCAATGGGCCCACCGACGTGAATCGATCCTAGACCGATCGCGCATCAAGCGAGCGCTTTACCAGTGGGCTACGTCGTCTCTCTCCCCACCCCCACCCCTCAAGAAAAAGGAGGACAAGGTATCCGGTAAAGGATCTCCTCGAGAGTGGCTGTCCTCCTATAGACGAGGCACTAGATAGAGATTCAACGACTACTAGTATTTTGCAAAGTTCTCATTCGACTCTGTATCGTCCGGCGATAAGACCCTGGTCATGTTTTACGGTTTTGTCGTAATCTTATATAGAAACATTGATGCCACCATCTTTTATATTTTTTAACATTATTTTTACCAGGCTTCCTATTCCATATGAAACAAATATGTCGCTGGAAGATTGTAATATCATCACTAGGTGGATTGGGAATGGTTAAAAATAAATTATTTAATTTTGATTAAATCAGCCTCTTTAATATTATATTTCTACCTAACAGTGTTAAAGTTCAGATAGAATAGATTTTTAATTAATTTTTTATGGAATTTAATTTATTTTCTACTTCATTTCTACTATACTTTCTAAGTCATTATCAAATTTTATACCTAATAAATCAAATGTTGTTTGTGTCCAGTCTTTTCATTCTTTACATAATTTATGTCTGCTTCTTTTCCTAGAACATATTCATATTAGGTTTGGTTTGTCCACGTTAACCTTATTTAGAACTGCATCTAAAATCACTATAGTGTTATTTGCAAAGTGAGTTACTAAGGAGACTCCTTTGAAAAATAGAAATCCAGTTTTGTATCGAAGGGCCAAAGCCAAAATATTTAACTACTGAATCAAACGCAGTTTCAAAATCAACTATCATAATTAGATATACATTAATCGAGGTCACGGAATTACGTTTATTGACATTTAATCAAACGTACCACGGTGACACTCTATAACTGACGTATGTATTCATAGTTATCAAACAAAAACATTTCAATAGCAACTTTACACGGAAAGTTCTCCAACAAAAAACGTTAAGCACTGGTTTATTTTTATGTAAGTATATCCAAAGACCACCCCGTTATTACGGATTACGACTAGTAAAGTCAGACCCAGTTGTTGTTTTTAGTGCATTTGGACCCCAAACATGTGAACACAGAATTTACCTATCCCGTCACATAAGCGACAAACAACAAATAACGTGGTAAAATCTTGCCTAGTTGTCCACGCTATGGTGTTACGGTTCACTACATTTACATAGTAATATTGGAAAATATAGCTTTGCAAGTGTGGTAATAATGGAAGATAATACTAACACTCCAAGATAGATTAGCAAATGTGTCAAACTTGCTCTTGTACTTGGTATATACTTCAAATATTCTTTACTATAGAAAACTCAATGAATATATGGACAAGATTTAATGAATAGACCTAAAACTATCATTACCAAGCTTATATCTGTGTACAAATAAAGAAAAGAATGTAAAATGGCTACACAGAACCCACTTCTGTAGACTTTAATGTTTTGCCAAACTCACAAAAACAATTGTAAAAAATTCCATATTTGCCTAAAACATAATTCACCAACCTAAAAAGTAAATTAAAATTACAGCAGAAATCAGGTTCTTTAAATATAGTCATTCCAGAGTCAATTGCATTTCAATACACATTGTTAATGGAGATAAGATATTAACCTAATATCAGCTAATATTATTTTTTAAATAGAAATAAATTATTACTAATAGCTTATTTCATCTTGCCTAGACTTATTATTCTAAATAAGATTAGTGTTATATGACATGTCCATCATCTTCAATAAATAAGCTTAAAAATATTTTAAGTAAAAAATATGGGCCAAAATCTCCAATTCATTAACCCAGAGTTTTTTTCAAACTCTATTCTCAGCAGTGCAGAGCAAATAAATGTCAAGGTCAAGGTCATTATGAACTCCCATTCTTGATTTTAAAAAAAACTATCGCGCCAGTCTGCGCGTGCCAATATTACACTAGTTAGATATTGAGTAATTGTTATGGCATGAGTAATATCTTACACTGGTGTGTACTATATATATATATATATATAGAGAGAGAGAGAGAGAGAGAGAGAGAGAGAGAGAGAGAGAGAGAGAGAGAGAGAGAGAGAGAGAGAGAGAGAGAGAGAGAGAGAGAGAGGTAGGTTATTACCAGAGTGTTTTTCGGTATCGTCAATATCATATATTAGGAATAACAATTGTATTATGCGAGCCTCTGGCGAGCATAATACATTATTTTTATTCCTAATATATGATATTGACGATACCGAAATACACGAGGGTAATAATCTCTTTATCATATAATCTCAAGCTTAATACAACGTGTTTTTGTAAACTGTACACGCAACTTTAATTCCAGTCCGTCATTACTAGATATTCAAATGACGTAAGAATATGTGGCGCGGTGTATTTTTGAATGGAAATGACGTCAAACTCGAATGACGTCATTTTGGATGTCCTTACATCAAAACAAAGTGGGGCTTAACATATTTTTTTTTCTTTTTCTGAACGCTGGACAGCTTTCAGTGTCAAATTGCCATTGAAATGTTTTTATTCAATGACTATGAATGCATACGTCAATTATGGAGTGTCACACAAGTACATTTGCTTAAATGTCAATAAACCTAGTGCCGTGACCTCGATTAATTTACATCTAATTTGCAAAGTTATCAAATTCTTAAAGTATGTGATTTTAAAAATATAATATACTTTGATTGCACTGAAAATGTAAGATATTATATATAAAAACACCAACGAAAATAGTATATTATATCTGTATGTTTATTGTTATTACTTGTGTTCATATTACAGACTTTATTCATTATGAGTCTCCATAAAATTGTTTCCAGCAAATGACGTGCAATGCCTAAATGAAATATAGTCGTCTACTTATTTATAGTTCTTCCCACGGATATCGCCTTTTTTCATAGGGCCTACTATGTAATTTACTACAAGTTACTTATTTCTGAGCAGATTGTTTTCTAAATTGCACACAAAAATAGTATTTATTATTATTATTATTATTATTATTATTATTATTATTATTTCCAAAACAGTTTTACTTTTCTTCTCACGTTAAACCATACTGAAATTATTTACCAAAAATGTTTCTGTAAGAAGATGGGACGGACTATCCAGCCAGTGCACCACGACTGGTATATCAAAGGCCGTGGGATGTGCTACTCTGTCTTTGGGATAGTGTATATAAACGATTCCTAGCTACTAATGGAATGTAGCGGGTTTCCTCTCTAAGACTATATGTCAAAATTACGTTATGTTTGACATCCAATAGTCGATAGTTAATAATTCAGCGTACTCTAATGGTGTCGTTAAACAAAACAAACTTTAACTTTTCATATAGGCTATGCATTGTCCTTTTGATAAAGAAAACTGGATCTTTTATATGCACTTTCCCATAGACAGGACAGTACATACCACGGCTTTTGGTGTAAGATTCGTGGAACACTGGTTGAAACGGACACATATCAGTCATGCGGCCCATCGTACTTTAAGCGAACGTTGTACTGCTTGTTCCGTTCCAACCAATGTCCCACGACTGGTATATCAACGGTTCTGGTGTGTACTGTCCTGTGTACGTATAAGATCCCTTGTTGCTGATGGAAACATGTTGCGGCTTTTCTCTAGAGACTACGCGTCAAATTGCCGATGATGAGTAATTCAATGTGCTCTAGTGGTGTTGTTAAACAAAACAAACTTTAACTTTAACTCTACCGATTAAGCTAAATGCCACCACCCCACTCACCCAACGTCGAAACAAACTGAGAAATAAAATAAAAACATACTTACAAAATACATCTTTTTGTCAATCCTTTTGGTGTATGTAATACAATAAAATATTGTCCGTATGTCTGTATGTCTGTCACTTAAAAAATATCTCACGTTTACGAATCATCTTTTATATTTATGTCATGTTTTGAAAGAAAAAAAAAAACTTTTTTTAGTCTATCCCTTTAAAAATGGTCGTTTATATTGACTAAGCTACTGATTAACAACACGTTTTCCTGTTAAATGAAAGCTGCCTCCGTCTTATTTTATATCTACCCACAAGATCGAGAGGAACACAATTCTAATTAGTTATGCGAAATGTCCCCAAAGACAGATATGTGATCGCCATCCGTTTTTCTATAGTAATCAGTGTCGCATTGCCGCATCAGTTTCATATCTGTTTCTCGGATTCCTGAGTATTGCTAATTCCATTGACATCTTGGAGCGTATTTTAATGTTATTCTTCACTTGTGACCTGAAATGACTCAGCCAGTTGTTTAGTATTTTTAATATTAATTTAATAGACACACACACACTTATACTGGACTTAGACTCTGTATCTCGAAGTTGAAGTTTACTAACGCAAGTCAGTAGGTTTGAGATATCGTTACATTCGAGATAATTAAATAAACCCATTATGTGCCGGAAAAAAACGTTTAACATTCATGAAATCCATTGGGTTGCTGATTGCAACAAGTTGTATTTAATGGAGGGGAGGGGGGTGGATCAGTTTAATAATAAATATTATTGCAGAACTTCAATTTTCAACAAGTAGTTTTCTATTATTGTTTCAACGCTTGTCACTTGCAAAACACTTGCAAACAAAATGTATAACAATCACATTTGGAATAAGTAAAAACCTTTGTAATATCGTGTAACTCGTCTTTAGTATAGTAGGACAGCCACTTGGGTCCATTTTCAAGTGAGTACATATTGCTTAAAATGACTGTTAATATTAATATAATAATATAATCGAATCATTATTACTCGTCTTATATCCTAGAATAGTGTTTTCTTTTCACAGTTAAATACCCTATTTGTTGATGTTTGTACATTCTCAAAATAAATGTATTACAGTACATGGTACGTTTCATATATAGAATAAACATATAGCAGAGTCCACATATCCAAGTTGAAACAGTCAGTTATATACTGGAAGAATATTATTAATAATCTTATATTGCAACCATCTAGGTTCGTACTTTCAGTATGTATAAAGGAGGTAACATTTGTTTTCATTCAATTCATTTAAAGGGACATTCCTGAGTTTGCTGCAATTTGTAAGATGTTATCGACTAACAGTGACTTTTTAACGATTGTAAATACATATCAAATATATTTTTCTGCATAAAATATTAGTGGCTGTACATTAAACGTGGTCGTTCTAATATTTGTACTAGGTTAAATTTCAATTTATTTCCTAACATATATTTTTTCGTACGTACGAAATTATTTGAAGACAAAATCCAGTTTGGGCTTCTTGAATATACAGACATTGATACCCGGTATTCTAAACAAGAAAATATATTTAATATGTAAGTTTAATCGTAGAAATAGTTTATTAGTCGGAAACATCTTACAATGCAGCAAACTCAGGAATGTCCCTTTAACGTATTTAAAATTTAATATATTTTCAAATGTCTGATTACATTTGTTTTTTTATAAGCAAAATATTATAATAATGTTTATTTCCTTTTGCATTTGATTGTAAAACATATACTGTATGGAATAACTGGGTTTGCTAAGTTCCTTTTTTTAATCTTATTTACATAACAATGACATGTGCTAGAAGGATGTATTGTCAGTAAAGGATTTCCTCGGAAGTGGCTGTCCTATTATAATAAAGACGAGTCACTAGATAATGATTTACTATATCAACCACAATTTTGTAAAATTTCCATTCGAATCTGCATTGTGCAGAGATACGATTTCGATTATGCATAACGGTTTTGTCGTTCATGTTTATTTGTTTATTGCTTGAAACATGAAAATTACAATCAATATTATAAATTAATTTACATTTATTAAATTTTAATATGAAGTAACCTTTTTAATATAATAGATTTATGAATGGAATTCCTACATTGTTCTAATTCGTGTAATCTGCTTATTATCTATTCTAATATCACCACTGAACCATATGTATTATATTCATAGCTATGGAATATATCTACAGAAACCATAAAAGTGATATTCGGTGAAAAGTCATATTTTCACTGTAGTTTAGTTAATATGAAACTATAGAAATTATTTTTATAAAGCTGTGAACAAATTCGTTATTCAGTTATTTCCCTTGTAAATTATTACGTTTTAATTATTGAGGTCAGTGTCGCTTCATCTTTTTTAGTTTAATAATTACCAATGTATCTGATAGTTTTTGTTTCTTTGTCGTTTGTGTTTTTGTTGTTTTTTGTTGTTGTTTTTTAATGTAATTTAAACAATACTACCCATTAAAAATGGATATAGTACAATTATGGTAAAATATCTAAAACTGATTGAGTACAAAGATCAATAATAGTGTCACAATGTCATTTCGTTGAGATTAAGTTCACGTTTAACCGAGATGTATTCTTTTTTTAATGTATATAATAGACAATTTCATGGTGGGTTTTTTCCTAATAGGAATTTAACGTCAACTCGGAATGTGTAAAAACACACATAATTCTTGAAAATATGGTTTTCACACATCACTCGTTGACATAAACATCGTATTGGAAAACTCTATGAAATAGCCTCTATATACCTGAATTGTAATATTTCATTATTATTTATATTATTTGAAGATTGTCTGTTATTTCTTTTACGTTCATCGTATTTATAATTAAGTTTTAATCATAATTGCTTTATTTTGAATTATTTTTGTTTCATAAACAATAACGCTTAATAAGGCAACTTGCCTATATAAAATGATATGACGTTCTCCGACGACGTATTTTTTACGTTCATCGAGAATTGAACAAATTCCCGTTGCTACGTCTTGACACACGGGATGACGTTATAGTGTAATGAACGTAGCGGAAATTTAATTATGTTTACATGCTTTAGATATAAAAAAAAGTTTGTTTTGTTTAACGACACCACTAGAGCACATTGATTTCTTAATTATCGGCTACTGGATGTCAAACATTTGATAATTTTGACATATAGTCTGATACTATGATGCACATAGCGCCACTTTATTTGGCAGCGGTAGACTCGTTAACTAGCAGAAAAAATATTTTTATTTATACTTTTTTGTTTTTAAGAACATAGTTGATCACTCCAATGAAGCTGTTTTTAAAACAAAAGTGCTCAAACGATTGACGGTGGAATTTTTATGAATTTGTATCTATGTATGGGGTATTTCAAGCTCAGGCTGTAAACAAGTTTCATCGGAGACAGTACATTTTTGTTATCTCAAATTGATTTAGTCACCCAGCATTACTATCTGTGCAAAAAATAATAAAGGTGTAATGACTTTTAGATCCTGTATAAAGCAAATAGTCGGTAAATGTTTTAAAAAGTCACTTTTTCCTTTAGTTCCAATGTCTTTAAAACTCCGTTTTAGTTGTGAAGATATGTACTTATGTGTCTGCTGGATGTCATTTTAAGCAAAATAACTAATGTTTTCTTTGTTGCAATACTGAAAAGTTTAAAATTAAATATAAAACATGACTCATTCTTCTACATACGGTAAAACGAAAACGTCATTGGTTTATACACCTATTCACTTTATGGCGCGTGGGTGAAAATGTTGTCCAGTGATCTATGGGTTTTTTTGGTTTGCTTTTTTCTTTTTTCTTTTTTTTTTCTTTTTTTTTTTGACATTCCAGTGATATAAGGAGGAAATCTTTATAACATGTGGAAAAATTCAAGAAGGTGTAATGACTTTTAAATTTTGACCGAATAGTATCATTTCCCCTTAAAGAGGAAACCCGCTACATTTGTTCTATTAGTAGCAAGGTATCTTTTATATGCACCTTCCCACAGACAGGATAGCACATACCAC
Organism: Gigantopelta aegis; assembly: GCF_016097555.1. Classification (NCBI taxonomy): domain Eukaryota; kingdom Metazoa; phylum Mollusca; class Gastropoda; order Neomphalida; family Peltospiridae; genus Gigantopelta; species Gigantopelta aegis. The sequence goes on from NC_054709.1 coordinate 19,980,867, forward strand.
GGCCTTGGATATACCAGTATGTTTTAGATACGAATACCAGGCTCAAGGAATATCTTTCCAAACCACATTTTTAATATTCTTCATGGTGTTATCTTCACAGTTAAAAATGTACTAAAATATTATATTTTTTATATAAAATTCCTAATCCGTTTTAGCCATGCCATTTTTTGTGGCACAATGTATTCGTCTATACTAGGTACTTGAATTCCGCAATGTTTAATATGTTTGGTCATTTGTTGACGTTTAACTTCCTAGATTAAATGTGGGGTTTTTTGTTGTTGTTTAACGACACCACTAGAACATATTTATTGATTAATTAATCATCGGCTATTGGATGTCAAACATATGGTAATTTTGACACAGTCTTAGAGAGGAAACCCTCTACATTTTTCTATTAGTAGCAAGGCAAAAAGTCGTCAAGAAACGGGTAAGGAAAATGATGATCAGACCTCCATAAAATAATTTACACAATCAACCAATATAAGCGCTTCACACTCAGATTTTCAGTCTGTTATGACTAAACTCTCAGTTATTACTGATCATATGATCACGAAAGACGACTTGAAATCCGAACTGGAACGCACAAAAGGTGATATATTGACGAGTATGAATGAAAGGTTGGAGAAATTGGAATTAAGAATTTTTACTTTGGAAGTTCGGAACGATCAGCTCGAAATAGAAAACAAAACATTGAAAGAGAAATGCAAAACAATGGATTGTGATGTAAACTCGGCTGTGCTTTCAAGTAATGTGGCTCTTGGTAAGGTCAATGATCAGTATTCGAGTTTTTGGCGTAGCGGATGAAAACAAACAAGAAACGGCAGAACAATCTATTGAGGCGGCGATGGGCATTTTCACTAAAATTGGTGCAGAGGTAAATCAATCTGCATTGTTATTGCGCACCGTGTGGGGAGATTTGAACAAGGTAAATCGCGTCCCATCATAGTGAAGTTCACCTCCAACATCCACAAGAGCAAAGTAATAAACAAGCGACGGAAACTCAAGGGAACCGGTATTGGGATCAGTGAAGACCTTACCGCAAAAAATATGGCCTATTTAAAACGCCTTCAGGTTCATGAAAAGGTATCTACCGCTTGGACAAGGGATACGAAGTTTTTTGTTAAATTGAAAAGCAATGACAAAGTTATTCGAGTCGATCCAGTTGTGTTTCTAAAGGATGGTGCCTATGACTCTGATACGGATAATGACGACGTTTAATACTGTCATGTTATTATAGAAACGGTGTCCCACAATTTTAGTTACATTGCATTTAGTTTGTGTTACTTGACATTGAACTTTGAAAATTTTACTCTTCTTCTCGAAACCGACTTTTTACAGAAATATTTATACTATTTAACATATATAATTATGTTGTTCTTCATCTTTCATATTCGACCGTTATTTGAATCACAAACTCGTTCATTCATTTATTCATTCGTTCGTTCGTTCATTCATTTGTTCATTCATTCGTTCATTCGTTCGTTCATTCATTTGTTCATGAAAATTAATCCATTCACTAATTCATTTATCCATTCGAAAGCTATTCACTCACTCATCTAGTTACTTATTATTTTACATGCCCGTCTCTTTTGCCAAGATATACACAGTATACGGACATGAATTATGTCGTATTATTATTGGTACGGATGATATTACTATTATTTTAATATTATTACTGTTGGTATTATTATTATTATTATTATTATTATTATTATTATTACTTGATTAATATCGCCAAATGGCATTTCTACTATACTCATTTATTTACTTATTAATTAATTTATTTATTTATTTACTTACTTACTTATTCAATTATAATTTTTTTTGTTTTTTGTTTTTTGTTTTTTTTTATTCATTTATTCGTCTATTCACCTGTCATTTCGTTATTTATCTATCTGTTTAAAATCCTACCTATTTACTTATAAAGATATTCATATACAAAATCGTTCTTCAACAAATACATTAAGTTATTAAACTTATTATTATTATTACCATTACTGAACTGTTTTTGGTTTTGTTTTTTTAATTATTATTATGTTTTTTGTTTTTGTTTTTTTAATTGTAAAAGGTCTGGGGCAAGGGACTCGTGACCTTTGACCTATGGGTTATTTGTTACATTTCTTAACGCTGACTTTGTCCTTATACTTATTGTTACACTTTATCTTCTTCTCTATCATATACAAATTTGTACCTCTAGTTCTGGCATGCTGCTGTTATTACTTTGAAACCTATATTGTTAATAAGGTTATTGAGTTAAATAATGTCTTGTTTATCAGTCATGTACGTTGTCATAGAACATATACATATCAGCTTTATGAACTTAGTAATGGCGTTATTGCAAATTATTACAGTTAATTGTCAAGGTTTGGGAAATCCAGAGAAAAGAAGAGATGTGTTTAATTATTTCAAGCAAAAATAATTTCATATTTATTGTCTACAAGATACACATTTCATTTCTGAACTAGAGCCATATATTCAAACTCAGTGGGGATATAAATGTTTATTTAGTTCATATTTAGGGAATTCTAGGGGCGTGGCTATTTTGTTTAATAATACTTTTGAATATGAAATACATAAAATGAAATCTGATCATGCAGGTAATTTCATAATAATAGATATAACTATAGAAGGAGAGAGGATTACACTTGTAAATATCTATGGACCAAACGAAGATAGTCCCAATTGTTATAAAAATATTTTTGACCATATAGAAGATTTTCAAAATGAAAACTTTATTATTTGTGGAGACTTTAATATAGCATTAAATCATGATTTGGACACTAGAAACTATATACATATAAATAACCCAAGAGCCAGAGAATGTATATTAGAACATTTTGAGAAATTTGGTTTTAAAGACCCATTCAGAGAACTACACCCTAACTTGAGGAAGTATACTTGGACTAAAACAAATCCACTTAAACAAGCGAGGTTGGATTTTTATCTTTCATCTGAAAATCTAATGGCTAACGTAAACATGGTAATGTTTGAAAGTAGTTATCGATCTGATCATTCTGGTCATTCTGCAATTAAAGTTCTGTCATTTCCAAAGAGGTAGAGGGTTGTGGAAATTTAATAACTCGTTACTAAGAGATAAAAACTATATTAATGTCATTAAAGAGACAGTTAGAGATATCAAAAGTCAGTATGCCGTACCTGTTTATAATTTAGAGAACATTAGCAATATTCCTAACAAAAATATTCAATTGACCATTAATGATCAGCTCTTCCTAGAAATTCTGTTAATGGAAATACGAGTGAAAACAATATCATATTCAGTTTTTAAAAAGAAAGCAGAAAATATACTAGAGACTAAATTAACTGAAGAAATTAAACATTAGAAGAAGATGAAAACCAGATTAACTCAGAAATATTAGAACAAAACCGAAACGAATTAATAGAATTAAGAAAAAACACATTAAAAGGCAAATTTGTCAGATCAAGAGCGAAATGGATCGAAGAAGGAGAAAAACCTACTAAATACTTTTGTAACATGGAATCACGGAACTATACTAGTAAGCTAATTTCTAGAATAGAGTTAGGTAATGGACAAATAATAACCAATCAAAAAGATATCTTAGAAGAAACAAAACGATTTTACCAAACTCTCTACTCCGAAAGAAAGAGTTTTTCAAAATGTTCTGGAACGATATTGATTATTTTATTATACGGTCAATTAATTACAGTTACAGTATAAGCGAAATGTTAAATACTCAAAAACTAGGCGTGATCACTTGTATCCCAAAGCCAAATAAACCAAAACAATTTCTCAAGAATTGGAGGCAATTACTCTGTTGAATTGTACATACAAGATTGCATCAGGATGCATAGCAAATCGAATAAAAAATGTATTAGACAAACTTATTGCAAGTGATCAAACTGGTTTCATAAAAGGTAGATATATTGGGGAAAATATAAGATTAATATACGATATATTGCAGTACACAGAAGAACAAAATACACCTGGTATGTTATTATTAATAGATTTCGAAAAGGCATTTGACTCTCTTTCTTGGAAATTTATCGAAAAAGCGTTGGAATTGTTTAATTTTAAAATATCTATTAAAAACTGGATAAAAACCCTCTATAACAATTCAACTTCAAGAGTACTTCAAAATGGATTTTTATCAGAAAGCTTCAACTTAGAACGTGGATGTAGACAAGGTGACCCTCTCTCACCATATATTTTTATTATATGTGCAGAAATCCTCGCAATATTAATCAGAAATTCTAAAAATATAAATGGTTTAAAAATTAGTGGAGAGGAATTCCTCTTATCTCAATATGCAGATGACACAACCTTTATTCTAGATGGATCTCCCAAATCCCTTGAGAATACCTTAAAAATCCTAGATGTGTATGCTAATGCTTCTGGTTTGAAGATAAACTATTCGAAATCGAAAGTCATTTGGATAGGCAGTAAAAAGTTCTCAAAAGAGGTTTATCATCAAGTAAGATGGAAATTAGAATGGGGTGCAGAACATTTTGAATTGTTAGGAATAAAATTTTCAGTTGACCTGAAACAAATTACTACAATTAATTATGAAATAAAAATTAATGAAATAAAAATATTAATACAACTTTGGACAACAAGAAAACTGACTGTGTTCGGTATAGTTGTTTTAAAATCCTTAATTATTCCCAAATTAACACACTTACTAATTTCACTGCCTAACCCACCAGACAAAATGATAAAACAAATAGATAAAATGGTGGCCTTAAAATGCTAAATATCTTGAATTTTATGATAGCTTTAAAATCCACCTGGACTATTTTCAACTAACGCAAAATGGAAAAAAAAAATTGAAGTTACTACAAAATTATCTGTGCAAAAACTTATTACGTGTGGGGATTATTTTATCAAAAATTTTTAAAAAAAAATAAGTAACTCTTTCTGGGAAAATGTTTTACATAGTTGGTGGCTAATTCAACAAAAACTAATTCCCGAATGTAAAAATGAAATAATTAGAATTAATATTTGGTTTAATAGTAAAATAACTACTGACCACAAACCTATATATTATGAAAACTATATTAAAAATGGAGTTATATTTATTCAAGATTTAATGGATGAACATGGTAGATTTTTAACCTATGAAACATTTAGATTTAAATTTCACATACATTCAAACTTCTTAGAACATGCATCTTTAATCAAAGCAGTTAAAACCTTTATGCATTGCACATTGTCAAGTATCAACAACCAACAGGTTAACACCTTAAATCCTATATTTCCTTTTAAATTGGAGTTATTTTTTAAAACTACAAAAGGGTGCAAAGAAATGTATAATATTTTAAACAAATCGACAATAGTGCCAACTTCCCAAAGAAAATATTACAATTTAGGTTTCATACTATCATTACAGGAGTGTTAAAAAGTGTATAATTTACCATTTATATGTTTAAAAGATACAACTTTACAGTGGTTTCAATATAGAATTCTACATCGAATAATCACGACAAACACGTTCTTATATAAAATAAAATACATAGAATCAAATGTTTGCGATTTTTGTCATAGACAACCAGAAACATTGGAGCATTTGTTCTATGACTGCTCTAAAGTCTTTCTTTTATGGAAGGAAATTGAACAATGGATTCAGGACAAAGGCGAACATACACAACTCGATAAACAGACAGTCTTGTTTGGAATCATAAAGAGGGAAAAAAGCAAGATGGTATTTATTAATTGGCTCATTATCAATGTTAAATACTATATATATAGATCTAAAATGCAGAAACATGGACCTAACATATATGCTTTTTTAAATATTTTAAAAGATAAAATAGAAATTGAAAAATATATACTTCTCAAAAATTGTAAATTTCAAGAATTTGAGGAATATTGGGCACCTTGGTCCAGATACCTAGAAACAAGACATGGCAATACAATGTTCTAGAGGTATTTCAATACAAATATGTTTTCTCTTTCGAAATTAAAGTATTTAATTCACTCTTTCTTTCCTTCTTCCTTCCTTACCTTCTCTTTTCTCCCTTTACCATTCCCTTTAAATCTTTCCTCTACCTCTATCTTCACTGTTAACCCCACATATTAGTGAACTCCATGTTTTCATGTATTCATGCTTATTAATATTATTATATTGATTCGAATTACACTATATTATATATATAAATAATGTTCATCTGTACTTATAACATGGATGTAAGGTAGTGAAATCAGGGCCCCCAACCCTGACACTATCATACTTGTGTCTGGGGACAATAAATTAAAAAAAAAAAACAAGTAGCAAGGCAGCTTTCTTATCACCATCCCATAGACAGGGTTGCTAGACTAAGTGTTAAACATCCTTTTCACCATTGCTTTTCATATATCTGTAACCATCCCATAGACAGGGTTGCTAGACTAAGTGTTAAAAATCCTTTTCACCATTGCTTTTCATATATCTGTAACCATCCCATAGACAGGGTTGCTAGACTAAGTGTTAAACATCCTTTTCACCATTGCTTTTCATATATCTGTAACCTTCACATAGACAGGGTTGCTAGACTAAGTGTTAAACATCCTTTTCACCATTGCTTTTCATATATCTGTAACCATCCCATAGACAGGGTTTTTTATTTTTATAATATGAATATTTACATAAAAACTAAAAATAATTTATATAATTACGTAATGAAAATAAAGCATGTTTGTACTGAATAGTAATTAGGTGCGTGTGGAGAGGGATGGATTCGGGGATCGAACCACCCCCACCCACACCAGGTCAATTAAAAAAAAAAATCATTATATTTTCAGGGGCAGCATGACTCGACACCCCCCCCCCCCCCCCCCCCATAAGCTTTGTTTGCCACGGGTTAGACCCCCTGATAAAAATACCTCCGCCCACGTGATTGTTTTCGCTTACTACACACACACACACACACACACACACACACACACACACACACACACACAAACACACACTCATGACGATAGGCACATACGGTGATGACGTAGTACACAATTAGAGCGCAGGCGTACTTCCAACCCTTTCTCACATATCATTGTAAGTGTACATTCACATTTTGTTTTGTCGTTTTATATTTAAAATGGTTAGACAACAATGACAAATGTCAACAAAAACTAATCAGTTCAGAAATTCTGAATCAGTGTATCCACTTAGATAGCCTTATTGAATTTCGATACTTAATATCGCTTGTAATAATTATGCTTAAATATCGAATATAGTCTGCATCTGTAAAACATGTGATTCCACCGTATCATTACACACGTGTTTCGAACCCCTGGGGATCCGCATAGCGAACCGAGTACTTCGTTACATCCGAGGTTAATCAGGCGGACAGCGCATAGGTTGGCTTTAAAACGACTCGTGTTTTTTGTTGAATTCTTAAAGGGATAGACCCTAGTTTTTAAACACTAAAGCATATTTTTCGCTATTAGAGCCGTTTATGATCACTGAAATCAAACATTATCCATTTCTGTAAATCTGAAGAAGCGTTTTTTCTCATTCTGGTGCTTGTAATACCACAAAATGCATTTTTCATATTTTTTTAAAACGAACGTGCGTCTGAGAAATAACAGTTATGGAGTCGAGTTTTAGTCTATGTTTAACAATATTTCACCATTTCAACGTCACAGACACTTCTTTCGCTCTCTTGTAATGTTATACAAATGTGTTACAGGTTTGAAACTTAACCGAACTTAGTGTCCACTTTTACGGGTTGAAACTAGTTTTAACACGTAAAATGAAACACTATGTTTGGTTAATATTTGTGTAACACATTTGGACAAAGTTGTAACAGAGTAAAACAAAAAGGCTATGTTGCTTAAACGGGCAAATACTATTTTGTTTTGTTTAACGACATCACTTAATCATCGGCTATTGGATGTGAAACATTTGGTAATTCTGACACGTAGTCATCAGAGGAAAAAAGCTACATTTTATTCTAATACAGCAAGAAATCTTTTATATGCACTTTCCCACAGACAGGGAAACACATACCACGACCTTTGACCAGTTGTGGAAACGGGGAATACAGTCTACAAACTGACTTGAGCTTGACTGGCTAACTGTTGCTTGTCAGACGTACGTGCGTTTCTAGAATTGTGAAAAATGTATTTCGAGGGATTAAAACGACCAGGAGGAAGTTAAACACTGCGCTGGGTGGGAGAAGGTACCTGTACCTACCAGCCTTATGGCCGATGGCTTAACCACGACGCAACCGAGACCGGTGCTACTTTAAAGTGACATACCCTTGTGTATATATATATATATACTAAAAGACAAAAATTATTGTGACATGGATTGTTTGGAGTAATAAATTTGTGAATGGATTTATGGATGTAAACCAGAGAAAATGTGCATAAAACAGCTCGAAGAAATGCAACCAAGCAGTTGTTGCAGGGATTGCATGCTTTGTGCAAGAAATATGGAATATTCGGGAGAAATCCTGTCCAGAATTCACCATAAAAGGCCAGACATTCAGTCGCAAATCACTGCCACTCTGTGCAGCCTTCAGAAGTCCAGAAGTCAGAAAAATACCATTAGTGAACTGTTTAATGCAATTTCGCCATGACCCGCCTCAGTGAAAATTACAGATGGCGAGTCATTGGGATGCTTGAATCTGGGACCTCGCAGCGTGATGTCGCACGTCAATTCAACGTCCACAGAAACACCATATGGCACTTATGGCAACGATATCAACAAAACAACCAGGTCAGGGACCGTCCCCGTAGCGGCCGTGACAACCCCTCACCAAGACACATGGATCCTAACCACGCATCTGCGAAACAGGCATTCCCAGGAACTTTCTCCAGCATTTAGTGGCCTCAATGAGACGACGATGCCAGGTGTGTATCAATGCTCAAGGTGGACACACTCGCTACTGACTGTGTCAGCTTCGCTCTGGACCCCCCCCCCCCCCCCCCCCCCCCAGTGATGTGGCTCATTTGCATATAGACTATTGCTCGTTTCCATACATTCAGACATTTTTCTGTCCATATTATAACGTTTTCATACAGGGCAGAAAAAATTATCTTTGTCTTTTGTGTGTCACGATAACTGTCACGGAACATGCTCTTAAATTTGTTTCGCCTGTGGCGATTTTAATTGTGTTAGAGGGCCGTGTGCAGTTTATTGCCCGTAGCCCAGATGGGCAACTTGTTACGTAAGACTTCTGCGCGACCGTCCTCGGTCGGTACGCCTAATACACACCCTCAGCCAGGTGCGGAGGCCATGTGGCTAGTAGTTACATAATATCTCCGGTAGTGCTGTTTATGGTCAGGAGATTGCTCGCGGTTGGCGACAGCCAGACTGACGATCAGAGAGAAATATACCGACTCTAGTAGATGTAGAATATGAGATGATACGTGAGGTACCGCCTTGTACCCCCAGGCAAAATCCTGATTTATAATAAATAGCTAGTGTTTTAGAGATATCGAGGAGAACGAATAGGAAGGCTCCGAGGGAACGTTAGTCCGTTTGGACTTTGGTAAATATATTTTCTGCTCTGTGTATAACCTTGATGTGATTGATGTGACTTTAAATATTTAATACTGTATTATACCAATATTCTTTAGACAGTGTCTTCGGTCATCTGACGAAGTAAATCGTAGACTTTTTGTTCTAACATTATACGAGTATTTGGTAATATAAAGCTTAGCCAGTCATCCTAGCGGACCTAGGTACACTGTAGGTTATTGTCCTTATTGTGATAAGTATTAATTCTGTGTTACAAGATTACTGAAAGAGTAGTTAAGGGTTAATTAAAAATTAACCCGTTAGGAATAGAGCTGTAATTCCTTTATTAATTAAGTTCCCCTGCAAGCGTTTCTAAATTATCACACGTTACTGAACGAGTAGTAAGGGTTAACTAAAAATTAACCAGTTAGGAATGGTGTTGTAATTCCTTTATTAAAGTGATTCGCATATTGTGTAACTAGACACCTAGAGATTAACTAATTAAGTGATCAGTTCTGGGTTGTTATTAGTGCTGTTATTAATTAACTACTACGGCTGTACATTTGTCAGCGTAGATTAATACAGATTCCAAAGTGTATTGTGTTTTTGTTGTGTTTTCTAGAGAACTAACGTGCTATAATAATATATACTTTATATAAGATCGTATCTCTGATCATACCTAGAGACGAGCCATACTAGGGTTTAACAGCCTGTTACAGAGAGATCTAATAGATATACAAGTAGGAGAGACATTTTGATAATCGTGTTTTATTCGGTTACGGGAATTATAGAATCCCCGTGACAATAACATTTGCCTTTTAGTATACAATACGACGTATTGTTCATTGTTAGAGCCGTTTTGGTAATAGAAATTAGATATCACTTGCATTTTATTGTTTAGATGATCGAAAGTGTTGCTGATCATCCTAGTGTTTGTAATACCTCGAAGTGCATTTTTTATAATTAGAAAAACGCACGTACTGTGGATACGAGCTCTTGTCCAGTTTTAAGATGGTGTTTCCCCGATTCAGCTTCACAGACTCGGTTAACTATAGTTGTAACGTTACGCAGATGTGTCACAGTTTTGTAGATTAATTATACTTAAGTGTCCATGACCGGCTTCGGTGGTTTTAACGACTCAATGGGTAGTTGTCAGACCAGTATACCCTCTTCTCTCTCATTAGCCATTAATAACTAACCCATTGCCCTGGACAGACAGCCCAGATAGCTGAGGTGTGTTACCAGGACAGCGTGGTTGAACCTTAATTGGATATAAGCACGAAAATAAGTTGAAACGAATGAAATTAATTAGTGTTCATTATCACAGGCTGAAACTAGGATCTGAGATTTTAAAGGTGGGCAAACGGTCTTAGATAACTGAAATTTATGTAAACTATTTTTGAGACAACACATTTCGTGGGGTTTTTTTGTGAAATCCGTCGTCACAATGTAAATAATGCCCTGAATTTTAAATGCCCGAACAATAGATGCCATTGAAATGGGTTTCGCAAAACTAAACTTGCGAACGCTCTAACGAAACTATCGTTCTCGCATTTTTCAGAGGTTTTGTGCAAGGACGGATCCACGGGTGGGGACCATAAGGACCTGTTCCTCCCTAAAACAAAGTAAATAACAAAGTGCCCCCTTTTTAACAATTTGTTTGCAATTTTCAGTGAAGTGTCCTTTTCATTGCGTTGGTCCATGTGTCATTTTGTCCTTGTCCGTCCTTGGGGGGGTTATCCTGTTTATTTCTAATGTTTAAGTATGTCGTACTCATGATGCACCATTTTCTCCTTGCAAATAAAAAGGTTTGTTTTGTTTAACGACACCACTGGAGCACATTGATTAATTAATCATCAGCTATTGGATGTCAAACATTTGGTAATTATAACTCGTAGTCACCAGAGGAAACCCGCTACATGTTTCCTAATGCAATAAGTGATCGTTTATATGCACTTTCCCACAGACAGGAAAGCACATACCACGGCCTTTGTCCACTTGTGGTGCACAGGTTGGAACAATTACCAACAACTGCTGAAATATAAAAAGTTTGTTTTGCTTAACGACATCACTAGAGCACATTGATTTTTTAATCATCGGCTATTGGCTTTCAAATATTGGTAATTTTGACATATAGTGTCTTACAGAGGAAAGTTGCTACGTTTTGCCATTAGTAGCAAAGGATCATTTATATGCATCATCCAGCAGACAGGATAGCATTTACTACGGCCTTTGATATACCGACGGGGGTCGATCCTAGATTGATCGCGCATCAAAGATAGCGCTTTACCAGTGGACTACGTCCTGCCTCTTTTGCAATACCTAATACTTAAGCATTTTCAATCGTGTTTCTGATCGTCTTGCATATGTCAACCGATTTGCCAGTTCCACACGTGACGATATACAATTTTGAATTTGCTTCATTTCATTTCAACTTATTTTCGTCTTGTATCCAATTAAGGTTCACGCTAGCTGTCCTGGGCACACACGTCAGCTATCTGAGTTAGTTGTTAGTTGTCAGTTAGTGAGAAAAAAGGGTGTAGTGGTTCTACACCTACCCATTCAGTCGTTAAAACTCGCTCTGGGTGGGAGCCGGTACCAGGCTTCGAACCCAGTACCTACCTGTCTTATTTCCGATGGCTTAACCACGACACCACCAATGCTGGTAAAAATTTGTCGGTAAAGATTTTGCTTCGCGTGAACTTCTATTTATTTGACCGGCCTCGGTGGCGTCGTGGTTAGGCCATCGGTCTACAGGCTGGCAGGTACTGGGTTCGGATCCCAGTCGAGGCATGGGATTTTTAATCCAGATACCGACTCCAAACCCTGAGCGAGTGCTCCGCAAGGCTCAATGGGTAGGTGTAAACCACTTGCACCGACCAGTGATCCATAACTGGTTCAACAAAGGCCATGGTTTGTGCTATCCTGTTGAATACAGATAACTGTATTTTGAAAGAGTGTTATAACACTCTATATGATGAGTGCATAAGAAAACCACGTTCTGTTAACTGGGTTAGTCAAATAAGAGACCTGCTTCTCACTAATGGTTTTGGTCACATATGGTATAATCAAAATGTAGAAAATCGCAATACATTTATATTACTATTCAAACAGAGAATGACTGATCAATTTATCCAAACTATGTATGCTGTATTCAACAATTCTCCAAAATGTCTGTTATACAAATTCGTTGTTAATAATTATTGCTTACAACGTTATCTGCAGAAACCTATTGCCTTGAAATACAAACATATTTTGAGTAAATATAGATTATCTTCCCATAATCTCTTTATAGAAACGGGCAGATACCACAATATTGACAGGAATAATAGAATTTGTCGTCTGTGCAATATGAATGTAGTACAAGACGAATATCACTTTGTTCTAGTGTGTCCTTTCTTCAGTAACCTACGAGATAAATATATTAAACCTTTTTATTACATAAACCATCAACATTTAAATTAACGCAAATATTGTCCAGCGACAATTCAAAACAGCTAATTAAATTGTGTAAATATTTGAAAACTGCTACCACGCATAGAAAGACAACATTGATACATGACATATGTTATTATTGTATATTATTACTATGCACGCATTACCCATTTACTATAGAATTTTATCGATTGTAACCCGATACTACATACCATTCCCCGCAGTGTGCACATTATATTATTTTATATATAAATATGTATGTATGCCTACCAAATGTATATTTTTTGGAAAATAAAATAAAATGTGTGTTTATCCTACCTGTGGGAAGCGCAAATAAAAGATCCCTTGCTGCTAATCGGAAAGAGTAGCCCATGTAGTGGCGACAGCGGGTTTCCTCTCAAAATCTGTGTGGTCCTTAACCATATGTCTGACGCCATATAACCGTAAATAAAATGTGTTGAGAGCGTCGTTAAATAAAACATTTCTTTCTTTCTTTGAACTTCTATTTTTTCTTGGTTTTGTAAAAAGTGCAATATCGTATTTATTGGTAGCAATTAAGAATGTAATTAGATCATCCAGGATTCGTACCTATGATGCGTCATGTTTCGCTTCTAGTTATCTGCTGCAGTAATAATTAAACATTCCGAATATAGCATCTACTTGTTTTGGGGATTTTGTTTTCTTTCGGTATGTTTGTTTCTTTGTTGTTGGGAGGAGATTGTGGGTGTTATTGAGTAGGTTTGTTTCTTTGTTGTTGGGAGGGGATTGTGGGAGTTATTGAGTAGGTTTGTTTCTTTGTTGTTGGGAGGGGATTGTGGGTGTTATTGAGTAGGTTTGTTTCTTTGTTGTTGGGAGGGGATTGCGGGTGTTATTGAGTAGGTTTGTTTCTTTGTTGTTGTGAGGGGATTGTGTCTGTTATTGAGTAGGTTTGTTTCTTTGTTGTTGGGAGGGGATTGTGGGTGTTATTGAGTAGGTTTGTTTCTTTGTTGTTGGATGGGTTTTTTGTGTGTTGTTGTTGTTGTTGTTGTGGGTTGGGGTTTTGGGGGGGTTGTGGGGGTGGGGGTTGGGGTTGTTTTTGTTGTTGTTGGGGGGTGTCTGGTTTTGTTTTGTTTTGTTTTTTATTTTGATTCTGATTTGTATTATTTTGTCCTTGTTGCTGTTGTTTTGTATTTCTTTTATATAAGTATTTTGAACAAATCATTATCATTCAATCGTGTCTCCTAACCCCAAGGTGTCATTGGTCGCTTTGACTTAACCGAAAGTTATAGTTTAGTTTTGTTTAACACATGATGCGGGATTTACCTCAGTCGGTTGAGTTCTCGCTTGAGGTGCTTGCGTCGCAGGATCGAACCACCTCGGTGAATCCATTCAACATAATGGGGGTTTCTCGTTCCAACCAGTGCACCACAACTGGTTAAAGGCCGTGGTATGTGCTATCCTGTCTGTGGGAAAGTGCATGTAAATGATCCCTTTCTGCATTAGGAAACATGTAGCGTGTTTCCTCTGATCACTTACATGTACGTGTCAGAATTACCAAATATTTGTCACCCAATAGTCAATGATTAATAAATCAAAGTGCTCTAGTGGTGTCGTTAAACATAACAAACTTTAACAAAAAATATTTTTAAAATAATAATTAAAGTTTACGCATTCTATATTTTTATTGTTTTACTTGTTTTAGAAAATATATTGAAATATGACATATCAAAATGATTTAAATTATAATATATATAATGTGACAAAACAAAAAGCTATTATATAAAATGAATACATTACATAATAATATAAATATATAAAATGAATACATTACATAATAATGTAAATATAACTACTAGTATTGCATTTTAAAAATAGCAGAGTACACTACAGTGCATTTTAAATATAATACAATACAGTATAAAATATTACAGTACAGTATAAAATAGTGCAGTACAGTATAGTATAATACACTACCGTACAACATAATACAATACAGTACATATTAATGCACTATCGTACAGCATAGTACAATAAAGTACAGTGCAGTGCAGTGTAGTACAGTACAGTACAGTACAGTACAGTACAGTACAGTACAGTACATTATCGTACAATGCATACGTTTGTAAAATGTTTTCGGCCAGTCGTAATGAAGTAGCTGATATACTCAACAAATATAACACGTTTTTGAGAAATATTTTTTATTTCTTTGCTACCACACTACGCCCATACTTCAGTTGTCTTCCAAATGTGTAAAAAAAAAAAAAAAAAATCCTACGTATGAACCTATTATTAGGTATAATCCAGTTTGGGCTACTACAAATATTCGGAAGACTGGAAACGCATTAAATATAGTTACAGTCAGGGGTGCACAAATGTGAAATTGTGATAGTTGCCCGGTGGGCAACCAGTAGCTGAAGTTTGGTTGCCCAACATCATCTCTTGGTTGCCCACATGCTAGTATTTCATAAAAGGTTTTATGAATATAATTTTGAACTGTCTTTAAAATGAAACTGAAATTTAAAATGTTTTTATTATCATTACTTCAGTTTAGTTTTATTTCTTTTTTAAAATTATTTATCTACAACTCATCTTCGCTGATTAATTAATCATCGGCTGTTGGATGTCAAACATTTGGTAATTCTGACTCGTAGTCATCAGAGGAAACCCGATACATTTTTCCTAATACAGCAAGGGATCTTTTATATGCACTTTCCCACAGACAGGAAGGCACATACCACAACCTTTGTCCGGTTGTTGTCCACTGGTTGGAACGAAATAAAAACAATCAGCTGAATGGATCCACAGAGGCGGTTCGATCTCGCCTGGGCTGTCACAGTCATAATACTTTGATGAACTCAGGGCTCATCCAGGATTAAAAATACCTGTAGCCAAAAAAATTGCCAAATGGGATTTTTATTTGCCATAATGAAAATGTTTTAGCCAAAATTGTTTTGTGTAGTACTGTATAGAGTATTTATATATGAATATGAAAATGCATCTTTTTCAGCTGATTATGTACAAACTGGAATACATCTGAATAACAAAATTACCCCCTGATCAAAATCAAAGACAGCAGCGGGGATAGGGGCAGTTAATGTATTACTTTGATTTTTCAGTGGGTGAGGGGAGATATGCAGAGTTGGAAGCCAATGCCCTCTGCAAACACACCCCAAATTCTAAGGCCTATGGCATTAATAAAAATCTGAGAGTCAATACTCTTCTTTTTTAAACAGTGCTCATTATTTCTGTAAAATGGCAATCTTTATTTTGGTTTGAACTGCTTTTAATTGTATTTTAAAGTAACCCATCTATTACACACCCCAACAATTTCGAATTTGCGCCATTTTGTTGATTTCCGCGTCGGGTTAAATGCTTGTTGTTGATTTCAGCTTGTAAAATACGTAGCCTAAGAATTCCGACTTCACGTTATGACAACTATCCATTTACGTCAAAAGATTTTGATTAAAAAGATAATGAATTAAAATGTTACGGTCTTTTTAAAATCTAGCTAACTTTTGAGATGTCACCTCACAGTCAACAAATTTATATAATATTTTATCTAACAAATATGATTATTTGTAACTAATTGTATTCAGTGTACGTTTAACCACAATTTGTATAAATACTGCATGTTCCTTTCCCGCGATCGCGAAATGCATGAGTGCGAAATTAACAAAGACAACGGAAATAAACAAACGAAACAGCAATTAAGTATTCATTGATGCGAACAACTATTTGGTGGTGTTTTTTTTCTCTCACAAATTTACATGAAGATTTACTTGCGTGTAATCGTATTGTTTAATGTCTGCAACAATGTCTTTTGACATGTGCAAGTCTCGGCTGACTGTCAAGCGTGACTTATATGCACACTGAGAACAGCCAACGAACGTTTTCCAAACGTTCGCGAACTATGCGATTGGTTCCCGACGTGGACATTGGGTTTAACGTGAAGCGCATAAACTAGTTTAGCGGACGTTTTTGTTTTGCTCGGTCTAGCTGAATTCGGCCCTAGCCTATTGTTTTTGGCCCTGAACTAGCATGTTTATTGAAACTGACACGCAATTTCGGTCCGTTTTTATTACTTTGGCTCAAAGACTTTACAGAGTTAAAATAACATGCTATAGATTTTTCAGACTTTTCTTGCATACATGTTGCCATTAAAATTAATAACTCTGATTATTAAAATAAGCAAACATTGTTATGCTGAATTCTTGATGACACCGCTTCTCATTACCAGTCGCGAGATCCTTGTTAATATTTGGCATTATCATTATATGTTAGGTGTCGGATAGATTATGTAACCGATTGTTCACATCGGAAGATAGAAAATGGCTTAGCCAAATTTTTAGCTCAGAACTGGATGCTTGTTGGTGTAGTTTGTGGCCTTTCACGTGTCTTGTGCCCTTTGCTAATAGCCACCATTCTGAAACGTATCCGTCTGCATTGAACTCATCAAAATCATGCACGGTGGACGCTGAGTGGATGGCAGCGTTAGGGTGGATATTTATATCGCCTGTCAGTCAAGATATCAGTTTTGATACTTTTGAATTGCCCGTGTCGTGAAGTTTTGTTTTTCTTTTTACTTGTTTTATGATTTTCTTGGTTGCCCGCCGGGCAACTGTTTAACAAAGAATGGTTGCCCGCAACATATTTTGGCGCGCGGACAACCGATTTGTGCACCCCTGGTGACAGTTAAAGTTTGTTTTGTTTAACGTCATCACTACAGCACATTGATTGATTAATAATCAGCTACTGGATGTCAAACATTTGGTAATTCTGACTCGTAGTCATCAGAGGAAACCTACTACATTTTTCCATTGGCAGCAAGGGATCTTTTATATGCACTTTCCCATAGACAGGAAAGCAAATACCACGGTCTTTGACCAGTTGTGGTACACTAGTTGGAAGGAGACAAAACCAAATCAGTTGAATGGATCCACTGGTTCGATCCTGTGACGTAAGCAGCTCAGGCGAGCGCTCATCCGACTCAGCTAAATCCCGCCCCTGCATTTAATATAGAGACATTGATTTATATATTATATTTCATGTCTAATGTTTGTTACAATGGCTGCAATTAGAGAACAGTCTCCTTAACGCTTTACAATGTATATTAAATATAGAGACACTGATTTATATATTATATTTCATGTCTAATGTCTGTTACAATGGCTACAATTAGAGAACAGTCTCCTTGACGCTTTACAATGTATATAAGAATTGTTTCTCATTTTTAAGGAATTTATCGATGTATAAAAGTCACAAATGGTATAAAATCGTGTAGCGTAGCGAAGCGATTTTATACTACATTTGTGACTTTTATACATCGATAAATTCCAAAAAAAATGAGAAACAATTCTTGTAATTACAAACAGTACAAGAAGTGTACCTTAAAACACTCAAAAATAATTTCTTTCGTTCTTACCGTCAACCATGTTCTGTAAATAAGCGTTGGAATACATGTATACATACTATTGGAAATTGTCCGCTAAAATTAAAAATAAGTATTGAATCAACAAAAACAGTGTATATATCTTTATTATAACTTCTTTTTAAAAAATGAAACAATTTCATGTGCAGATTTGTCTTGTGTTTTTCTATCGCAAAGTGACCTTGATATTAACTTTTGTTTACGTGTAGTGACTGTTGGTGTTGTGCGGTTATTTCGATCTTGGTCTTCCGTGATGACGTATTTTTATGAGGTTTATGGAAGGATAACGCTTGGTTTTCTTAGTGACGTCAGCCAATCAGAATACAGTAAATCGTATAAATTCGGAAAGTTTGTAATTATATTAAAATGGAACTTTTAATGTACGTTTAATTTACCATTAATTGGAGCACATGCACTGGAGCATCTTCGTAAGCCAACGTACCATTCCGTATAGTACACTGCATTGTGTATACGGAATGCAGTATGCTATACGAATGGTGGCTTTGCTTCATGGCACTGGAGTAACATTGGCCACAGACCACAGTTATCTTCCCATTTCGTTGACCGGAACTTCGGAAATATATTCGCGGAAGTAGTCTGCTGTTTGACTGTGATTATTTCATGGCAGACAGCTTTGAAATGGTACCCATTAGACTGAAGTTACAAGAGAAGACCATGTAGTTTAGAAGCATATGTAACTTGTTAACACTGAAGACCTTTTTGTGGTAATTCAAACCCATGCAATTGTAGTACTTTTGTGCGTAAAATATGTGTACTCCGGCCAGGGTTTGTTTAATACCAGTATCCTGGGAGAAAGAGCTGGACAACGGGGGTTGTCCTTTTCAGGGCATGTTGCCCTCAGGCAGGCAATGGTGCATACGGAAATCCATGAGCCTGCTGATATTAATGAAAGTGCTATAGCCACTAATGCTATATAGAAAAATATAGCGTAAATAAGTGTGGCATGTGGCCAACCACACCCGTTTCTCATCACAACCTTGTGTATTGGCATAACTCTTCACAACACGTGTAAAAGCGACAATTAACATTTAAATACGAATATGCATATTTTATTTGGATTGCCAATCATTTCACGGCGTGTTCCACATAAATGTATCACAATGCATACATATAAACACACATCTAATTAGTTAACATTAGTGTAACAAAGAGTACTAGTGAGGTACATGATATGCCCGTCAGGAGTTTGATGGAAAACCATATCTATATCAATGAATATGAAATTTTTGCAATGGGATGAATGAACAGTTTGTTTTGAAGCAACCACTATTCCTACATGGGGTTTGATGGTCCTGTATGCATCTGTATGCAAGATATCATCTGGACAAGGATTTACTGTTGTGTGCAGTAGACCGTGAAAAGTAGGTCACAGTGACCTAGTAATAGTACGCGACAAACCGCCATCCCAAGCTGTACCTACATGTGAGGTTTGATGGTCCTGTATGCATATATATATGCACGATATGGTCCGGACAAGAAAATGTTAACAGACGGACGGACGGACGGACGGACAACGCCATACCATAATAGGACCCATCCTAGATGGGCGTGTAAAAAGTGAATGTGAATGATTGTGTATTCAATTCGGTCTCATTATTTGAACCTTGTTCATTGATTGATTCATTCATTCATTCATTTCAACTTATTTTCTTACTTATATCCAATAAGGTTCAGTCACGCTGTCCAGGACAGTGGGTTAGTGAGAGAGAAGAGGGTGTAGTGGTCTTACACCTACCCATTGACTTGTAAAAATTCGTACTAAGTGGGAGCCGGTAGGGTACCGGGCTGCGAACCCTGTATCTACCAGCTTTATGTCCAATGGCTTAACCACGACACCACCGAGGCCGGTTTTCAGCCTTGATCATAAACTTACTGAAGTTAGTACAATAGTGTATAAATAAAGGATTTAGCATTAATAAGCATATTTAAGTTCATCTTGTAGAGAATTTTTTTTATTTTTTGTATGGTTATTTTAACAGACGGGTAGACAGTGTGGGTGCCGCCCTTCACAATCTGGTTTCCTCTAAATATAAAATCCTAATGAATACAATTTCGTTATCGTATAAGATCAGCCAATAAAAACACATGGTAAGTTTCTTAATGTTCAGTACAATATTATAACATTTACACAACAACGAAAAAATGCATACCTCTTCTAAATATGAGCCTTGTGTACTATTCTTACAAGTGACATAATAGTTTGCTACTTTCACATTAATTTGTCGTAAATAATTACATAGTAATCGATCCCACACATACGTTTTGCATAAATGGAAATGGAAATGAAAATTGCAATGAGCTTGCACGTCGTGTAAATAGAGTCGCGTTCTCTACAACAAGATGCCTGTTGTATAACGTCATAAAAGGGTGGACTATATTAAATAAAATACCAAAGGCAACAAGTTAACGTGTGTAGTTTAAAAAAACACTCTATGCAATATATTAAACAAACAATGACAAATATTTTAACACTACAGCCCCTCCCCCAAAGTATTCATAAATTAAAAAAATATATAATGTTTATTTTGTTTAATGACACCACTAAAGCACATTTATTTATTAATCATCAGCTATTGGATGTCAAACATATGGTCATTTTGACAGTCATAGAGAGGAAACCCGCTACATATTCCCATTACGAGTAGTAGCAAGGGATCTTTTATATGCACTACCCCACAGATACGATAGCACATACCACGGCCTTTGATATACCAGTCATGGTGCACTGGCTGGAATAAGAAATAGTCTAATGGGCTCACCGACGGGAATCGATCCTAGACCGACCGCGCATCGGGCGTGCGATTTACCACAAGTCTACGTCCCGCACCCCAAAAACTTTAAGAGAGTGGAACTCTTCATGGCTTAAACGAGATGTTTATTACAAAACAGAAGTCCTTAGTTTTGCTAGTACCCCATGCGTCTCAAGTAAACGTCTACCTGACAAAGTGGTACTGGGTGAAATAAAACTGTGTACATTTATTACACAGATAAAACTGACTTCTAACTAACACTGTCGCATTTATCGCGTATGGCTTAATTAATTAAGTATTAATTGGCTCGTTACACGAAACAAATTGTTTGTTTGTTTGTTTGTTTTGTTTAACGACACCACTAGAGCACATTGATATATTAATCATTGCTATTGGATGTCAAACATTTGGTAATTTTGACATAGTATTAAGGAGGAAACCCGCCACATTGTTTCATTAGTAGCAAGGATTCTTTTATATATGCACAATTCCACAAATAGGGTAGCACATACCACGACCTTTGATATACCAGTCGCGGTGCACTGGCTGGAATGAGAAAGAATTGATCTAATATACATATAATAATCTCGGCGTTCGATAAAAATCATTTAGGCCACACGACCTTAACAAGAAAGTATGGGAGATAACTGTCATTTATTTTGCATTCGACAGTTATCGCTTCTTAAATAAACTGGCGAAGTTACTCGTGGCTTTCTCATACCAACGAATACTTCCATGGTGACCCGAATGACCATGTGCTTGACATCCAATAGCCGACGATTAATAAATCAATATGCTCTAGTGGTGTCGTTAAAAAAACAAAAAAACAAAAATTCATTCATTTCAAATTATTTTCGTGCTTATATCCAATTAAGGTTCAAGAACACTGTCCTGGGCCCACACCTCAGCTATCTGGACTGTCTGTCCAGGACAGTGGGTTAGTTGTTAATTGTTACTAAGAGAGCAGAGGCTGTAGTGCTCTTACAACTCGCTCAGAGTGGGAGCCGGTACTGGGCTGCGAACCCTGTACCTACCAGCCTTCTGTCCGATGGCTTAACCACACCACTAAGGCCGATTAATATTACACTCAACAACGAACGTTCAGCTAATGTTAAAAGAAATGGCATAACATTTATAAATGAACCTATTTTTATTAATTAGTATTCACATCTGAAATGTTTACCATTTACAAACAACACAAACTCATTAACCTTTGCCTTAACATTCAACCATGGCAAATTTAGACATCATAAAAGATATTTGCTAAACTTTCGAATATATTATTTAACTTCTCTCCGAACTGAAGATTTTAATTACCAGAGGGGTACTTGCTACCGGAAGGTTTCGTTGTGGAACGGTTGTAAAGGTTACGTGTTACAGTCGTAAAACTCACCAAAAGTCACTACAATCAGTCTTAGCTACGATTATTTTGTGGTTCGGGGCCTAGGTCCGGAACTCATGCTTGCTACACATTAACTGTCGATGAACGCTTACAGTATTAGCTACTTTTTTAGAGGGTGCTTGCACACTCATCTCCCCCTCCGATATTTTACCGTCCATCATATTTAGTAAATAGTGCACAGGCACGGCGGAAGCAAGTAGACACTGGAGGACTGGTAGATCGAGGGCGCATAGCAAGGTTTCTAGGGGCTCCGGGTGTATGCTCCCCCTTAAACTTTTGAAAACAAGATGTCCTGAAATGCAATTTCCTGCATTCTAAATTAAATTCATCTCTGTCTTAAGATTTACTTACAATCATATTTTTTATTCGGAATTATTGGGGGTTAGAGCCCCAGCCCTCCCCCACCCCACCCCACCCCACTCCGCTCCGCCATGCTTGGTGCATACTATCAAATCAAATCTCAGAAGACAGTAGCAACACATGTGGCAATGGATACTACATAAAAACCTTCACTCAACATAATTGTAGGCCTACAGCCTAAATATAAAGACTACAACATCACATATAGTAAGGGGTTCATAATTCCGAATCAAATCTCACAGACAACAATAGTACCACATTGCAATCACACAATGGATATTGCATACAAATCTTCTCTCAACATAATTGTACAGCCTAAATATAAAGACTGCAATCTCTCACCCGTAAAGTGTATCACAGAAAATGGGAGGTAATGTTGCTATTTCCGGGTGTAACAGAAAGCGTCATTAACATGGCTACCCTAGTTATGCACGCAAGCTGTTATTCTTATTTTCATTGGCATCTCTCAAGTTTAAAAAACAAAAGTTAATGTTTGTTTTCTTTAACGACACCACTAGAGCACATTGATTAATCAATCATCGGCTATTAGATGTCAAACATTTGGCAATTCTGAGAGGAAGTCTTGGATAGGAAACTTGCTACAATTTACTATTAGTAGCAAGGGGTCTTTTATATGCGCTATCCCACAGACAGGGTAGCACATACCACGGTCTTTGATATACCAGTTGCGGTGCACTGGCTGGAATGAGAAATACTCCAATGGGTCCGCCGACGGAGATCGATCCCAAACCGACCGCGCATCAAGCGAGCGTTATACCACTGGGCTATGTTCCGCCCCTCCCACAAGTTTTACGCACAATGAGACACTGATACTAGATAAAAATAGACAAAATGGCAGACATAGTAGTATTTAAAGCTATAACTTTGGCTCTTCATTTCTGCCCTGAGACTAAAAATCTGAACAAATTGTTAACAACTACGATAAATTACTCTCCTACCTTTAATTACGGTTACATTTTCCCCAAATTTTGTCACACAGATTCCACATACAGACTGTAAATGATGTCTGCCATTTTGTTTGTTTATGGAATAATCTTCAAGAGGGGTGGGTCGATATGACGTAATCTAACAACGTCATGACATGCGCTAAGGTATAACGCACTCATCATGACGTCAGATTGATTACGTCACATACTTAGGACACTTCCGCCCTCTTGAGTAGTAATCCACAAAAAAAGCAAAATGGCAGACGGTGAAAAAAATTGCATGTATTTTGCCCTATGCAATCTCAGCGAAGTCGATATCGGTGACATCGTTATAGTCTTGTATGTGGAATCTGTGTCACTGTAATGTTTTTTGCACAATTTACGTTTCGACAAAAAGTGGAGAAAACGTAATTAAAGGTAGGAGTAATTTATCGTAGTTGTAACAATTTGGTTCGGACTTTACTTTGAACAAGGTGAGTAATGTTTGGCATGTGAATTTTAAAAAATATAATAATAATAATAATAATAATAATAATAATACAAAAAATGTATATCAATGCTGAATATGGTTGTATCTTACATGTCTGACCATCAGCTAAGTTAGGGGAGCAATTAATGACTCCCCTTTATGTTGTGCAGGACGAGGTCTGTTAAAGCTCTATTTTAAGTTAGCGTCAATTGGAACTTTGACCCAGTCAGATGCTATTTGGTATATAGCTACCTACAATATGTTAACTAAACATTGTTACAAATATTTGACACAGGCGTTCTCGATCAACTAAAGTGCGCTATTTTCTGATTGGTAACTGTTCTGTGGTTTTCACAAGATTATCTGCGTCATAAATTTCGAAATGACAAGCCTGTAGCTTCAAGATTCGATTCTAATCTACTGAACTCTTCCAGTATTAGTCCTAATTAGGCACGCGTCTTCGTGATTTGACCGTATGATGATTTTGACTTTTGGCGTTGATCCAGGCATGGCTGTGTTTTCTACTGTTAATCCAGAGATATCCGTCTGCTCCAGTTTTGACCCTAGTACGCTTGTGTCTTCAGCGTTTGACCCTAACATGTCTATGTTTTACCATTTTGACCCTAACATGATTTTTCTTCCAGTGTTGTCCTTGGCACGTTTACGTGTTCCTGGTTTTCCTCCAATACGCATGTCTCTTCCATATTTGATCCTATCATAGGAGTCTGTTCCTCATTTGACTCTGGAATATCTATATCTTCCTCTTTTGACCTTAGGGAGTCTGTGTTTTCCTTCCTTAACACCAAAAAGTCCGTATTTCCCTTTGTTCCCAAAGCATTATCCGTATGTTCATTGGATGAACATAACATACTCTTACGTTCTTCTGCTGACTTGCATGAGGGTTTTAGACTTGACCCCAAAATTCTGGAATGTTCTAGCTTACATTCGACATCAGTAGACTTAGGCAACACAGCTAGTTTGAGATCACAGTTCGGTATCCCTGAGTATTCGGTGTCTGGTCCGGCACCGATGTATGTAGTTTTGTTGGCATTAGCTGGAAGAGCCCACGACTGTGGCATCCCGCTTCCAAAGAGAAGAAACACGAACGTTCCCAGGAACAAGATACCCGTGGCACAGTAAAATACCAACTGCCATTCTCCTCTGGTTCCCTGAAGAAAAAAACACACCACCAAGATATGAGGAGCACATTTATTTATTTCAACTTATTTTCGTGCTTATATTCAAATAAGGTTGAAGTACGCTGTCCTGAGCACACACAACTCAGCTATCTGGGCTATCTGTCCAGGACAGTCTGTTAGTTGTTAGTGGTTAGTGAGAGAGAGAAGAGGGTGTAGTGGTCGTACACCTACCCATTAATTCGTTAAAACTCGCTCCGGATGAGAGCCGGTACCGGGCTGCGAACCAAATACCTACTAGCCTTATGTCCGATGGCTTAACCATGACACCACCGAGACAAATTGGTTTTAGCTGATTGCATTTATTTGTGGAACAAAGATATGATACTGTTGTCCCTTCCCCTCCCCTTCAGGTGAGGCGCTGGTGTCAAAACGTCCAAATCGCCTTTAAAGTAGTATGTAATTTGTTCAACCTCTCCATAATTCTACATAATTACATGTTTGGTCATGCGAGCTACGACGTATGGCGCTAAAATTCCCGGGATTGTGGCAAATGTATTTGAAACTCCCGCCAGCGTCCCGGCATGCACCACGGCTATATCAGCGAAGTTGGTGATGTGGCCGCTGAAACAGAACCCGAACGAGGCCACGGCTCCGCAGAGTAGAGCGACTCCTAGCGTCTGTTGTTGTGAGTCGAGTTGAGCCAGGAAGAGCATGAACACTCCGGGCAGCACCATCCCTGAAAGAAATTATGAGAAAAAGATAGTTTGTTATGTTTAACGACACCACTAGAGCACATTGATTAATTCATCATCGGCTATAATTGGATGTCAAACATTTAATAAACCCGCTACATTTTTCCTGAATTGGGCACAACGACTGGTATATCAAAGGTCGTGGTATGTGCTAAACTGTTTGGATGGTTTATAAAAATCCCTTGCTACTACTAAAAACAAATTAAAACATTTGTTTCCACTAGAGCAGTCTGTCCCGGGACAAGCCCCTGGCTATCCAGAGACAGGCCCCGGGACGGACATGCTCGAAACTCTAGTGGTATATGAGCATGTAAAAATTATTCGCACTCCACTAGAGCACATTGATTTATTAATCATCGGCTATTGTTTGTCAAATATTTGGTAATTCGTAGTCATCAGAGGAAACTCGCTACATTCACTTGTTGGAACAAAAAGAAACAGCCAATCAGTTGAATGGATCCACAAAGGTGCATCGATCCTGCGACGCAAGCACCTAAATCGAGCACTCAACAAGAATTCGTCAAATGCAGGGACGTAGCGTGGACTGGATTGGGGAGGGGAGGTTCCAATATGAACCTAGCTCACCTTGTCTACATGTTCCCCGGAGACCTATAAAGTTAATGTTTTTTTTTGTTTAACGACACCACTAGAGCACATTGATTAATTAATCATCGGCTATTGCATGTCAAACATTTGGTAATTCTGACTATTAGTCAACAGAAAAAACCCGCTGCATTTTCCTAATGCAGCAAGGGATCTTTTATATGTACTCTCCCACAGATAGGAAAGCACATACCACGGCCTTTGACCAGTTGGATCAAAGAAAAAAACCTAATCGGTTGAATGGATCCACCGAAGTGATTCGATCCTGCAACGCAAGCACCTCTCTCAAGCACTCAACCGACGGAACTAAATCCCGCCCCAAATTATGGAGAATGGCTATGACGATTATAAGAATTCATCATATGCCGGGGCGGCGCTTGATTTGGATCGGGCAGGGGAGGTTCGAATATGAACCTCACTCACCCTTTTGTCGACATGTTCACTGGACACCTATAAAGTTAAAGTTTGTTTTTGTTCAACGGTACCACTAGAGCACATTGATTAATTAATCATCGGCTATGGCATTTGAAACATTTGGTAATTCTGATATATAGTCTTAGAGAGGAAACCCACTATAATTAGTTTAGCGGCGGCCTCAGAGGGAGGGTTGTTCCGAAAACACCCCCACCCTCATCCCCAGCCAATGTCCCGAATATGTGGCCAGGTGGGATTATGAGAAAAGTAACCTGAGGTGCTGGAACGTTCGGCAAGTCTCGCCAGAACGTCGAAATGTACTCTTTTTCTACCCCAAATGGCTGCATATGTTGGGTTCTTTCCCCGATATTCTTTCGTTAAATAAACTATTATTTTTCACGAAACGACAAAGTTTGTTTTGTTTAACTAGAGCACATTGATTTATTAATCATCGGCTATTGGATGTCAAACATTTGGTAATTTGACATAATTATAGTCTTAGACAGGAAACCCGGTACTTGTTTCCACTAGTAGCAAGGGATCTTTTATATGCACCATCCCACAGACAGGATGGTACATACCACTTTGATATACTAGTTTTGGTGCACTGGTTGGAACGAGAGAACAAAAAATTAATTGAATGGAGCCACCGAGGTAATTCGAACCTGCGACGCAAGCATCTCAAACTAGCACTCATCCTACTGGGCTATATCTCTCTACCTCCCCCACCTCACCACACCGACCCACACCCATTCCACGCCCATCCCACCCCCTACCCACCCCCACAAAACGACAAAGATGGCTAAAAAGTTTAGTTTTTATTTTAACATGTTGTGTTTACTCACCGAGAGTATTCATGAGTTTCCTGGTTTGGGCCACATTAAGACACTTCCTAGTTATAAGGCAATCGGATGTAGTGCTTGCAACGTTGATCATTATACACAACCCGATGTAAGGCAGCATGGAGAAAAAACCATTCTGAAAAAAAGGGAAAGGAAAATATGTTATTTTATGCTAGTGTCAGACTGTCAACCGTCACGACAAAGTTGCAATTACACCCAACTCCCGACTTACGACGGGAGCGCTCAGAATAACAACAACTAATGGGTCATATGACGATTGTCAAATTGTAAGAGTGCTCAGACTAAGAACTGGACAGTCGCAGAAGTCGTGAGAGCAGAAAGTTGGCCAGTTTTGAGTTGACAGTTGTTAGTCTGAACCTAGCATTACTTCAGCACGTTTTTATAGTATTTGGTGGTGGGTAATAAATAAAATACCAAACTCGTTTTCGCAAGGTAACATTTTTACGAAACTGAGGAACGATTGTATAATATCTGGTGAAAATTCGTATAGTATTCTTTATATACCACTGAGGCGGAGTACTCTACCGTTCGAGAGCTAGGCGGACATTTGGATGCATATGAGAGAGCTACCATAACCATCCAAATGTCTGTCTAGCTCTCAAACGGTCAGGTCAGGTCATAGGTTTTAATATGCACATTCAGAACAAGCTGTTGTAGCACACGCCTGTCATGGGTGCAGGTGTCGACTTTCGCCAACGCCTTCGTCCAGGACAGGAAAAGGTTTGGGGTGGGAGAGGGGACCGCCCGCGCTGGCAAGTGCAAGAGATCACCAGCAGCCCGACCGGGATCGGTAGCGAGCGGGGACAATTTTGGTGCTGTGGAATTTTGAATATTTCGTAGGATGAAGTCAAAAAGTAAAAGATTGCGAAAATTTCAAGAAGTAATTTTGGTGCATTTTGGAACTCATTGAAAGAGAAAGGGAGAGCTAATTCTTAAGTTTTAATTTATTTCGTCGAATGGTAGCTCATACCGTCATACGTTATAGTATTCTGGCTATATACCGGTATCATGGTATTTTGTGTGCAAGTCATTAAGGCACTGGTTGAGACAGCAATGTACGCCAACAGCTATCTCGAGTACTCTGACGGTAAGAGAGCTAGACGGACATTTCGACTGCTAAAACGCTCATTACCGTCAAAGACTAATCTATAAATTATGTGCAATATCTGCCTACCAAACGGTAGTCAACGATTACCGCTATATTGCTCTAATACAACAACAATCCTATATTTGACGTTACCATTACATTGATCATTTTCGAGTTCGCTGAAGAAAGCGACAGCAACTACATATTCAACCGGAACATTATTGAAAGGGGGTGCTGTCAGGTTTCTTCGTATACTGTGTGTATTAGTGATTAATGAGTGAAATATTTCTATCAAGTAACTCGAAAATGATCGATGTATAAGTATTTAACGTCAAACATAGGACTGTTGTTGTATTAGAGCGGTAATCTTTGACTACCGTTTGGTAGGTAGACATTTATATATGTCTGGCATTGTCATCCTGCAGAACTGCCCCGCCGCCAATCTGCTGAAGGCCTGGGAGAACCAACGGCCGGATAATCTCATTCAGATAGCGGATTCCATTCAGATTGCCATCCACCACATAGAGGGAAGTCCTGTGGTGGATAGAGATGCCGCCCCACACCATGACGCTGCCATCACCGAACCGGTGACGTTGTCTAACGTTAACGTCAGCGAAGCGCTCCCCAGGACGTCTGTAGACACGAACCCGACCGTCGTTGAACTGGAGACTAAACCTGGACTCATCAGTGAACATCACTCGACCCCACTGAACACGTTGCCACCGCAGATGAAGCGTGCACCAGTGACGTCTGGCCGTTCTGTGACGTGGTAGGAGTGATGGTCGAACAGCCTGGCGACGGCAGCGTAGATTATTGGCTCTCAGACGATTGCGTATGGTTTGATCAGACACTCGAGTTCCAGTCACAGTCCGCAGATTGTCACGTAATCGGCGTGCAGTGGTTGTGCGTTGACGTAGAGCCATATTGGTGATGTAGCGGTCCTCTCTATTTGTAGTGCTTCGGGGTCTTCCCGAAAATGGACGATTTCGAAAAGAATTCGTTGCTTGGTACCGTTGCCACAGTCGGCCAACGACACTCTGACTGACACCAAGTCTCAGAGCAACATTTCTTTGCGTATTGCCATCCTGAAGCCAAGCAATAGCCCTTCCTCGATCTTCGATAGTCAGTTGACGTCGTACCATTGTCGAATTTGGAGTGTGCACCATACACGAACGCAAGCTCCAATTATACGGAAATTCAGCATTGGGAACATGGAATACACGTGCAAAGCGTGCAAATGAAGCGCTTTGTGAAAAAGCAAGTTATGGGCACTTAGCAGACCTTTCGCTTTCGCCCTAATTTACGTGCAAATGTAAGCATGTTTTCGCCATTAGAACTAGTCGACAGTGTCAATGACAGTGGATTTTAATTCATTTATGGGTTGCTTAGGCCCACTTTCGTCAAAATGGAACAATACCATGTGTGACATTATGGTCTAGCTAATATAATTGACATTCAGAAAATAATGTCGAAAATATCGTCTGACCCTTAAATTCTTTTGAGTAGTATATATAGATGGTCACTGACGGTAATGGGGGCAGGACGGAGCCCAGTGGTAAAGCGCTCGCTTGCTGCGCGGTTGGTCTAGGATCGATCTCCGTCGGTGGGCCCATTGGACTATTTCTCGTTCCAGCCAGTGCACCGTGACTGGTATATTAAATGCCGTGGTATGTGCTATCCTGTCTGTGGGGTGGTGCATATAAAAGATTCCTTGCTACTAATGGAAAAAGTAGCGGGTTTCCTCTCTAAGACTACATGTCGAAATTACCAAATATTTGACATCCCATAACCGATGATTAATAAATCAATGTGCTCTAGTAGTGTCGTTAAACAAAAACTAACTTTTTAACTGACTGTAATGAGCGTTATAACTGTCCAAATGTTCGTCTAGCTCTCTACCCGTCAAGGTACTCGGGCTAGCCTACATCAAGAGACAATATTTTAAAATCTTGGGTAACCGGAACTCCGTTCACGTGAATTTCATCCAGGTGGGGGCCTTTTTTTAATTGTAGACTGTAACGGTTTATCACGTAACCGATTGGCAGTTCGCGTGAATTGTATAATTGCGAAACCAACAAGCCGAACTGAACGACGGTTCGTATGAACAATTGTACCATGCTACAGAATGACTAACAGTTACAACGACAGAGCGCCAGTTAAGTAACTACGCATATATCTTATAAAAACCGTAAATAAAATGTGTTGAGTGCGTCGTTAAATAAACACTTCCCATATATAATGTACATCCCATAAAAGTTATATAGGTCTACATGCGTAAAAAGGGTATACAGACTGAGCCACTGGAAAGTTAACTATTATTATTATACAGACGGGGCGGGACATAGCTCAGTGGTAAAGCGTTCGCTTGATGCGCGGTCGGACTAGGATCGATCCCGGTCGGTGGGCCCATTTGGGCTATTTCTCGTTCCAGCCAGTGCACCACGACTGGTATATCAAGGCTGTGGTATGTGATATCCTGTCTGTGGGATGGTGCATATAAAAGATCCCTTGCTACTAATGAAAAAGTGTAGCGGGTTTCCTTTCTAAGACTATATGTCAAATATGTTTGACATCCAATAGCTGATGATTAATAAATCAATGTGCTCTAGTGGTGTTGTTAAACAAAACAAACTTTAAAAATCATAATACTCAAGTACTGATATCAGTATTACTGATATAGAAGTTATTGCTTTACTGGTATTATCATAGCTACAACACTGATATCAAAGTTATCACTATTTTTACAGTACTATTCAACTCACAGCAATACCAAAGTTATTATTTTAACCACATTGTAAATATCACAGTTAATACTCAACTTACACAACTGATATCAAATGTATTACTCTACTGAGACTACATCAAAGTCAATATTCCACTCAACCACTAGAGCACATTTATTACTTTACTTAAAATATCAAAGTTATTGCTACACTGACAACACTGATATCAACATTATTACACTACTTACAATACTGATATTAAAATTATTATTCTACTCATGGCACTGATATGAAAATTATTACACTATTCACAGCGCTGATATGGAAATTATTACAGTACTCACAGTACTGATATTAAAATTATTACTCTCCTCACGACACTGATGTCGAAATTACTACACTACTCACGGCACTGACATCGAAATCAGTACACTACTCATGGCACTAATATCGAAATTATTACACTACTCACAGCTCTTATATCAAAATTATTACACTACACACTGCTCTGATATCGAAATTGTTACACTACTCACAGCACTGATATAAAAATTATTACTCTACTCACGGCACTGATATCAAAATTATTACACTACTCACGACACTGATATCGAAATTATTATAATACTCAACACACTGATATCGAAATTGTAACATTACTCATAGTACTGATATTGAAATTATTACACTACTCACGGCACTGATATCAAAATTATTACACTACTCACGACACTGATATTGACATTATTACACTACTCATAGCACTGATATTGAAATTGTAACACTACTCATAGCACTGATATTGAAATGATTACACTACTCACGACACTGATATCGAAATTGTAACACTACTCATAGCACTGATATTGAAATTATTACACTACTCACGACACTGATATCGAAATTGTAACACTACTCATAACACTGGTATTGAAATATTACACTACTTACGGCACTGATATCGAAGTTCATCACTTCTTTCATGTATGTTGGAATCTGTGTGAGCATCATGTAATTGAAGAAGTTGGCGGTGAAGTGAGTTACCATGAGGGCGACACAAGGCCGTGACGTCAGCAGCTGTAACCATGGCGTTTTCTGGCTCTGAAGTAGCGAAATTAAGAATGGAATAGACAGTACCAATAACAACTAACAATTAAAGCATCTGCATGACAGACTGCCATGGGCCCGTGCTTATAAAATTTTAAAGTCTAGACGCAAATCTATAATGACGTCACACGCATACAATGTGTCTGACATTGCCATGGCGTTAAGTTGCAGAGTCTTTTAGTCTAGACTCTAAATGTTTTATAGGAGCGGGATGCAGCCCAGTGGTAGGATCTAGGATCGATCCTCGTCGGTGGGCCTATGAACTGAGTTATTTCTCGTTCCAGCCAGTGCGCCACAACTTGTATATCAAAGGTCGTGGTATGTGCTATACTGTTTGCGTGATAGTGGATATAAAAGATCACTTGTTACTAATAGTAAAATGTAACGGGTTTCCTCTCTAAGACTCAGAATTACCTAATGTTTTGACATCCAATAGCCGATGATTAATAAATCAATGCGCTCTAGTGGTGCTGTTAAACAAAACACACTTTATCTTTAACTAAAAGTTGTATAAGCACAAGGCCAGATAGCTGAGATGTGTTCACATGATAATAAAGTTTGTTAAGGTTTGTTTTGTTTAACAACACCACTAGAGCACATTGATTAATTAATAGTCGGCTATTGATGTCAAACATTTGGCAATTCTGACACGTAGTCATCAGAGAACATCTGCTACATGTTTACGCCTGTAGCAGTCGTAACGAAATTGAGGTCAAAATAATGACTACCATCACGTTTTCCCACCCTAATCGTGTATTGTGATCTATTTCATCAGTCAACAATTTGGTGAGGACTGACAACACTCTTCAGCAGGTGCCAAACCACAAAACGAACATGGCCGTAGCAAATGGTGACATTCTGTAGCAAATGGTGTCATTCTGTCAATATGCAGGTAATGCAGACAGTGTGTGTGTGTGTGTGTGTGTGTGTGTGTGTTTGTGTGTAAAACCATGTGTGTGTGTATAGATAGCGGAGAGAGAGAGAGAGAGAGAGAGAGAGAGAGAGAGAGAGAGAGAGAGAGAGAGAGAGAGAGAGAGAGAGAGCCCCCCCCCCCCCCCCCCCCCACACACACACACAGACAGAGATAGAGAGAACTAGCTGAAGTAATTATTTTGAAGCATAAAATATGACGTTGGTAAGTTAATTTAACCACTAAACATAAGATACAATTTTTCACCATTATTGAAGCATAGATTTGATAAAAGTAAAACTATTTAGTTACATAACAAATCTATCATTTGTAAAAAAAAAACAAAAAAAATTAAAACAGTGTTCTGTAAACATATATTGTGACATGCTGTCAAATTCTTTTCTTTCTTTTTTTTACCTTGGCGAAGCAGATGATTTGTTCTTTTTCTTTTAACCCCCCCCCCCCCCCCCCCCCCCCCCCCCCCCCCCCCCCCCCAAAAAAAAAAAAAACCTGTTATTACCCAGATGACCTTATTATCATAAATGTCATATTTGTAACATTTTGTTCCAGGTACATGGCACATAAGTTACTGTTTACTCTGGTTGTGAACCCAGAATATATACAGCTGGACAAAGTTTAAGCAAGGTGTTGAATGTGTGCGTTTTGGAACCTTCTAAGATTCATAAAGTTATTATGGTTTGTGTAATGCTGCATAACTGTGCTAGAAAGCTCCATCTGATTCAGAGAAATTCAATGACAGTGATCCAGGTTTTGTTTTGTTACAAGATGATAACTTTGATAGGAAAGAGATTTCAACCCAGTGGTTCATGATGTTGATAGCAGAGCTGTTATTTACTAGTAATACATTACTCTTAAAGACAGCTGTAGATGACAAAGTAATTTACATGCTCTGTTAACACAAAATGATATTCATATTTTAAATTTTTCATACATCTTCATTTTGAATTTAAATCAATATGCAACAGGAAAATAATGTTACAATTAGATGATTATAATTGAGAACTTCAATGCAAAACAATTAATAAAATAAAGACAAATTAACCAAATAATTATGAAAAATACATGAAATTGTTTTAAAATCTGATAACAAATAAAAAATAATTTTAAGTAATAATTTTTGTTCATATACAATACTGAGTAACTTTAATTACATGTTCTCTGTGACATGTCACCCACTTTAATTAACAATTTAAGATGTGTTTATCTTAAGTTATCTACACTTGGTTTATTTACTTCTACACTACACTTGCTTCACTCTTCACAATTTGTAAGGTGAAATAAACTATAAATATTACTTTGAATTGTTGTTGTTTGTTGTGTATTTCAGTGTATATCCTTTTTGGCAATATGTACCAATTGAAAGAAATAAGGGATCACCCCAACACTTACA
The DNA here is from genome assembly GCF_016097555.1 of Gigantopelta aegis. Classification (NCBI taxonomy): domain Eukaryota; kingdom Metazoa; phylum Mollusca; class Gastropoda; order Neomphalida; family Peltospiridae; genus Gigantopelta; species Gigantopelta aegis. The sequence continues at coordinate 20,016,089 of NC_054709.1, forward strand.
GGAGATAGTGACTGCAACAAAAACTATCATCTATTGTGTCAGGAAGTTAACCAGTCTCACATTCCTGTCATTCAGTGACTCCCACATTACATCTTCGTACTTTATACCGACATTAAGACAATAATAGTATTCAATACTAAGTGTTCCCTTATTTCTTTCTCTGTATATTTTGTATATCATGTACAAAACGTCATTTAAGTTTATGGTATTTTAAGTTTCAACATGGAATAGAGTATATATACGTGTAACATGGAATTAAGTCCCTATGTATTAAAAGTGTAAATACTAGTAGTTAACATCACTAGTTATTTAAGATACAGTTGGTTTGACGGACAAATGTTATTACACTCGGTACAATAATGGAAATCAAATCTTTGTAGAGCTAACTGAAAGCAATGACAAATTAATGAAAAAATAAAAATAAAAGTTCCATTCTTGTGGTGTCCATAATTGAGCACTTCATTTCCCTCTATGTCTTGGATATGCCTCTAAAAGTTGTTTATGTGTGTTAAATAATACTGATGACATTTTAAAATCTAACTTTTATTCCAGATTATAAACTGTATATTTGTATTTGGATTTTAAAAATACTATTTAGTTTTTTAATATTATTTTTGTATGGCTATTAAATAATGATAACAGAAAATTGCCCCTGTATTAAAAGCAGTTTCCCTTTTTCTTTTGGGGGTTCTGCCTACGTATTTTAGACTATGACTGTGCATGCCATAATTCATTTTAACAAAACCCCAAGGGTGTTTTACTGGGTGTTTATTTTCATAAATGTTCAGTCCGTTTTGTTTACTGAACCAAAAGAAAACTGTTGCAGTGGTGGTAGGATTGGGGGTGTGGGTAGGTGTGGGGCTCATAATCCACATAAAAAACATTCTTTATTTGTATAAATTCGGACAAAAAGTATATTATCGTCGTCAAGTGCAGGTAATCAAGTTGAGTAAAGAATTTAACTGTCGCGTATTTCTTTATTTCTCTCTCCCTCTACCTCTCCCTACCTCTCCTCTCCTCCCTCCACCCCCCTCTATCTCTCTCTGGGGCTCTCTCTCTCTCTCTCTCTCTCTCTCTCTCTCTCTCTCTCTCTCTCTCTCTCTCTCTCTCTCTCTCTCTCTCTCTCTCTCTCTCCCCCTCCCTCTGCACACAGGCCTGTATAAGAATCACCACGCATTGCTACATGGGGGAGTGGGGCGGGACGTAACCCAGTGGTAAAGTGCTCGCGCAGTCGGTTTGGGATCGATCCCTGTCAGTAGACCCATTGGGCTATTTCTCGCTCCAGCCAGTGCTCCAGGACTGGTATATTAAAGGTTGTGGTATGTGCTATCCTCTCTATGGGATGGTGCATATAAAAGATCCTTTGGTGCTAATCGAAAAGAGTAGCCCGTGAAGTGGCGACAGCGGGTTTTCTCCCTCATTATCTGTGTGGTCCTTAACCATATGTCCGACGCCATATAACCATAAATAAAATGTGTTGAATGCGTCATTAATAAAACAGTTCCTTCCTTTTACATGGGTTACGTTAAAAATAATACTGTCAGTAGAATGATTGAAATACATAGAGAAAGGTTTTAAGGCCAGCTCATTTTGCCCGAATGTCGTCTTGGTTTTTACCCGAATTCAAACATTGCCTTCCCCCATCCCCGGACGCTTATGGTTGGTGTTTGACCTTTTTTTTTTCTTCTTTTTTTTTTCCCCCACGACTGGTATATCAAAGGCCGTGGTATATGCTATCCTGTCTGTGGGATGGTGCATATAAAAGATCCCTTGCTACTAATGGAAAAATGTAGCAGGTTTTCTCTCTATCACTGTCAAAAATGACCATATGTTTGACATCCAATAGCCGATGATTAATAAATCAATGTGCTCTAGTGGTGTTGTTAAACAAAACAAACTATTTTATTTATTGACCTGTTTTCCAGTTATCTCCCTCTATATCTGCATTTCTATATTCTATTAGTATGATGGGTGTTATATCTTGGTCCTCCATTTTTATTTATTTATTTGGCAAGACTATTTGCCTCTATTTTATTATTATTTGTTTTTAATTTGCACCCATTCCTAAATATATACTGCACTTTTAATGACTGTTAATAACCGGATCACTCTATATATTTTTTTTTTTCTTATAACTATGTATTTAATTTTATTTATAAATTTTCATTATTATTTTTGTATTATTATTTTTTAGTTTAATTTAATTTTAATTTAATTAATTTAATTTAATTTAATTTAATTTAATATTTTATTTTATTTTATTTTATTGTATTTTATTTTATTTTATTGTATTGTATTTATAAATAAATGTATTTATATATTTTATTTATTTATAAATATTAACTGATACACTGTTCTTTTTGTTTACAAAAGTACATTGTAAGCGCAACGTTAGGTTCCAGAATGCCATGCGCGGCGAGGAGTTCCCCCAATCTAAAAATAACGCCGCCGGATAGCTATTCGCGACGTCATTTACGTTTATGCATACCAAAAAGCAAATAAATTTAAACGCGATTAGCAATCTGCGTTTAGCCGCTATCCGCGTTTAGTTTTATCCGCTGCTCATGCATACGACTCCAGAGGTACATATAGCCGTTAATTCACCTTTCAAATGAAAGGGACGCAACGCGTTTTATGACCACATCCGCTTCAGAGTTGCCTCCCTGTTTCCGACCTCTATATTATTGTATGCATTCAGTGATGCAAGATAAAAAAATTACATTGCTGAACAGTATTTAAAGGGATCTCAGACTAGCCCCCCCCCCCCCCCCCCCCCGCCCTTTCACCCCTTAATTCAGAATCAAAACTATGACTGGTAGTAAATCTTAAGACAGAGATGAATTTTACTTGTAGAATGTAGGAAATCCAGTTTTCAAACGTTTACGGGGGAGCACCCCACTAGAAATTTGGCTTTGTGCCCTCGATCTGTCAGCAACCCCCAATGTCTACTTGCTTCCACCGTGCCTGGTAAATACCTCGTATTATACGAATCAAGGATATTGGATATCGCAGCGTCTACTCATTAATGTACCTTGTGAGACATCGCTTGTCTATTGATAACACTTTCCAGGTATTTCCGTTCTTTTTCAGATATTCCCGGTACATCTTGCGGATGGTCCCGAACCAATATTGCCCATCCAATAATCCATAGCAACCCTGCTGCACCTAAGTGTAAAATAAAGAGATGTTATTGAATATTTTAGGTCCATTTTGACCATTTATTTACCGTATTAATTTAATCAAGATAAAAAATATATATTAAAATAATCGCGTTGCTTTTATTGTTCCACTAGTCTAATAAAAGAATCCTCACACTTTTATGACAAATAACTACATGTATATATATATATATATATATATATATATATATATATATATATATCTTTGTGTGTTTGTGTGTGTGTGTATAGGAAGGCAGGTAGGTGGGTGGGTGGGTAGGTAGGTAGGTAGGTAGGTAGATAGATATATATCTTTGTGTGTTTGTGTGTGTGTGTGTGTATAGGTAGGTGGGTAGGTAGGGTGGTAGGTAGGAAGGAAGGTAGGCAGGTAGGCAGGTAGATATAGATATATTTATACACGCAGACAGACAAATAGACAGACAGACAGATGATAACAATAGTTAACAATAAAGTATACCAACTAATTCGATTTAGTATTCTGTCATTACTTCAAGTTCGATGAGGTCCCCGATACTTACCAGTGGCGTAAAACATGGATGGCCATCCTCCATCAAACCCGTATTTGCATAGGACACCTCCAATAGGAAAACTCAGCGCATTTCCAATTTCTCCGCCTGCATGTCAAATGTAATCATTGCATTATCAACATTATTATATCACCCAGCAATATCCATTGTTAATGTAGCGACTACATTTATAATGTCTAAACTGACATACTTCACAACACTGTAGCCAGTGCACCACGACTGGTATATCAAAGGCCGTGGTATGTGTTATCCTGTCTGTAGGATGGTGCATATAAAAGATCCCTTGCTACTAATGCAAAAATGTAGCGGGTTTCCTTTCTAAGATTATATGTCAAAATTACCATATGTCTGACATCCAATAGCTGATGATTAATAAATCAATGTGCTCTAGTGGTGTCGTTAAACAAAACAAACTAACATTTATAATGACAAAAGTGAAATACAAGACAACGCTGTAACCGCCCGCGCTTTGTAGTTAAATGGACTTTATTCCGTAATGTACTCCAACAGGATGGGATCCAATATGACCTACCTCTCCGCGATCTAATTCAAAATTAAGCAGTAGCTCCCTTTTCTCTTTTGATGAACCGTTTCAAAATTACTTCAAGAAATTTGCGCACAATTTTACCTTTTTGACTTAATCCTACTGGATATTAAAAATTCAATAGCACTAAAAATGCCCTTTCTCCCACCCACCCCAACACTCTACTTGTCCTGGACAGAGGAGCCGGCCCAGGCCGACATCTGCGCCCATGACAGGTGTGCGCTATAAGAACTTGTTCTCAATGTGCACGTTAAACAATATGACCTCACCTGATCTGACATAACTTGACATGGTAAGTTACTGTGTTCGCAACCAGAGCTGGTTTAACGACTCACTGGGTAAGGTGTTTGTGTGTGTGTGTGTGGGGGGGGGGGGGGGGGGGGGGGGGGGGGGGGGTAACGACACCACTAGAGCACAATGATTTATTAATCATCGGCTATTGGGTGTCAAACATAATATGGTCATAGAGATGAAACCCACTACATTTTTCCATTTGTAGCAAGGGATCTTTTATATGCACCATCCCACAGACAGGACAGCACATACCACAGACAGGATAGCACGGCCTTTGATATATCAGTCGTGGTAAATAGCCTAATAGGTCCACCGACGGGGAACGATCCTAGACCGACCGCGCATCAAGCAGGTGTAAGGCCACAAACACCTATTTTTCTTTCACTAACCACTAACCCATTCAGCTGATGGCCGAGGTGTGTGTACACGACAGCGTGCTAGAACCTTAAATGGATATGTATCAGAAAAATCCATTTCCATTGAGGGGATTCGAACTACGGAGTCTCAGTACGAGAGTGCAGGGCCCATATTTTCGAACAATCTTAGAGCTACGAAATCGTAAAACCATCGTAACCTATGACGTCACTATAGAACAGCCTACGATGGTTTTACGATTTCCTATAGCTAAAACTGCTTCGCAAATATGGGGTCATGCACTCTACCAACTGAGCTAATAGGGAATGTGCCACTAGCTCAGGTACGGCGGAAGCATGTAGACATGGGGGTGGGGGGCTAACTGAGATCGAGGGCGCAAATCAAAGTTTCTAGGGGATTCGGGGGTATGTTCTCCCATAAAATTTTGAAAACTAGTCCTGAAATCCAATTTCTTGCATTCTACGAATAAAATTCATCACTGCATTAAAATTTACTACTGGAATATGTTTGATTCAGAATTATTGCGAGTGCTAGAGCCCCACACAGACACAGGAGGAACACCCAACACAGACACACACACCCCGCGCTCCGCCGTGCCTGTAGCTACTGCCAGGAGGAACACCCCACACAGACACACACACCCCACGCTCCGCCGTGCCTGTAGCTACTGCCAGGAGGAACACCCAACACAGACACACACACCCCGCGCTCCGCCGTGCCTGTAGCTACTGCCAGGAGGAACACCCCACACAGACACACACACCCCACGCTCCGCCGTGCCTGTAGCTACTGCCAGGAGGAACACCCAACACAGACACACACCCCCCGCGCTCCGCCGTGCCTGTAGCTACTGCCAGGAGGAACACCCAACACAGACACACACACCCCACGCTCCGCCGTGCCTGTAGCTACTGCCAGGAGGAACACCCCACACAGACACACACACCCCACGCTCCGCCGTGCCTGTAGCTACTGCCAGGAGGAACACCCCACACAGACACACACACCCCACGCTCCGCGGTGCCTGTAGCTACTGCCAGGAGGAACACCCAACACAGACACACACACCCCACGCTCCGCCGTGCCTGTAGCTACTGCCAGGAGGAACACCCAACACAGACACACACACCCCGCGCTCCGCCGTGCCTGTAGCTACTGCCAGGAGGAACACCCAACACAGACACACACACCCCACGCTCCGCCGTGCCTGTAGCTACTGTCAGGAGGAACACCCCACACAGACACACACACCCCACGCTCCGCCGTGCCTGTAGCTACTGCCAGGAGGAACACCCCACACAGACACACATACCCCACGCTCCGCCGTGCCTGTAGCTACTGCCAGGAGGAACACCCAACACAGACACACCCCCCCCCCCCCACGCTCCGCCGTGCCTGTAGCTACTGCCAGGAGGAACACCCCACAGAGACACACACACCCCACGTTCCACGGTGCCTGTAGCTACTGCCAGGAGGAACACCCCACACAGACACACACCCCACCCTCCGCCGTGCCTGTAGCTACTGCCAGGAGGAACACCCCACACAGACACACACACCCCACGCTCCGCTGTGCCTGTAGCTACTGCCAGGAGGAACACCCCACAGAGACACACACACACCACGCTCCGCCGTGCCTGTAGCTACTGCCAGGAGGAACACCCCACACAGACACACACACACCACGTTCCACGGTGCCTGTAGCTACTGCCAGGAGGAACACCCCACACAGACACACACACACCACGCTCCGCCGTGCCTGTAGCTACTGCCAGGAGGAACACCCCACACAGACACACACACCCCACGCTCCGCCGTGCCTGTAGCTACTGCCAGGAGGAACACCCCACAGAGACACACACCCCACGTTCCACGGTGCCTGTAGCTACTGCCAGGAGGAACACCCCACACAGACACACACACACCACGCTCCGCCGTGCCTGTAGCTACTGCCAGGAGGAACACCCCACACAGACACACACACCCCACGCTCCGCCGTGCCTGTAGCTACTGCCAGGAGGAGCGCTTTAAACAAACACTACTACAGATATAAACAGGAAAATTAGTATAAATGAATGTATGAGAAAACTTAAAGGGGCAAACTCTAGTTTTTAAACACTAAGGCACATTTTTCACCTAGACTCTAGTTTCAACCCGTAAAAATGGACACTAAGTTTGGTTAATTTACAAACCTGTAACAAATTTGGATACATCAGAGTGAAACAAGAGTCTGTGACGTTGAAATACCCTTAAAAATAGACTAAAGCGCGACTCCATAATCATTACTTCTCAGACGCACGTGCGTCTTTAAAAGTATGAAAAATGTATTTTGTGGTATTAGAAACACCAGGATGACCAGAAACACTTCGGTTGTACGGAAATGGATAATCTAAACACATCTAAGTAATGTTTGATTTCAGCGATCATAAACGGCTCTAATAGTGAAATGTATGCCTTAGTGTTTAAAAACTAGGGTATGACCCTTTAAATACCTGTGAGTGTGACTCCAAGCATTCGCATCCACTGGCTCGGTGGGGACCAGTTCGCCCAGAAAATGGTGATGGACGGAAACACGACAGACTGCAACAAGTATTGATCAACATGGTCGCTACAGAAAAAACAGTACATTGACTAAAACGCATCTTTATTGTTTTGTGTTGGTTTTTGTTTGTGGCTTATTGTGTGGGGGGTTTTGTTGTTGTTTAGTTTGTTGTTTGTATTGGGTTTGGGCGGTATTTAGCTCAGTCGGTTGAGTGTTTGCCTAAAGTATTGGCATCGCTGAATCAAACCACCTCGGTGGATCCAGTCAACTGATTTGTTTTTCTCTCGTTCTAACCAGTGCACCAAAACTGGTCAAAGCCCGTGGTATGTGCTTTCCTCTCTGTGGGAAAGTGAATATATAAAGATCCCTTGCTGCTAATGGAAATATGTAGCAGGTTTCCTCTGATGACTACGAGTCAGAATTACACAAATGTTTGACATCCAATAGCCGATGATTAATAAAATCAATGTGTTCTAGTGGTGTCGTTAAACAACACAAAGTTTTTATTATTAAACAAAACAAACGTTTTTGGGGATTTTGTGTTTGTTTTTGTTTCTTTTGGGTTTGGGGGTTTTGGTTGATTGGGTAGTTGGTAGGTTTTAACTGTTTTAGATGTACTGATGCTGTTGTTGTTGTTTGATTGGGTAGTTGGTTTAACTGTATTAGATGTACTGATGCTGTTGTTGTTGTTTGATTGGGTAGTTGGTTTAACTGTTTTAGATGTACTGATGCTGTTGTTGTTCTGTTTGATTGTGTAGTTGGTTTAACTGTTAGATGTACTGATGCTGTTGTTGTTCTGTTTGATTGGGTAGTTGGTTTAACTGTTTTAGATGTACTGATGCTGTTGTTGTTCTGTTTGATTGTGTAGTTGGTTTAACTGTATTAGATGTACTGATGCTGTTGTTGTTCTGTTTGATTGTGTAGTTGGTTTAACTGTGTTAGATGTACTGATGATGTTGTTGTTCTGTTTGATTGGGTAGTTGGTTTAACTGTATTAGATGTACTGATGCTGTTGTTGTTCTGTTTGATTGTGTAGTTGGTTTAACTGTTAGATGTACTGATGCTGTTGTTGTTCTGTTTGATTGTGTAGTTGGTTTAACTGTTAGATGTACTGATGCTGTTGTTGTTCTGTTTGATTGTGTAGTTGGTTTAACTGTTTTAGATGTACTGATGCTGTTGTTGTTCTGTTTGATTGTGTAGTTGGTTTAACTGTTAGATGTACTGATGCTGTTGTTGTTCTGTTTGATTGTGTAGTTGGTTTAACTGTTAGATGTACTGATGCTGTTGTTGTTCTGTTTGATTGTGTAGTTGGTTTAACTGTTAGATGTACTGATGCTGTTGTTGTTCTGTTTGATTGTGTAGTTGGTTTAACTGTTAGATGTACTGATGCTGTTGTTGTTCTGTTTGATTGTGTAGTTGGTTTAACTGTTTTAGATGTACTGATGCTGTTGTTGTTCTGTTTGATTGTGTAGTTGGTTTAACTGTTAGATGTACTGATGCTGTTGTTGTTCTGTTTGATTGTGTAGTTGGTTTAACTGTTAGATGTACTGATGCTGTTGTTGTTCTGTTTGATTGTGTAGTTGGTTTAACTGTTAGATGTACTGATGCTGTTGTTGTTCTGTTTGATTGTGTAGTTGGTTTAACTGTTAGATGTACTGATGCTGTTGTTGTTCTGTTTGATTGTGTAGTTGGTTTAACTGTTAGATGTACTGATGCTGTTGTTGTTCTGTTTGATTGTGTAGTTGGTTTAACTGTTAGATGTACTGATGCTGTTGTTGTTCTGTTTGATTGTGTAGTTGGTTTAACTGTTAGATGTACTGATGCTGTTGTTGTTCTGTTTGATTGTGTAGTTGGTTTAACTGTTAGATGTACTGATGCTGTTGTTGTTCTGTTTGATTGTGTAGTTGGTTTAACTGTTAGATGTACTGATGCTGTTGTTGTTCTGTTTGATTGGGTAGTTGGTTTAACTGTTAGATGTACTGATGCTGTTGTTGTTCTGTTTGATTGGGTAGTTGGTTTAACTGTTAGATGTACTGATGCTGTTGTTGTTCTGTTTGATTGGGTAGTTGGTTTAACTGTTAGATGTACTGATGCTGTTGTTGTTCTGTTTGATTGGGTAGTTGGTTTAACTGTTAGATGTACTGATGCTGTTGTTGTTCTGTTTGATTGGGTAGTTGGTTTAACTGTTAGATGTACTGATGCTGTTGTTGTTCTGTTTGATTGGGTAGTTGGTTTAACTGTTAGATGTACTGATGCTGTTGTTGTTCTGTTTGATTGGGTAGTTGGTTTAACTGTTAGATGTACTGATGCTGTTGTTGTTCTGTTTGATTGGGTAGTTGGTTTAACTGTTAGATGTACTGATGCTGTTGTTGTTCTGTTTGATTGGGTAGTTGGTTTAACTGTTAGATGTACTGATGCTGTTGTTGTTCTGTTTGATTGTGTAGTTGGTTTAACTGTTAGATGTACTGATGCTGTTGTTGTTCTGTTTGATTGTGTAGTTGGTTTAACTGTTTTAGATGTACTGATGCTGTTGTTGTTCTGTTTGATTGTGTAGTTGGTTTAACTGTTAGATGTACTGATGCTGTTGTTGTTCTGTTTGATTGGGTAGTTGGTTTAACTGTTAGATGTACTGATGCTGTTGTTGTTCTGTTTGATTGTGTAGTTGGTTTAACTGTTAGATGTACTGATGCTGTTGTTGTTCTGTTTGATTGTGTAGTTGGTTTAACTGTTAGATGTACTGATGCTGTTGTTGTTCTGTTTGATTGGGTAGTTGGTTTAACTGTTAGATGTACTGATGCTGTTGTTGTTCTGTTTGATTGGGTAGTTGGTTTAACTGTTAGATGTACTGATGCTGTTGTTGTTCTGTTTGATTGGGTAGTTGGTTTAACTGTTAGATGTACTGATGCTGTTGTTGTTCTGTTTGATTGGGTAGTTGGTTTAACTGTTAGATGTACTGATGCTGTTGTTGTTCTGTTTGATTGTGTAGTTGGTTTAACTGTTAGATGTACTGATGCTGTTGTTGTTCTGTTTGATTGGGTAGTTGGTTTAACTGTTAGATGTACTGATGCTGTTGTTGTTCTGTTTGATTGTGTAGTTGGTTTAACTGTTAGATGTACTGATGCTGTTGTTGTTCTGTTTGATTGGGTAGTTGGTTTAACTGTTAGATGTACTGATGCTGTTGTTGTTCTGTTTGATTGTGTAGTTGGTTTAACTGTTAGATGTACTGATGCTGTTGTTGTTCTGTTTGATTGTGTAGTTGGTTTAACTGTTAGATGTACTGATGCTGTTGTTGTTCTGTTTGATTGTGTAGTTGGTTTAACTGTTAGATGTACTGATGCTGTTGTTGTTCTGTTTGATTGGGTAGTTGGTTTAACTGTTAGATGTACTGATGCTGTTGTTGTTCTGTTTGATTGTGTAGTTGGTTTAACTGTTAGATGTACTGATGCTGTTGTTGTTCTGTTTGATTGGGTAGTTGGTTTAACTGTTAGATGTACTGATGCTGTTGTTGTTCTGTTTGATTGTGTAGTTGGTTTAACTGTTAGATGTACTGATGCTGTTGTTGTTCTGTTTGATTGTGTAGTTGGTTTAACTGTTAGATGTACTGATGCTGTTGTTGTTCTGTTTGATTGTGTAGTTGGTTTAACTGTTAGATGTACTGATGCTGTTGTTGTTCTGTTTGATTGGGTAGTTGGTTTAACTGTTAGATGTACTGATGCTGTTGTTGTTCTGTTTGATTGTGTAGTTGGTTTAACTGTTAGATGTACTGATGCTGTTGTTGTTCTGTTTGATTGTGTAGTTGGTTTAACTGTTAGATGTACTGATGCTGTTGTTGTTCTGTTTGATTGTGTAGTTGGTTTAACTGTTAGATGTACTGATGCTGTTGTTGTTCTGTTTGATTGTGTAGTTGGTTTAACTGTTAGATGTACTGATGCTGTTGTTGTTCTGTTTGATTGGGTAGTTGGTTTAACTGTTAGATGTACTGATGCTGTTGTTGTTCTGTTTGATTGTGTAGTTGGTTTAACTGTTAGATGTACTGATGCTGTTGTTGTTCTGTTTGATTGGGTAGTTGGTTTAACTGTTAGATGTACTGATGCTGTTGTTGTTCTGTTTGATTGTGTAGTTGGTTTAACTGTTAGATGTACTGATGCTGTTGTTGTTCTGTTTGATTGTGTAGTTGGTTTAACTGTTAGATGTACTGATGCTGTTGTTGTTCTGTTTGATTGTGTAGTTGGTTTAACTGTTAGATGTACTGATGCTGTTGTTGTTCTGTTTGATTGTGTAGTTGGTTTAACTGTTAGATGTACTGATGCTGTTGTTGTTCTGTTTGATTGTGTAGTTGGTTTAACTGTTAGATGTACTGATGCTGTTGTTGTTCTGTTTGATTGGGTAGTTGGTTTAACTGTTAGATGTACTGATGCTGTTGTTGTTCTGTTTGATTGGGTAGTTGGTTTAACTGTTAGATGTACTGATGCTGTTGTTGTTCTGTTTGATTGTGTAGTTGGTTTAACTGTTAGATGTACTGATGCTGTTGTTGTTCTGTTTGATTGTGTAGTTGGTTTAACTGTTAGATGTACTGATGCTGTTGTTGTTCTGTTTGATTGGGTAGTTGGTTTAACTGTTAGATGTACTGATGCTGTTGTTGTTCTGTTTGATTGTGTAGTTGGTTTAACTGTTAGATGTACTGATGCTGTTGTTGTTCTGTTTGATTGGGTAGTTGGTTTAACTGTTAGATGTACTGATGCTGTTGTTGTTCTGTTTGATTGTGTAGTTGGTTTAACTGTTAGATGTACTGATGCTGTTGTTGTTCTGTTTGATTGTGTAGTTGGTTTAACTGTTAGATGTACTGATGCTGTTGTTGTTCTGTTTGATTGTGTAGTTGGTTTAACTGTTAGATGTACTGATGCTGTTGTTGTTCTGTTTGATTGTGTAGTTGGTTTAACTGTTAGATGTACTGATGCTGTTGTTGTTCTGTTTGATTGGGTAGTTGGTTTAACTGTTAGATGTACTGATGCTGTTGTTGTTCTGTTTGATTGTGTAGTAGTTGGTTTAACTGTTAGATGTACTGATGCTGTTGTTGTTCTGTTTGATTGGGTAGTTGGTTTAACTGTTAGATGTACTGATGCTGTTGTTGTTCTGTTTGATTGGGTAGTTGGTTTAACTGTTAGATGTACTGATGCTGTTGTTGTTCTGTTTGATTGGGTAGTTGGTTTAACTGTTAGATGTACTGATGCTGTTGTTGTTCTGTTTGATTGGGTAGTTGGTTTAACTGTTAGATGTACTGATGCTGTTGTTGTTCTGTTTGATTGGGTAGTTGGTTTAACTGTTAGATGTACTGATGCTGTTGTTGTTCTGTTTGATTGGGTAGTTGGTTTAACTGTTAGATGTACTGATGCTGTTGTTGTTCTGTTTGATTGGGTAGTTGGTTTAACTGTTAGATGTACTGATGCTGTTGTTGTTCTGTTTGATTGGGTAGTTGGTTTAACTGTTAGATGTACTGATGCTGTTGTTGTTCTGTTTGATTGTGTAGTTGGTTTAACTGTTAGATGTACTGATGCTGTTGTTGTTCTGTTTGATTGGGTAGTTGGTTTAACTGTTAGATGTACTGATGCTGTTGTTGTTCTGTTTGATTGGGTAGTTGGTTTAACTGTTAGATGTACTGATGCTGTTGTTGTTCTGTTTGATTGTGTAGTTGGTTTAACTGTTAGATGTACTGATGCTGTTGTTGTTCTGTTTGATTGGGTAGTTGGTTTAACTGTTAGATGTACTGATGCTGTTGTTGTTCTGTTTGATTGTGTAGTTGGTTTAACTGTTAGATGTACTGATGCTGTTGTTGTTCTGTTTGATTGGGTAGTTGGTTTAACTGTTAGATGTACTGATGCTGTTGTTGTTCTGTTTGATTGGGTAGTTGGTTTAACTGTTAGATGTACTGATGCTGTTGTTGTTCTGTTTGATTGTGTAGTTGGTTTAACTGTTAGATGTACTGATGCTGTTGTTGTTCTGTTTGATTGGGTAGTTGGTTTAACTGTTAGATGTACTGATGCTGTTGTTGTTCTGTTTGATTGGGTAGTTGGTTTAACTGTTAGATGTACTGATGCTGTTGTTGTTCTGTTTGATTGGGTAGTTGGTTTAACTGTTAGATGTACTGATGCTGTTGTTGTTCTGTTTGATTGGGTAGTTGGTTTAACTGTTAGATGTACTGATGCTGTTGTTGTTCTGTTTGATTGGGTAGTTGGTTTAACTGTTAGATGTACTGATGCTGTTGTTGTTCTGTTTGATTGGGTAGTTGGTTTAACTGTTAGATGTACTGATGCTGTTGTTGTTCTGTTTGATTGTGTAGTTGGTTTAACTGTTAGATGTACTGATGCTGTTGTTGTTCTGTTTGATTGTGTAGTTGGTTTAACTGTTAGATGTACTGATGCTGTTGTTGTTCTGTTTGATTGGGTAGTTGGTTTAACTGTTAGATGTACTGATGCTGTTGTTGTTCTGTTTGATTGGGTAGTTGGTTTAACTGTTAGATGTACTGATGCTGTTGTTGTTCTGTTTGATTGTGTAGTTGGTTTAACTGTTAGATGTACTGATGCTGTTGTTGTTCTGTTTGATTGTGTAGTTGGTTTAACTGTTAGATGTACTGATGCTGTTGTTGTTCTGTTTGATTGGGTAGTTGGTTTAACTGTTAGATGTACTGATGCTGTTGTTGTTCTGTTTGATTGGGTAGTTGGTTTAACTGTTAGATGTACTGATGCTGTTGTTGTTCTGTTTGATTGGGTAGTTGGTTTAACTGTTAGATGTACTGATGCTGTTGTTGTTCTGTTTGATTGGGTAGTTGGTTTAACTGTTAGATGTACTGATGCTGTTGTTGTTCTGTTTGATTGGGTAGTTGGTTTAACTGTTAGATGTACTGATGCTGTTGTTGTTCTGTTTGATTGTGTAGTTGGTTTAACTGTTAGATGTACTGATGCTGTTGTTGTTCTGTTTGATTGGTAGTTGGTTTAACTGTTAGATGTACTGATGCTGTTGTTGTTCTGTTTGATTGGGTAGTTGGTTTAACTGTTAGATGTACTGATGCTGTTGTTGTTCTGTTTGATTGGTAGTTGGTTTAACTGTTAGATGTACTGATGCTGTTGTTGTTCTGTTTGATTGTGTAGTTGGTTTAACTGTTAGATGTACTGATGCTGTTGTTGTTCTGTTTGATTGGGTAGTTGGTTTAACTGTTAGATGTACTGATGCTGTTGTTGTTCTGTTTGATTGGGTAGTTGGTTTAACTGTTAGATGTACTGATGCTGTTGTTGTTCTGTTTGATTGGGTAGTTGGTTTAACTGTTAGATGTACTGATGCTGTTGTTGTTCTGTTTGATTGGGTAGTTGGTTTAACTGTTAGATGTACTGATGCTGTTGTTGTTCTGTTTGATTGGGTAGTTGGTTTAACTGTTAGATGTACTGATGCTGTTGTTGTTCTGTTTGATTGGGTAGTTGGTTTAACTGTTAGATGTACTGATGCTGTTGTTGTTCTGTTTGATTGTGTAGTTGGTTTAACTGTTAGATGTACTGATGCTGTTGTTGTTCTGTTTGATTGGGTAGTTGGTTTAACTGTTAGATGTACTGATGCTGTTGTTGTTCTGTTTGATTGTGTAGTTGGTTTAACTGTTAGATGTACTGATGCTGTTGTTGTTCTGTTTGATTGTGTAGTTGGTTTAACTGTTAGATGTACTGATGCTGTTGTTGTTCTGTTTGATTGTGTAGTTGGTTTAACTGTTAGATGTACTGATGCTGTTGTTGTTCTGTTTGATTGTGTAGTTGGTTTAACTGTTAGATGTACTGATGCTGTTGTTGTTCTGTTTGATTGGGTAGTTGGTTTAACTGTTAGATGTACTGATGCTGTTGTTGTTCTGTTTGATTGGGTAGTTGGTTTAACTGTTAGATGTACTGATGCTGTTGTTGTTCTGTTTGATTGTGTAGTTGGTTTAACTGTTAGATGTACTGATGCTGTTGTTGTTCTGTTTGATTGTGTAGTTGGTTTAACTGTTAGATGTACTGATGCTGTTGTTGTTCTGTTTGATTGTGTAGTTGGTTTAACTGTTAGATGTACTGATGCTGTTGTTGTTCTGTTTGATTGGGTAGTTGGTTTAACTGTTAGATGTACTGATGCTGTTGTTGTTCTGTTTGATTGGGTAGTTGGTTTAACTGTTAGATGTACTGATGCTGTTGTTGTTCTGTTTGATTGGGTAGTTGGTTTAACTGTTAGATGTACTGATGCTGTTGTTGTTCTGTTTGATTGGGTAGTTGGTTTAACTGTTAGATGTACTGATGCTGTTGTTGTTCTGTTTGATTGGGTAGTTGGTTTAACTGTTAGATGTACTGATGCTGTTGTTGTTCTGTTTGATTGGGTAGTTGGTTTAACTGTTAGATGTACTGATGCTGTTGTTGTTCTGTTTGATTGTGTAGTTGGTTTAACTGTTAGATGTACTGATGCTGTTGTTGTTCTGTTTGATTGTGTAGTTGGTTTAACTGTTAGATGTACTGATGCTGTTGTTGTTCTGTTTGATTGTGTAGTTGGTTTAACTGTTAGATGTACTGATGCTGTTGTTGTTCTGTTTGATTGTGTAGTTGGTTTAACTGTTAGATGTACTGATGCTGTTGTTGTTCTGTTTGATTGGGTAGTTGGTTTAACTGTTAGATGTACTGATGCTGTTGTTGTTCTGTTTGATTGTGTAGTTGGTTTAACTGTTAGATGTACTGATGCTGTTGTTGTTCTGTTTGATTGGGTAGTTGGTTTAACTGTTAGATGTACTGATGCTGTTGTTGTTCTGTTTGATTGGGTAGTTGGTTTAACTGTTAGATGTACTGATGCTGTTGTTGTTCTGTTTGATTGGGTAGTTGGTTTAACTGTTAGATGTACTGATGCTGTTGTTGTTCTGTTTGATTGGGTAGTTGGTTTAACTGTTAGATGTACTGATGCTGTTGTTGTTCTGTTTGATTGTGTAGTTGGTTTAACTGTTAGATGTACTGATGCTGTTGTTGTTCTGTTTGATTGGGTAGTTGGTTTAACTGTTAGATGTACTGATGCTGTTGTTGTTCTGTTTGATTGGGTAGTTGGTTTAACTGTTAGATGTACTGATGCTGTTGTTGTTCTGTTTGATTGTGTAGTTGGTTTAACTGTTAGATGTACTGATGCTGTTGTTGTTCTGTTTGATTGGGTAGTTGGTTTAACTGTTAGATGTACTGATGCTGTTGTTGTTCTGTTTGATTGTGTAGTTGGTTTAACTGTTAGATGTACTGATGCTGTTGTTGTTCTGTTTGATTGGGTAGTTGGTTTAACTGTTAGATGTACTGATGCTGTTGTTGTTCTGTTTGATTGTGTAGTTGGTTTAACTGTTAGATGTACTGATGCTGTTGTTGTTCTGTTTGATTGGGTAGTTGGTTTAACTGTTAGATGTACTGATGCTGTTGTTGTTCTGTTTGATTGGGTAGTTGGTTTAACTGTTAGATGTACTGATGCTGTTGTTGTTCTGTTTGATTGTGTAGTTGGTTTAACTGTTAGATGTACTGATGCTGTTGTTGTTCTGTTTGATTGTGTAGTTGGTTTAACTGTTAGATGTACTGATGCTGTTGTTGTTCTGTTTGATTGGGTAGTTGGTTTAACTGTTAGATGTACTGATGCTGTTGTTGTTCTGTTTGATTGTGTAGTTGGTTTAACTGTTAGATGTACTGATGCTGTTGTTGTTCTGTTTGATTGGGTAGTTGGTTTAACTGTTAGATGTACTGATGCTGTTGTTGTTCTGTTTGATTGGGTAGTTGGTTTAACTGTTAGATGTACTGATGCTGTTGTTGTTCTGTTTGATTGGGTAGTTGGTTTAACTGTTAGATGTACTGATGCTGTTGTTGTTCTGTTTGATTGTGTAGTTGGTTTAACTGTTAGATGTACTGATGCTGTTGTTGTTCTGTTTGATTGGGTAGTTGGTTTAACTGTTAGATGTACTGATGCTGTTGTTGTTCTGTTTGATTGTGTAGTTGGTTTAACTGTTAGATGTACTGATGCTGTTGTTGTTCTGTTTGATTGGGTAGTTGGTTTAACTGTTAGATGTACTGATGCTGTTGTTGTTCTGTTTGATTGGGTAGTTGGTTTAACTGTTAGATGTACTGATGCTGTTGTTGTTCTGTTTGATTGGGTAGTTGGTTTAACTGTTAGATGTACTGATGCTGTTGTTGTTCTGTTTGATTGGGTAGTTGGTTTAACTGTTAGATGTACTGATGCTGTTGTTGTTCTGTTTGATTGTGTAGTTGGTTTAACTGTTAGATGTACTGATGCTGTTGTTGTTCTGTTTGATTGGGTAGTTGGTTTAACTGTTAGATGTACTGATGCTGTTGTTGTTCTGTTTGATTGGGTAGTTGGTTTAACTGTTAGATGTACTGATGCTGTTGTTGTTCTGTTTGATTGTGTAGTTGGTTTAACTGTTAGATGTACTGATGCTGTTGTTGTTCTGTTTGATTGGGTAGTTGGTTTAACTGTTAGATGTACTGATGCTGTTGTTGTTCTGTTTGATTGGGTAGTTGGTTTAACTGTTAGATGTACTGATGCTGTTGTTGTTCTGTTTGATTGGGTAGTTGGTTTAACTGTTAGATGTACTGATGCTGTTGTTGTTCTGTTTGATTGGGTAGTTGGTTTAACTGTTAGATGTACTGATGCTGTTGTTG
This sequence comes from Gigantopelta aegis, assembly GCF_016097555.1. Classification (NCBI taxonomy): domain Eukaryota; kingdom Metazoa; phylum Mollusca; class Gastropoda; order Neomphalida; family Peltospiridae; genus Gigantopelta; species Gigantopelta aegis. The sequence continues at coordinate 20,034,241 of NC_054709.1, forward strand.
TTCTGTTTGATTGTGTAGTTGGTTTAACTGTTAGATGTACTGATGCTGTTGTTGTTCTGTTTGATTGGGTAGTTGGTTTAACTGTTAGATGTACTGATGCTGTTGTTGTTCTGTTTGATTGTTGTTGTAGTTGGTTTAACTGTTAGATGTACTGATGCTGTTGTTGTTCTGTTTGATTGGGTAGTTGGTTTAACTGTTAGATGTACTGATGCTGTTGTTGTTCTGTTTGATTGGGTAGTTGGTTTAACTGTTAGATGTACTGATGCTGTTGTTGTTCTGTTTGATTGTGTAGTTGGTTTAACTGTTAGATGTACTGATGCTGTTGTTGTTCTGTTTGATTGGGTAGTTGGTTTAACTGTTAGATGTACTGATGCTGTTGTTGTTCTGTTTGATTGGGTAGTTGGTTTAACTGTTAGATGTACTGATGCTGTTGTTGTTCTGTTTGATTGTGTAGTTGGTTTAACTGTTAGATGTACTGATGCTGTTGTTGTTCTGTTTGATTGGGTAGTTGGTTTAACTGTTAGATGTACTGATGCTGTTGTTGTTCTGTTTGATTGGGTAGTTGGTTTAACTGTTAGATGTACTGATGCTGTTGTTGTTCTGTTTGATTGTGTAGTTGGTTTAACTGTTAGATGTACTGATGCTGTTGTTGTTCTGTTTGATTGGGTAGTTGGTTTAACTGTTAGATGTACTGATGCTGTTGTTGTTCTGTTTGATTGTGTAGTTGGTTTAACTGTTAGATGTACTGATGCTGTTGTTGTTCTGTTTGATTGTGTAGTTGGTTTAACTGTTAGATGTACTGATGCTGTTGTTGTTCTGTTTGATTGGGTAGTTGGTTTAACTGTTAGATGTACTGATGCTGTTGTTGTTCTGTTTGATTGGGTAGTTGGTTTAACTGTTAGATGTACTGATGCTGTTGTTGTTCTGTTTGATTGGGTAGTTGGTTTAACTGTTAGATGTACTGATGCTGTTGTTGTTCTGTTTGATTGTGTAGTTGGTTTAACTGTTAGATGTACTGATGCTGTTGTTGTTCTGTTTGATTGTGTAGTTGGTTTAACTGTTAGATGTACTGATGCTGTTGTTGTTCTGTTTGATTGGGTAGTTGGTTTAACTGTTAGATGTACTGATGCTGTTGTTGTTCTGTTTGATTGGGTAGTTGGTTTAACTGTTAGATGTACTGATGCTGTTGTTGTTCTGTTTGATTGTGTAGTTGGTTTAACTGTTAGATGTACTGATGCTGTTGTTGTTCTGTTTGATTGGTAGTTGGTTTAACTGTTAGATGTACTGATGCTGTTGTTGTTCTGTTTGATTGTGTAGTTGGTTTAACTGTTAGATGTACTGATGCTGTTGTTGTTCTGTTTGATTGGGTAGTTGGTTTAACTGTTAGATGTACTGATGCTGTTGTTGTTCTGTTTGATTGTGTAGTTGGTTTAACTGTTAGATGTACTGATGCTGTTGTTGTTCTGTTTGATTGGGTAGTTGGTTTAACTGTTAGATGTACTGATGCTGTTGTTGTTCTGTTTGATTGGGTAGTTGGTTTAACTGTTAGATGTACTGATGCTGTTGTTGTTCTGTTTGATTGTGTAGTTGGTTTAACTGTTAGATGTACTGATGCTGTTGTTGTTCTGTTTGATTGGGTAGTTGGTTTAACTGTTAGATGTACTGATGCTGTTGTTGTTCTGTTTGATTGTGTAGTTGGTTTAACTGTTAGATGTACTGATGCTGTTGTTGTTCTGTTTGATTGGGTAGTTGGTTTAACTGTTAGATGTACTGATGCTGTTGTTGTTCTGTTTGATTGTGTAGTTGGTTTAACTGTTAGATGTACTGATGCTGTTGTTGTTCTGTTTGATTGGGTAGTTGGTTTAACTGTTAGATGTACTGATGCTGTTGTTGTTCTGTTTGATTGGGTAGTTGGTTTAACTGTTAGATGTACTGATGCTGTTGTTGTTCTGTTTGATTGTGTAGTTGGTTTAACTGTTAGATGTACTGATGCTGTTGTTGTTCTGTTTGATTGGGTAGTTGGTTTAACTGTTAGATGTACTGATGCTGTTGTTGTTCTGTTTGATTGGGTAGTTGGTTTAACTGTTAGATGTACTGATGCTGTTGTTGTTCTGTTTGATTGGGTAGTTGGTTTAACTGTTAGATGTACTGATGCTGTTGTTGTTCTGTTTGATTGGGTAGTTGGTTTAACTGTTAGATGTACTGATGCTGTTGTTGTTCTGTTTGATTGTGTAGTTGGTTTAACTGTTAGATGTACTGATGCTGTTGTTGTTCTGTTTGATTGGGTAGTTGGTTTAACTGTTAGATGTACTGATGCTGTTGTTGTTCTGTTTGATTGGGTAGTTGGTTTAACTGTTAGATGTACTGATGCTGTTGTTGTTCTGTTTGATTGGGTAGTTGGTTTAACTGTTAGATGTACTGATGCTGTTGTTGTTCTGTTTGATTGGGTAGTTGGTTTAACTGTTAGATGTACTGATGCTGTTGTTGTTCTGTTTGATTGGGTAGTTGGTTTAACTGTTAGATGTACTGATGCTGTTGTTGTTCTGTTTGATTGGGTAGTTGGTTTAACTGTTAGATGTACTGATGCTGTTGTTGTTCTGTTTGATTGTGTAGTTGGTTTAACTGTTAGATGTACTGATGCTGTTGTTGTTCTGTTTGATTGGGTAGTTGGTTTAACTGTTAGATGTACTGATGCTGTTGTTGTTCTGTTTGATTGGGTAGTTGGTTTAACTGTTAGATGTACTGATGCTGTTGTTGTTCTGTTTGATTGTGTAGTTGGTTTAACTGTTAGATGTACTGATGCTGTTGTTGTTCTGTTTGATTGCTAGTTGGTTTAACTGTTAGATGTACTGATGCTGTTGTTGTTCTGTTTGATTGTGTAGTTGGTTTAACTGTTAGATGTACTGATGCTGTTGTTGTTCTGTTTGATTGTGTAGTTGGTTTAACTGTTAGATGTACTGATGCTGTTGTTGTTCTGTTTGATTGGGTAGTTGGTTTAACTGTTAGATGTACTGATGCTGTTGTTGTTCTGTTTGATTGGGTAGTTGTTAGTTTAACTGTTAGATGTACTGATGCTGTTGTTGTTCTGTTTGATTGGGTAGTTGGTTTAACTGTTAGATGTACTGATGCTGTTGTTGTTCTGTTTGATTGGGTAGTTGGTTTAACTGTTAGATGTACTGATGCTGTTGTTGTTCTGTTTGATTGTGTAGTTGGTTTAACTGTTAGATGTACTGATGCTGTTGTTGTTCTGTTTGATTGTGTAGTTGGTTTAACTGTTAGATGTACTGATGCTGTTGTTGTTCTGTTTGATTGGGTAGTTGGTTTAACTGTTAGATGTACTGATGCTGTTGTTGTTCTGTTTGATTGTGTAGTTGGTTTAACTGTTAGATGTACTGATGCTGTTGTTGTTCTGTTTGATTGGGTAGTTGGTTTAACTGTTAGATGTACTGATGCTGTTGTTGTTCTGTTTGATTGGGTAGTTGGTTTAACTGTTAGATGTACTGATGCTGTTGTTGTTCTGTTTGATTGTGTAGTTGGTTTAACTGTTAGATGTACTGATGCTGTTGTTGTTCTGTTTGATTGGTAGTTGGTTTAACTGTTAGATGTACTGATGCTGTTGTTGTTCTGTTTGATTGTGTAGTTGGTTTAACTGTTAGATGTACTGATGCTGTTGTTGTTCTGTTTGATTGGGTAGTTGGTTTAACTGTTAGATGTACTGATGCTGTTGTTGTTCTGTTTGATTGGGTAGTTGGTTTAACTGTTAGATGTACTGATGCTGTTGTTGTTCTGTTTGATTGGGTAGTTGGTTTAACTGTTAGATGTACTGATGCTGTTGTTGTTCTGTTTGATTGGGTAGTTGGTTTAACTGTTAGATGTACTGATGCTGTTGTTGTTCTGTTTGATTGGGTAGTTGGTTTAACTGTTAGATGTACTGATGCTGTTGTTGTTCTGTTTGATTGGGTAGTTGGTTTAACTGTTAGATGTACTGATGCTGTTGTTGTTCTGTTTGATTGGGTAGTTGGTTTAACTGTTAGATGTACTGATGCTGTTGTTGTTCTGTTTGATTGTGTAGTTGGTTTAACTGTTAGATGTACTGATGCTGTTGTTGTTCTGTTTGATTGGTAGTTGGTTTAACTGTTAGATGTACTGATGCTGTTGTTGTTCTGTTTGATTGGGTAGTTGGTTTAACTGTTAGATGTACTGATGCTGTTGTTGTTCTGTTTGATTGGGTAGTTGGTTTAACTGTTAGATGTACTGATGCTGTTGTTGTTCTGTTTGATTGGTAGTTGGTTTAACTGTTAGATGTACTGATGCTGTTGTTGTTCTGTTTGATTGGGTAGTTGGTTTAACTGTTAGATGTACTGATGCTGTTGTTGTTCTGTTTGATTGGTTTAACTGTAGTGTGGTTTATTGGGTAGTTGGTTTAACTGTTAGATGTACTGATGCTGTTGTTGTTCTGTTTGATTGGGTAGTTGGTTTAACTGTTAGATGTACTGATGCTGTTGTTGTTCTGTTTGATTGGGTAGTTGGTTTAACTGTTAGATGTACTGATGCTGTTGTTGTTCTGTTTGATTGGGTAGTTGGTTTAACTGTTAGATGTACTGATGCTGTTGTTGTTCTGTTTGATTGGGTAGTTGGTTTAACTGTTAGATGTACTGATGCTGTTGTTGTTCTGTTTGATTGGGTAGTTGGTTTAACTGTTAGATGTACTGATGCTGTTGTTGTTCTGTTTGATTGGGTAGTTGGTTTAACTGTTAGATGTACTGATGCTGTTGTTGTTCTGTTTGATTGGGTAGTTGGTTTAACTGTTAGATGTACTGATGCTGTTGTTGTTCTGTTTGATTGGGTAGTTGGTTTAACTGTTAGATGTACTGATGCTGTTGTTGTTCTGTTTGATTGGGTAGTTGGTTTAACTGTTAGATGTACTGATGCTGTTGTTGTTCTGTTTGATTGGGTAGTTGGTTTAACTGTTAGATGTACTGATGCTGTTGTTGTTCTGTTTGATTGGGTAGTTGGTTTAACTGTTAGATGTACTGATGCTGTTGTTGTTCTGTTTGATTGGGTAGTTGGTTTAACTGTTAGATGTACTGATGCTGTTGTTGTTCTGTTTGATTGGGTAGTTGGTTTAACTGTTAGATGTACTGATGCTGTTGTTGTTCTGTTTGATTGGGTAGTTGGTTTAACTGTTAGATGTACTGATGCTGTTGTTGTTCTGTTTGATTGGGTAGTTGGTTTAACTGTTAGATGTACTGATGCTGTTGTTGTTCTGTTTGATTGTGTAGTTGGTTTAACTGTTAGATGTACTGATGCTGTTGTTGTTCTGTTTGATTGTGTAGTTGGTTTAACTGTTAGATGTACTGATGCTGTTGTTGTTCTGTTTGATTGTGTAGTTGGTTTAACTGTTAGATGTACTGATGCTGTTGTTGTTCTGTTTGATTGTGTAGTTGGTTTAACTGTTAGATGTACTGATGCTGTTGTTGTTCTGTTTGATTGTGTAGTTGGTTTAACTGTTAGATGTACTGATGCTGTTGTTGTTCTGTTTGATTGTGTAGTTGGTTTAACTGTTAGATGTACTGATGCTGTTGTTGTTCTGTTTGATTGTGTAGTTGGTTTAACTGTTAGATGTACTGATGCTGTTGTTGTTCTGTTTGATTGTGTAGTTGGTTTAACTGTTAGATGTACTGATGCTGTTGTTGTTCTGTTTGATTGGGTAGTTGGTTTAACTGTTAGATGTACTGATGCTGTTGTTGTTCTGTTTGATTGTGTAGTTGGTTTAACTGTTAGATGTACTGATGCTGTTGTTGTTCTGTTTGATTGTGTAGTTGGTTTAACTGTTAGATGTACTGATGCTGTTGTTGTTCTGTTTGATTGGGTAGTTGGTTTAACTGTTAGATGTACTGATGCTGTTGTTGTTCTGTTTGATTGTGTAGTTGGTTTAACTGTTAGATGTACTGATGCTGTTGTTGTTCTGTTTGATTGGGTAGTTGGTTTAACTGTTAGATGTACTGATGCTGTTGTTGTTCTGTTTGATTGGGTAGTTGGTTTAACTGTTAGATGTACTGATGCTGTTGTTGTTCTGTTTGATTGTGTAGTTGGTTTAACTGTTAGATGTACTGATGCTGTTGTTGTTCTGTTTGATTGGGTAGTTGGTTTAACTGTTAGATGTACTGATGCTGTTGTTGTTCTGTTTGATTGTGTAGTTGGTTTAACTGTTAGATGTACTGATGCTGTTGTTGTTCTGTTTGATTGTGTAGTTGGTTTAACTGTTAGATGTACTGATGCTGTTGTTGTTCTGTTTGATTGGGTAGTTGGTTTAACTGTTAGATGTACTGATGCTGTTGTTGTTCTGTTTGATTGGTAGTTGGTTTAACTGTTAGATGTACTGATGCTGTTGTTGTTCTGTTTGATTGGTAGTTGGTTTAACTGTTAGATGTACTGATGCTGTTGTTGTTCTGTTTGATTGGGTAGTTGGTTTAACTGTTAGATGTACTGATGCTGTTGTTGTTCTGTTTGATTGGGTAGTTGGTTTAACTGTTAGATGTACTGATGCTGTTGTTGTTCTGTTTGATTGGGTAGTTGGTTTAACTGTTAGATGTACTGATGCTGTTGTTGTTCTGTTTGATTGTGTAGTTGGTTTAACTGTTAGATGTACTGATGCTGTTGTTGTTCTGTTTGATTGTGTAGTTGGTTTAACTGTTAGATGTACTGATGCTGTTGTTGTTCTGTTTGATTGGGTAGTTGGTTTAACTGTTAGATGTACTGATGCTGTTGTTGTTCTGTTTGATTGTGTAGTTGGTTTAACTGTTAGATGTACTGATGCTGTTGTTGTTCTGTTTGATTGGGTAGTTGGTTTAACTGTTAGATGTACTGATGCTGTTGTTGTTCTGTTTGATTGGGTAGTTGGTTTAACTGTTAGATGTACTGATGCTGTTGTTGTTCTGTTTGATTGGGTAGTTGGTTTAACTGTTAGATGTACTGATGCTGTTGTTGTTCTGTTTGATTGGGTAGTTGGTTTAACTGTTAGATGTACTGATGCTGTTGTTGTTCTGTTTGATTGTGTAGTTGGTTTAACTGTTAGATGTACTGATGCTGTTGTTGTTCTGTTTGATTGGGTAGTTGGTTTAACTGTTAGATGTACTGATGCTGTTGTTGTTCTGTTTGATTGGGTAGTTGGTTTAACTGTTAGATGTACTGATGCTGTTGTTGTTCTGTTTGATTGGGTAGTTGGTTTAACTGTTAGATGTACTGATGCTGTTGTTGTTCTGTTTGATTGGGTAGTTGGTTTAACTGTTAGATGTACTGATGCTGTTGTTGTTCTGTTTGATTGGGTAGTTGGTTTAACTGTTAGATGTACTGATGCTGTTGTTGTTCTGTTTGATTGGGTAGTTGGTTTAACTGTTAGATGTACTGATGCTGTTGTTGTTCTGTTTGATTGGGTAGTTGGTTTAACTGTTAGATGTACTGATGCTGTTGTTGTTCTGTTTGATTGTGTAGTTGGTTTAACTGTTAGATGTACTGATGCTGTTGTTGTTCTGTTTGATTGGGTAGTTGGTTTAACTGTTAGATGTACTGATGCTGTTGTTGTTCTGTTTGATTGTGTAGTTGGTTTAACTGTTAGATGTACTGATGCTGTTGTTGTTCTGTTTGATTGTGTAGTTGGTTTAACTGTTAGATGTACTGATGCTGTTGTTGTTCTGTTTGATTGGGTAGTTGGTTTAACTGTTAGATGTACTGATGCTGTTGTTGTTCTGTTTGATTGGGTAGTTGGTTTAACTGTTAGATGTACTGATGCTGTTGTTGTTCTGTTTGATTGTGTAGTTGGTTTAACTGTTAGATGTACTGATGCTGTTGTTGTTCTGTTTGATTGTGTAGTTGGTTTAACTGTTAGATGTACTGATGCTGTTGTTGTTCTGTTTGATTGTGTAGTTGGTTTAACTGTTAGATGTACTGATGCTGTTGTTGTTCTGTTTGATTGGGTAGTTGGTTTAACTGTTAGATGTACTGATGCTGTTGTTGTTCTGTTTGATTGGGTAGTTGGTTTAACTGTTAGATGTACTGATGCTGTTGTTGTTCTGTTTGATTGTGTAGTTGGTTTAACTGTTAGATGTACTGATGCTGTTGTTGTTCTGTTTGATTGGGTAGTTGGTTTAACTGTTAGATGTACTGATGCTGTTGTTGTTCTGTTTGATTGGGTAGTTGGTTTAACTGTTAGATGTACTGATGCTGTTGTTGTTCTGTTTGATTGTGTAGTTGGTTTAACTGTTAGATGTACTGATGCTGTTGTTGTTCTGTTTGATTGGGTAGTTGGTTTAACTGTTAGATGTACTGATGCTGTTGTTGTTCTGTTTGATTGGGTAGTTGGTTTAACTGTTAGATGTACTGATGCTGTTGTTGTTCTGTTTGATTGGGTAGTTGGTTTAACTGTTAGATGTACTGATGCTGTTGTTGTTCTGTTTGATTGGGTAGTTGGTTTAACTGTTAGATGTACTGATGCTGTTGTTGTTCTGTTTGATTGGGTAGTTGGTTTAACTGTTTGTTGTTCTGTTTGATTGTGTAGTTGATGTACTGATGCTGTTGTTGTTCTGTTTGATTGTGTAGTTGGTTTAACTGTTAGATGTACTGATGCTGTTGTTGTTCTGTTTGATTGGGTAGTTGGTTTAACTGTTAGATGTACTGATGCTGTTGTTGTTCTGTTTGATTGGGTAGTTGGTTTAACTGTTTTAGATGTACTGATGCTGTTGTTGTTCTGTTTGATTGGGTAGTTGGTTTAACTGTTAGATGTACTGATGCTGTTGTTGTTCTGTTTGATTGGGTAGTTGGTTTAACTGTTAGATGTACTGATGCTGTTGTTGTTCTGTTTGATTGGGTAGTTGGTTTAACTGTTAGATGTACTGATGCTGTTGTTGTTCTGTTTGATTGGGTAGTTGGTTTAACTGTTAGATGTACTGATGCTGTTGTTGTTCTGTTTGATTGGGTAGTTGGTTTAACTGTTAGATGTACTGATGCTGTTGTTGTTCTGTTTGATTGGGTAGTTGGTTTAACTGTTTTAGATGTACTGATGCTGTTGTTGTTCTGTTTGATTGGGTAGTTGGTTTAACTGTTAGATGTACTGATGCTGTTGTTGTTCTGTTTGATTGGGTAGTTGGTTTAACTGTTTTAGATGTACTGATGCTGTTGTTGTTCTGTTTGATTGGGTAGTTGGTTTAACTGTTAGATGTACTGATGCTGTTGTTGTTCTGTTTGATTGGGTAGTTGGTTTAACTGTTTTAGATGTACTGATGCTGTTGTTGTTCTGTTTGATTGGGTAGTTGGTTTAACTGTTAGATGTACTGATGCTGTTGTTGTTCTGTTTGATTGGGTAGTTGGTTTAACTGTTAGATGTACTGATGCTGTTGTTGTTCTGTTTGATTGTGTAGTTGGTTTAACTGTTTTAGATGTACTGATGCTGTTGTTGTTCTGTTTGATTGGGTAGTTGGTTTAACTGTTAGATGTACTGATGCTGTTGTTGTTCTGTTTGATTGTGTAGTTGGTTTAACTGTTAGATGTACTGATGCTGTTGTTGTTCTGTTTGATTGTGTAGTTGGTTTAACTGTTAGATGTACTGATGCTGTTGTTGTTCTGTTTGATTGTGTAGTTGGTTTAACTGTATTAGATGTACTGATGCTGTTGTTGTTCTGTTTGATTGTGTAGTTGGTTTAACTGTTAGATGTACTGATGCTGTTGTTGTTCTGTTTGATTGTGTAGTTGGTTTAACTGTTTTAGATGTACTGATGCTGTTGTTGTTCTGTTTGATTGGGTAGTTGGTTTAACTGTTAGATGTACTGATGCTGTTGTTGTTCTGTTTGATTGTGTAGTTGGTTTAACTGTATTAGATGTACTGATGCTGTTGTTCTGTTTGATTGTGTAGTTGGTTTAACTGTTAGATGTACTGATGCTGTTGTTGTTCTGTTTGATTGTGTAGTTGGTTTAACTGTTAGATGTACTGATGCTGTTGTTGTTCTGTTTGATTGTGTAGTTGGTTTAACTGTTAGATGTACTGATGCTGTTGTTGTTCTGTTTGATTGGGTAGTTGGTTTAACTGTTTTAGATGTACTGATGCTGTTGTTCTGTTTGATTGTGTAGTTGGTTTAACTGTTAGATGTACTGATGCTGTTGTTGTTCTGTTTGATTGTGTAGTTGGTTTAACTGTTAGATGTACTGATGCTGTTGTTGTTCTGTTTGATTGGGTAGTTCGTTTAACTGTTAGATGTACTGATGCTGTTGTTGTTCTGTTTGATTGTGTAGTTGGTTTAACTGTTAGATGTACTGATGCTGTTGTTGTTCTGTTTGATTGGGTAGTTGTTTGCTGCTGGGGTTTTATTTTTTTATTATACTTCTCTTCGACAGGAAAAAATACCTTCTCTTTGTAATACAGCGAAAACCCTCTGAACCGTTCACACCACGGAATCAAGTACAAAAGTCCGCTTTTAATAACATTCGATTTAGGGAGGGTCTGTTCTGTTCTCATATTTAAAAAGGGACAGGTTTTGAGGAAATTCCATTTTACAAATGATCCGGTTTTTAGGGGTTTCACTGTATTATTTTCTGAACCAAAAACGCGGACTTCTTGTACTTACACATGAGGCTCCGACCACGACTCGTACCGCCAACAGAAGATACGGACTTGCCCGAGCGGCTACTGGTGACAGAAGAGTTCCGAGAACGACTGGTGTCAATCCTACACCGATCACCAACTTTGTTCCGTACCGCTCGCTCAGCCAGCCCGCAGGAGTCTGCAGCAGAAGGTAACCCCAGAACGAGGCTCCGAGGAGGATCCCCTGCATTTCTTTGTCCCATAAGAACTCTCCAGCCAGTAAGGAAGAAAAACAGACACAATTGTAGGGTTGCTGGGGGTTTTTTGGGTTTTTTTTTTTTTTTTTGGGGGGGGAGGGGGGTCTCCTTTTTTTATTTTATTGATTCATTTATTTATTTATTTATTTATTTATTTATTTTGGTTTAACTGATCATAGGCGTACGGGCTCACATTTTTGTAGTGGGCAGGATGGCTTTTGCCTGAATTAACCGAAAATGCCCGAATCTGAATAACAACATTAAATTTTTTGTTCATATTAGCATTTCTACCAAACAGCTACATAGAGTTACAACCAAATCACTACACATGGGTTACAGCTAATTGTCAGGGTAGAATGATGGAAATGCATGTTAAAAAGGTCTCAAGTTAGCACATTTTACCCGAATATTTGTATAATTTTTGCTCAAATTGAGGTTTTCCTCTCTATCTATCTATCTATCTATCGATCTATCGATCCATCGATCTATCTATCTATCTATCTATCTACCTATCTATCGATCTACTTTTCTATTTATTTGTTTGTTTGTTTGTTTGTTTGTTTTCGTTTAACAAAGACGTAAGGCACAACACCAGTTTCCTTCTCCATAACCACACACCGTTAACCCGCTCTCCCAAACAGACCCACGTACATGAAGGGATAGCTCAAAACATTATACTTCGATGCATATAAATATTCAAATAAACTGGTGTCCAATCCTTTTGTCGTGAATATATATTACAGTGAAAGCCCCCTAAACCGGACACCCTTGGAGTCAATACAAATGTCCGGTATTAAGAGGTATTCGGTTTAGAGAGGTTAAGTTCTGTACTGGATTTTAAAAAGGGACTCTGTAAAACGTCCGGTTTTGAGAGAATTCCGGTTTACAGAGGGTCCGGTCTTGAGATGTTTCATTGTGTATATATATATATATGTGTGTGTCATGAAATATGTTTTCAATCAAAAACAGAAACAAATGGAAACAATAAAATAAATAAAACAATTTGAAATATAATCAATAAAATTACTATCAATATGTTTCATTCTTTTCTTTACTACTTTACCCCCCCCCCCCCCTCTCTCTCTCTCTCTCTCTCTCTCTCTCTCTCTCTCTCTCTCTCTCTCTCTCTCTCTCTCTCTCTCTCTCTCTCTCTCTCTCTCTCTCTCTCTCTCTCTCTCTCTCTCCTCTGTACTTACCACATCTGAATTCTTTTCCACAATGATGTCATTAGATGCATACGTGTAATCCTTAGCTGTGGTTTCGTTTGATGACGCTATCGTTGACTGCTGATACCGTGTTGAAAGAAGTCCGCTGGTTGGTTGTGATGACGACGCGTTCGATGTGTTGGCGAAGATGATTGGTGTGACGTCGATCGTCGGTCGTTTCACCATGCAGACGATAGCGATTCCGAGGTTCACTCTAAGCATGTTGTGGAAGAAACACGCCAGCGATATCATAAACAACATCAAGTACCTCTTAGACCTCCACCACTCGACTGAAATTATTAAACATGCCAGCGATATCATCAACAACATCAAGTACCTCTTTAGACCTCCACCACTCGACTGAAATTATTAAACAAGCCAGAGATATCATCAACAACATCAAGTATCTCTCAGACCTCAACCACTTCACTGAAATTATTAAACAAGCCAGAGATATCATCAACAACATTAAGTACCTCTTAGACCTCCACCACTCGACTGAAATTAGTAAATAAGCCAGCGATATCATCAATAACATCAAGTCCCAATTAGACCTCCAAAACTCGACTGAAATTATTAAACAAGCCAGTGAGTTCATCAATAAAATCAAGTACCTCTTAGACCTCCACCACTCGACTGAAATTATTAAACAAGCCAGAGATATCATCAACAACATCAAGTATCTCTTAGACCTCCACCACTCGACTGAAATTATTAAACAAGCCAGCGATATCATCAACAACATCAACTCCCTCTTAGACTTCCACCACTCGTCTGAAAGTATTAAACAAGCCAGCGATATCATCAACAACATCAAGTACCTCTTAGACCTCCACCACTCGACTGAAATTATTAAACAAGCCAAAGATATCATCAACAACATCAAGTCCCTCTTAGACTTACACCACTCGTCTGAAATTATTTAAAACTACGTTGTAATACGTCGCTTGGTTTGTTGTGTTTTGGAGGGATTGTTTGTTTATGGGTTTTTGGGTCGTGGTTTGGGGGGTTGTCTTGTGTGTGTTGTCTTCTGTTGTATGTATTGTTTTCTGTTGTATTCCGTTTGTGTTTGTTGTTAGGTTTTTTGTTTATTATCATCATCATCATCATCATCATCATCATCATCACCACCATTATTGGCGTCTACGAAGGCGATCACTCGCGGAAAGTTTGCCAAGTGTTACAATTCATGTGGTTGATTCCTAGAATTTGATGCTTAGCCTTAAGCGATGTGATGGAATTACCTTATTTTTTATTTTTGTATTATTTAAATGTTCTTTTCTTTCCGATCCGTAAAATGTAGCAATCGTCATGACGTGGATGTCTCAACATCTCCAGTCAGTGAATACTCGTGGTGTTCTAATGATCCATTATGATCGAACATTCATCGGTTGAACCCTGCCCATGTGGTGACCGGCTATATGGTTAAACGTTAACTGTAACTGTCCCTCCAGTTTAGTTGATGGACTTGAGGTAAATAGCAATTTTTAGGATCTGTCTTGGTGAACACAAGAATAGGTGCATGGTCTTTATCATTCAAATCATTTTGATGTTCATATACTTCTGACCGTTCGTGCCAACCGATTATAACAGATGATCGATCATGAAATTCCAACCGATTCTCAACACCAAATGGATATTCTATAAGAGGGATAACACAGTGTACTCCAAGCGGAGGAACCCATATTATATAGAGGATATTAAACGAGCTACTATATAGTATCACGCTTAAGTCAAGAGTGAAATAAGTTTTAGCGTGTAACAAAGGAAATATTACACGCAGGACTTAAACTTAATAATACATATTAGCAAGTTTAATATTCTGTTTATTACCACACTTACACACACACATATATACGTACACACACACACACACACGCACACAAACACACAGACTCACATACATACACAAACACATACACACACACAAACACACACACACAGAGACACGCACACAAACACACACACAGACACACACACACAGAAAGAGACACACACACAGACACACACACAAAGAGAGACACAGACACACACAGACACAGACGCGCACACACAGACACACACACGGACATACACACATACACACACACACACACACACAGACAGACACACACACACATACAGACACACACATACAGGCATAGTCACACAGACACACACATACACACACACACACACACACACACAGACACGCACACACAGATACACACACATACAGAGACACACAGAAAGAGAGAGAGACACACACACACAGAAAGAGAGAGAGACACACACACAAACACACGCGCGCGCGCGCACACACACACACACACACATGCTCATGGAGGCTGGATTTAGGTCAGTTATACGTCGTAAAGTTTTGAGGATATGTTTCTATATGTGCAGCCATTGTAACATATTTCCGACTGAATTAAACATTAAATATAATGTTGTTGTTTACAATATCAATGTCTCAATATTTAATGCAGGGGAGGTATTTAGCTCAGTCGGTTGTGTGCTCGCCTGAGGTGCTTACGTCGCAGGATCCAACCACCTCTGTGCATCCATTCATGGGGGGGGGGGGGGGGGGGGGGGGGTTCTCGTTGCAACCAGTGAAATACAAATGGTCAAAGGACGTGGTATGTGCTTTGCTGTCTGGAAAGCTGCATATAAAAGATCCTCTGCTGCTAATGAAAACATTAAACTATAGGTCAGAATTACCAAATGTTTGACATCAAATTATAACCGATGATTAATTAATCAATGTGCTCTGGTGCTGTCGTTAGACAATAGACACTTTTTTCTTTGTTAGTGTTATATTATTTTAGCAAGGTTTGATCACAGATATCTTCTAAACGTGGTTTCAGTCAAATCTGACCCAGGATACACGCAAATATCGAGAACGGTCAGGTTTCTCGTGCGTTCATTGATAGACAGACAGACAGAGACAGACAAGCAGACAGACAGACAAACAGACATATAGATTATATAGATGGATGGATGGATGGATGGATGGATATATGGATAGATCGATGGATAGATCGATAGATAGATATAATAGCTAGTATATCCAGTGTAATCAAAGTATGTTATACTATTTTATTGTATTGTTTCTTGAATATAGCATCTCTTGACACACGCACGCACGCACGCACGCACACAAATTAAAAAGTTCATATTATAATAGACATTTTGGGAAAGATACCGGAGGAATTTCAAAATTAAGGTAATTTGTATATTTTGCCTAATCTTCTGCAAACAATTGTAATTTTGAAATAGAAGCATTTACCGTATCACTTGCTTCCCTTCAAATCTAGATTCAGCATACCTTAAATCCCTTAGATACCAAATTGCATACTTCAGTCAATCAACCAATCAACCTGGTGGGTGTATCCAAGACAGGGGGGTTGGCTATGGAATTTACAATTTGAATCAGAAGAGAAAGAAGAAGAAACTTCTCTTTTTTAATTCATCATAATAACTAAATTTTTAATTAGAATATTTTAAAAACAATTGTTTGCATCAGGCCTAAATATGAAATGAGTTGATCGCAAATAGAGCGATCAGCCCCCCCCCCCCCCCCCCCCCCCCCCCCCCCCCCCCCAAAAAAAATAAAAAAATAGTTTGACTCCATTCTAGCCCTAAATTGCCATTTCAGCAGCAGTTTGTAGAAAAGAGTTAGTTGTAACTTCAAATATCCTACTGTCTGCAGGTGTACACATCTTTTTTCCCCGATCCGCACGACTAAAACATAACCAACTAACGTGAAGAAAATAACGCTGACGTTTGGGTGTACTTACCATCGTTGTGGGTTTTGGTGACGTCAGCTCTAAGAAGTGAGATAAAACAGGGCGCCATCTGTCGGGCACTATAAGCAAGAGATAATGACTGCTCCCTTGAAACAAGAGAGCATTAGATAATAACCTCTCCCTGACTGGAAGAGTCAGACAATAAGCACTTCATGGGAACAAGAACATTAGATGAAGAGTTAGAAAATGACAGTTCTCACAGTTGGTAATCCATTAAGGCAGCAATTTTTTATTTTTTTTTAAATAAAAAAATAAAAAAAATAAAAAAATAAAAAACCCACCTAAAATCTTACAACGTCTGCTCCTCTAAAATAATTCAGAATCAGACAATAATAGTTCGTTAAAATCAAGATAAATAGTTCGCTAAAAATACGTTCATTAGCCAGTAACTGGAAGGAAGAAGGGAGGAATGTTTTATTTAACGAGGAAACCAGCTGTTGTCACCTCATGGGCTACTCTTTTTGATTAGCAGCAAGGGATATTTTATATGCACCATCCCACAGACAGAGTAGTACATACAACGGCCCTTGATATACCAGTCGTGGTGCACTGGCTGGAACGAGAAATAGCCCAATGTGCCCACCGACGAGGATCGATCCCACACTGACCGTGCATCGAACGAGCGCCTTACCACCGGGCTACGTCCCCCACCCCAGCCAGTAACTGATGACAGAGTTTGTGGGTAGCTGTATAGCAAATAGCATCTCAGAAGGTAAAAATAAAAATAGCACATTAAATACTGCCACGTCTGCCATTTGCGAGATAAGTGACAGGACAGGTCATAAAGTGCTTCATCCCGTAAGTAAAGTCCAGTAATTTCTTGTGAACCAGTCTCAATGCACCAGATGCATTTGTTTGAATTATAGTTGTAGTTCTTATCTGAATTATAGTTCTTATCATAATTTGTTTTTCAAAGTCGCAGACCCTAATTTTAACCCGTGAAAATGCCCACTAAGTTTGGTTAACCTACAACCATTTATTTGAATAAAAAGTTACACTAATCTAGGGGAAAAAATTGTGAAGTTGAAACGGGAAAATATCCTTAAAATGTAGACAAGATCTCTTCTCTATAACCGTTACCTCTTAGAGGTACGTGTGTTTTATATATAACACCAGGAGGATCAGAAGCATTTCGGATGTACGGAAATGGATCATCTAAATAATAAAATCTAAGTACAGTATTATGAATATGTCATAGTGTTTAAAAACGAAGGTCAGTCGCTTTAAAGAAAGAAGTGTTTTATTTATTTAACGACGCACTCAACACATTTCATTTTTATATGCACCATCCCACAGACAGGATAACACATACAACGGCCTTTGATGTACCAGTCGTGGTGCACTGGCTGGAGCGAGATATAGCCCAATGGGAGATCGATCCCAAACCGACCGCGCATGAAGAAAACACTTTACCGCTGGGCTGTGTCGCGCCCCCGGGTGTTGTTTATTACTATTATTTATACTGATGGAAACAAATACGGCAACGCATGGAATTGTACATAGTCGTAATGTTTGTTTGTTTTGTTTAGCGACACCATTAGAGCAAATTAATTAATTAAATCATCGGCTATTGGATGTCATACTCTGATAATTTTGACTCG
Organism: Gigantopelta aegis; assembly: GCF_016097555.1. Taxonomy (NCBI): domain Eukaryota; kingdom Metazoa; phylum Mollusca; class Gastropoda; order Neomphalida; family Peltospiridae; genus Gigantopelta; species Gigantopelta aegis. The sequence continues at coordinate 20,051,665 of NC_054709.1, forward strand.
TAGGCATCAAAGGAAACCCGCTACATTTTTTCCTAATGTAGCAAGGGATCTTTTATATGCACCATCCCACAGGCAGGATAGCACATACCATGGCCTTTGATATACCAGTCGTGGTACACTGGCTGGAACGAGAAATAATGCAATGGGCCCACCGACGGGGATCGATCCCAAACTGACCGCACATCAAGCGAGCGCATTACCACTGTGATACCTCCCGCTGCAAGTAAGACGGTCAGCTTCTAAAAGTGTGGGTTGAGGGGCTTTGGTTGCAGCCACTATTTTATTTGCTGTTACTATGTGTGTGTTTTATCCATCAGTATACACTGGGTCGGAGTATTTGCTGTTACTATGTGTGTATTTTATCCATCAGTATACACTGGCTGGTGAATTCCTTATATTCTTTTTGTTTGTTTTTTCGCAAACTGCTTCCGACGTCGAATGAAGGTGTTCATAAGAAACGTTCGTCATTTTTTGCGAATTTATCGATATATAACAGTTACAAATTGTATAAAATCGCGTAGCGTTGCGTAGCGAAGCGATTTAATAGCACAACTTATTTATTGTCCGAACCAAATTGTTAACAACTACGAAAAATTACTCTCCTACCTTTAATTGCCGTTAGATTTCCTCCAAAGTTTGTCCAAATAAAATCTTGAAAAAACCATTACAATGACACAGATTCCACATACCACATGATAACTATGTCACCTATTTACGCATGCTAACACAGTAATATTCTCCCTAGAGTTTGAAACCCTGCTCGTTACATTACGTTTCCTTTTGCTGAACATATGTGTACTGGGGTGTGCTCGAACTGTTTTCCAGTCTCATCTAATGTAATGTCAAGAGTATTCATGACAGTACTTAGCTCATGTACTTAGCACGAGAAGTTGTCAACTTCTCAGGCTTTCTAAGTACAAGCTCTGGGTGGCGCATTTTTAAACCCTGCCACCAATCATCCCCGGGGCAACCATTTTTAAAAGGGGTCTTAATTTTCAAAGATGTACAAAGGCGCAACACTTTAAGTAGCAGTTGTTTTTTGCTGATGCCGAAACCTTTGTTGGCAGCTTCTATGACCTTCTTTACCAGAGCTTCTTCAATCTTTGGTGGCAGAACAGGCGGTCTTCCAGGCCTCGAACCACTTGCATATTGGCCGCAAACGTGGTCGATGATAGTTGTTTTAGGGACTCCAAACACGTTGCTTGCTTTTTTATATCCCATCAACCGGGTTCGCACCGCGGTCATTGCATCATCCAAATTCTTTCGATCGTATCGCAGTTTTATTTGGTACCATATCCTATTAAATTAAATTAAATTAACCGAAATTAGGCCTACTGATAAAATCTTTAATTGTGTTGTTGTTGTTATTGTTGTTATTGTTGTTGTTGTTGTTTAATATGTTAATATGCTTGCCTGAGGTGTTTGAATCTCAGGATCAAATCACATCCGTGGACCTGTCCAACTGATTGACTTTTGCTTTGTTTTGTTCCAACCAGTGCATCACGACTGGTATATCAAAGACCGTGGTATGTGCTGTCCTGTCTGTGTGAACGTGCATGTAAACGAGCTCTTGCAGCTAATGGAATAATGTAGGTTTCCTCTGATGACTACGCGTCAGAATTAAGCTTAGCAAATGTTTTACTGCCATTAGCAGATTATTAATTAATCAATGTACTCTAGTGGTGTCGTTAAACAAAACAAACTTTCACTTTTTGTTTAATGGACTTAGGGATCGTTTTTTCGTTGTTGTTTTTTTGTGTTTTGTTTTTGTTTTTAAATGTATGTATTTTATAGACATTGTATAAGCTCTTCTTGTGTTTATTTACTTGAAATTCCTCAATGTTGTGCATATATTATTAACTATAACTGACCTCCAGGTTTTTGCAAAGATAATTGATATGGGGTCGCATTTAAGCCTGCTAAAAAAAATAGCAGGATAAATCCGACCCCTTTTGAAATTTAAATGTAACTTGTTGTCGATGCATTTTTTCTTGAAAAATAAGCACATATTTACATTGTGTTAAGTGATTTTATTGCATAAACAATTTCATAATAAATTTTATTGTCGGATTGTATACCTCCGATGTGGATTTTTCCAACGTTGCTCAGTCTTCTAAAGCTTGCTTGAATGCTAGCAGACGGCCGGAAGAAAAGATCGAGCAAGTACGCATGAATAGTAAAGACTAAAGATGGTTTGTAACGGTGCTTTTCATTGGGAGGTTGAAGGTACCTTTGTTATGAAAGGAATACATCCGTTGGTCTGAAAGAACGGTTGCCGAAACACTATTTAATTAACGAAAATCCGAAGGGGTCGGGTTTACACATAGGGTCGGAATATCACCAACCTACCCTAACGTTCGTCCCATGATCTGCTTTACATAACAGGGCCGTGGCTAGCATGGGGGCAAGGGGGCCACTGGCCCCCTAGAAAAAAATTCGGAAAGCATTATAGAAACTTAAAGAAAAGGAGTTTTAGACTATTAACTACTCAGTTGCCCCCCCCCCCCCCCCCCCCAAACAAAAAATTCTAGCTACGGCCCTGCATAATGATGTCCCATTTGACTTAATGACGTAATTTTCTGAGGTTTTTAGTTTAAAATCCTTCACTACACTTTGCAAATTTATTCAGTTTATGACAGTTGTACATCCATAAATTCATTTAAAAAATGACATTCAGAATTTATATAATTACAAAGACAGGAACTTGTGCACACGGCAGTCGAAGCCTCCCCTTAATCAAGCAAATTTTCTTATTTGCAATACTTTTCCGGGGAAGCATGTCTTAACCACTCATAAACTTCGCTAGCCACAGTTCAACCCCCACCCTCTGCTAAAATATATACACAAGAGCCTGGACACACCATATTAAATTTAGTTAAAATCAACTTCTAGCGTGCTTTCCATTACCTGTTTTACGTAATGACGTCACAGCTGGCGTAATGACGTCATTTTATCGAAGGATAACATTCAGTTTTCCTCGACGTCGTCCATTCGGTATAAAAGCGGAAAGTTTGTAATAAATTTAAAAGTTTATCTTGTTTAACGACACCACTAGGGCACATTGATGTATTAATCATCGGCTATTGGATGTCGTTTTGACACAGTCATAAAGATGAAACCCGCTACATTTTTCCATTACTAGCAAGGGATCTTTTATATGCACCATCCCAGACAGGATAACACATACCACGGCCTTTGATATACCTGTCGTGGTGCACTAGTTTGTAATTATACCAAAATAAAGTGTTATCTTTAACGACACCACTAGAGCACACTGATTAATTAATTATCGACTATTGGATGTCAAACATTTGGTAATTATGACAAGTAGCCTAGTCTTCAGTTAAAATGTTTTGTTTAACGACACCACTAGAGCATATTGATTTATTAATATTCGGCTATTAGATGTCAAACAATTTGCTAATTGTGACACGTAGTCTTCAGAGGAAACGCGCTACATTTTTCATTCAGCAGAAAGGGATCTTTTATACGCAATTTTCCACAGAGGATGACACATGCCATGCCTTTTGATATACCAGTCGTGGAGCTCTGATTGACAATAGGTTAACCAGGATGACCTATCATTTTAGTTACACTATCATAATACTCCAAAGATATGACAGATTTGTGGTCCTTGAACTTGACTTTTCGCAATGCCTCACGATATTCAGCTGAATTTGTTCGTATATATAGCTTTAAAGGGACATGCCCTAGTTTTTAAACATTAATGCATATTTTTGACTATTATAGCCGGGTTTTTTTGTAACTAAAATCATACTTTACTTAGATTTTATGGTTTAGTGGATCAATTTCCGTACATTCAAAGTGGTTTTGGTCATCCTCGTGTTTCTAATATCACAAAATACATTTCTCATATTTTTTAAAAACGCACGCGCGTTTGAGAAATAACAGTTATGAAGTCGAGTTTTAGTCTATTTTTAGAGGGTATTTCACCATTTCAAAGTCAGGATAGCACACACCACAGCCTTTGGAACGAGAAATAACCCAATGGACCTACCGACGGGGATTGATCCTAGATCAATCAATCGCTTTACCACTGGTCCATGTCTCGCCCCTGCCTATAGGAAAATACACATAAAATAGTCCTTGCAGGTTTAATGAGTAACTTATGTGGGAGCAGCGGGTTTCCTCTGAGACTCGCTTTCTTTCGACCATGTATCAAAATAACCCCAAAAAAAGTTTGTTTTGTTAAACGACACCACTAGAGCACATTGATTAATTAATCATCGGCTATTGGATGTCAAACATTTGGTAATTCTTACTCGTAGTCATCAGAGGAAACCCTAATGCAGCAAGGGATCTTTTATATGCACTTTACCACAGGCAGGGATAGCACATACCACGGCATTTGTCCTGTTGTGGTGCACTGGTTCAAAATAATCAATATACTGAGATGTTGGTTCCACTGCCTAGTAAGTACTCAATGCATTTAATGGTAAAAAAGCTGTAATAGAAGGCGCGGATCCAAGATGTTTTAGCAGGATGGTTCTACATGCAGTTGTTTAAATACTGGTTGTATATTTGTGATGAATGCACTTTAAAATAAGTGTAAATTTGTTATGTCATAAACAGGGGGGACCGGGCCCCCTCAACCCCTGGATTCGCACCAGATTAGTTGAATACATTTTACACCCCTCCCCCATACGGTTTAAAATATCCTGCTTCCTGACCAACTGGAAGGAAGGAAGGAAATGTTTTATTTAACGACGCACTCAACACATTTTATTTACGGTTATATGGCGTCAGACATATGGTTAAGGACCACACAGATATATAGAGAGGAAACCCGCTGTCGACACTTCATGGGCTTCTCTTTTCTATTAGCAGCAAGGGATCTTTTATATGCAACATACCACAGACAGGATAGCACATACAACGGACGTTGATATACCAGTCGTGGTGCATTGGCTGGAACGAGAAATAGCCCAATGGAAAAGTGGATTTGGGAGGGTACGGGGCCTCAGGGGTTCTCTCGTTCTAACCAGCAATCCACTGTCCAAGTTGGACCATACATCTAAATTGGATATAAGCACGAATATCAAGTTAAATGATCGATCCCCGTCGGTGGGCCCATTGGGCTATTTCTAGTTCCAGCCAGTGCTCCACAACTGGTGTAACAAAGGCCGTAGCGTGTACTATGCTGTATGTGGGATGGTACATATAAAAGATCCCTGGCTGCTAATCGAAAACAGTAGCCCATGAAGTGGCGACAGCGGGTTTCCTCTCTCAATATATGTGTGGTTCTTAACCATATGTTTGACGCCATATAACTATAAATAAAATGTGTCGAGTGCGTCAGTAAATAAAACATTTCCTTCCTTCCAGTTAAATGTTAATGAGCGATCGATTGTAGCTGTATAGAGCGAGACGGAAGGCAGTCACAGACTAATTAACTGAATCTGGCCACAGATACATGCACGCCTTGTTCAGGACGGAAGCCAGATGGTGGGCCCAGGACAGGCTTGCTTGAACAGTTGTAATCGTTTGAACTTTTTATCAATAAAGTTTGTTTAGTTTAACGACACCACTAGAGCACATTGATTTAGTAATCATCGGCTATTGGATGTAATTTTTCCATTAGTAGTAAGGGATATTTTATATGCACCATCCCACAGACAGGATAGCACATACCACGGTCTTTGATATACCAGTTGTGGTGCATTGGCTGGAACGAGAAATCAGTCCCGCCCTTTTACCAATAAAGGCACTACCTACTTACTAGGCAGTGTAAAATATGTTCAACTATTGCAACTTTTTAAACTTAAAGGTACTGACTACTTAAAACTTTTGCAACAGTTACGTCTTTTTTAATATTAAATGCACTGGCTCTATTTACCAGGCAGCTGTTACAAGTTTTTACCATTAGTTACTGACTACTTACAAGACAGTGTAAAATACATATACTTTCAACTGTTACAGCTTTTTACCATTAAAGGCATTAACTACTAAATAGGCAGTGTATCGTTAGTCAATGACTGCACTTACTAGGAGGCTATTTCTCGCTCCAGCCATTACACCACGACTGGTACATAAAGGTTGTGTTTGTGTTGTCCTGTTTATGGGATGGTGCATATAAAAGATCCCTTGCTACTAATCCAAAAGAGTAGCCCATTTAGTGGCGACAGCGGGTTTCCTCCCTCAATATCTGTGTGGTCTTAACCATATGTCTGACACCATATAACCGCAAATAAAATGTGTTGAGTACGTCGTTAAATAAACTATTTCCTTCTTCTATTAAAAACACCGAATCTACTTACAAGATTATGTTAAATATGTTCTGCTAATACAGCTTTTAACCTTTATATTACATATTTTTTACAAGATCTAGCTTAAAGCGGTACGGGGCGTATTTTTGTTTTCGCCCGTATCCACAATCCCACCCACATCCCACCCACCACACCCTACCCCACCACACCCCACCAAACCTCCCAATTAGAGCAGTTACTCTTTCAATATTTAATGGTTCACCACGCTAGCTACGCCCCTGGAACAAAGCAACGTTTAATGTGCGTTGCTCAACAAAACGTGATCATTAAAATGTATATACTTACAGCTCCCTTAATCGATTTTGAAACACAAGAAATGATACTGTACCGGGAAGTCTGGCTAATATCGGTTAGTGTTACTTACAAACAGCCATTACTATCATGTATAGCACAGTCGTGAGATATCTTAAATTACTACACCGGTACGATACTCACTGTGTTTCCTAGAAATCCATCACTAGCGAGTCGTCGAGGATCATTTAGGAATCACCGACTCAGTTCGTATGAGCATCGAACGGAAATTGTGGAAAAAGAGAAATTCAAGTGTTCTCGGTCTTACGACGGGAGAAGTCAGTGTTGGATTTTGCTTTATGCACGCGGTAGCGGTAATGTCACCACTGTGACCTATATATACAGCTATGTGTAGGTTTTCGCAACATCATTTGTTGAGCGTACGTGATTTTCGTGGGCTTATTTTGCTTTTTTATTTGACGAGCTGGTCTGTGCAAATTTGTATACAGCTGCTTGCGGTATTTGGTCGATAAATCGTTTAAGAAAACTTAACCGTTATCGTAATAATGGTTCGAGTTCATCTATTTCATTTTAATTTACCTTCGTGTTTATATACAATTACAGTTAAAGCACTCTGACCGTCACAAATGTACATACCAGATAATTATCTTTCTAGCTATTATCTATCTACATGTATTTGTCTATCTGCCCACCTATCTATCTGTTTCTCCAAATTATTATCTGTCTGTCTGTATGTCTGTCTACATGCATATATACATACATACATACATACATACATACATACATACATACATACATTTTCAATTTCAATTTTAAAAACATTTAATAAAAATTCACAATTTCCCAAATATATCCTGATTATTAGTTTGTCAAAGGTGCCCCAGGGGATCATAATACCAAGTTTTAGTTACAAAAAGACAGACAGTTTATTACAGTCTCACCTCTTTATAACAGAATAAAATTTAGCATTTATAATGTATGTAGAAATTAATGGAGAAAAAGTTGAAGAACGCCATAGCGGAGCTAGAATTAAAAAAATTATAATAATAAAAATAAATAGAAAGTTACAAGCCAAAAATAAAAAAACGAATTGACTGTTCGGCCGAATAATTTGGAGCAATTTAGAAGGACAGTCCAAAAATAAATAAGAGAAAGAAGAGAGGATCGGACTATTTAATAATATTAAAAAAAAGTAATTTCGACCTAAAAATTTGAACAAAGGTCTAAACATTTAAAGTCCGATCTATATGTCCACGTGAGTGGCCTCGTTAAGGCCGTTAGGGTGCACGGCTTTGGAACCAACCTATAGTTTCTGTGATTAAATCGCAAGATAGAGCGCAATGGATTGTGGCGAGATGTTCCAATCGGTGCAGGTACGCAGGTTACGGAAACCGACGAAGACGGGTTGTAATTACACTTTGACATATTCCACAAATACGAATTAGGATTCAGCAATTCCATTCTATTTAATATAAAATAATTATATTAACATATAAGTATCGATTGTTGGAATCGTGATGTTAAGCAACTATATTTAAGTATTTAGTAATCAGAAACCACAGTTAACAAAGAATCCGTAAGCGTAAAAATAGGAGTTTTTTCCATATCGTTTCCGATATGCAAATGCCGTGACCAATTCAGTAGATACTGAATGAAGTTTCTCTTTATATAATTTGATCTTAACAGGAAGACGAAGATTTTTAAATCCAGAGACAATCAGAACCTTGGTTTTCCTGCACCACAATGAAAGACTCAAATACGACAAGTTTCTGGTAGGCCTACATACAGGGGACGTTGCACCGTAAACAGTTACTAATGTATTGATACAGGTTCAAAATAAATATGTAACATTTTGAACATCTAGTTTTAATTTATAAGTGTTATTTTTCAGTTTTATATGTTGCAGAATTTGCCACAGAATTCGTCAAATTCTACTGCAGAATATGTTAAATATTTTACACCCGGAATTCAGGGGGGAGTGAGTCACAGTGTTGACACCTGCTTTAGTCACAGTGTTGACACCTGCTTTAGTCACAGTGTTGACCAAAGTGTTGACTTACAAATCAATATAGTTTCTTGTTTTATTGATTTAGGTACGCTGCGGCTAACGGTATATGTTGTTCACATCGCCATAGCTACAGGGCGAAACAGCTGGCAAAAATTGGTCTTATTTTATATTGTGTGCGTATCCGCCACAGATGTTGTTTGGTATAATCAACAGACATGTAAGAATCGTATGTGAAGTTCCTTTCGTTTTTACACTTTTGGTGCTCTTATCTAATTAATGTGCAAGCACACTGTCCCCGTCAAACACACACACACACACACACACACACACACACACACAGAAAGAGGGAGAGAGAGAGAGAGAGAGAGAGAGAGAGAGGAGAGAGAGAGAGAGAGAGAGAGAGAGAGAGAGCTCAGTTATTTGGTTTGTCTGTATAGGACAGCGGGTTAGTGGTTAGTTGTTAGTGGTAATAGTGAGAATGGAGTCTGTATGGTCGCTTTACACCTATCCATTGTAATTATGGGGCGAGAACGGCCCAGTGGTGAAGCGATCACTTGATGCGCGGTTGGTTTGAAATCGATCCGCGTCAGTTGGCCCATTGGGCTATTTCTCGCCCCAGCCAGTGCACCACGACTGGTACATCAACGGCCGTGGTATGTGCTATCCTGTCTATGGGATGGTGCATATAAAAGATCCCTTGCTGCTAATCGAAAAGAGTAGCCCATGAAGTGGCGACAGCGGGTTTCCTCCCTTAATATCTGTGTGGTCCTTAACTATATGTCAGACGCCATATAACTGTAAATAAAATGTGTTGTGTGCGTCGTTAAATAAAACATTTCCTTCTTTGTTTGTAATTTTATAAATTCATTTTGCAAATTGTCAGAGGGTGTTTATTAAGACATTACAATTACATCGGGGGTGAGGGGCGGGACTCTAGCATATCAGACAGGGAGAAAGTAAGACAGGGAAAGAGAATTACATCGGGGGTGAGGGGCGGGACTCTAGCATATCAGACAGGGAGAAAGTAAGACAGGGAAAGAGAATTACATCGGGGGTGAGGGGCGGGACTCTAGCATATCAGACAGGGAGAAAGTAAGACAGGGAAAGAGAATTTCATCGGGGGTGAGGGGCGGGACTGTAGCATATCACACAGGGAGAAAGTAAGACAGGGAAAGAGAATTTAACAATGGCAGATAAAAAGATAGTGCGCCATGTCTGTGTTTATGTATGTCTGTGTATGTATGTGTGTCTGTGTGTGTGTGTGTATGTGTATGTATGTGTATGTCTGTGTGTCTGTGTATGTCTGTGTATGTGTGTGTGTGTGCCTGTGTGTGTGTCTCTGTGTGTGTGTGTGTGTGTGTCTTTGTGTGCGTGTGTGTGCGTGTGTTCTCACGCGCGCGTATGTATACATGTGTGAGTGTGTGTGCTTTTCTGTTTGTTAGGAAAGGAAGGGTATGTTTTATTTAACGACGCACTCAACACTTCATGGGCTACTCTTTTCGATTAGCAGCAAGGGATCTTTTATATGCACCATCCCATAGAAAGGATAGCACATACCATGGCCTTTGATGTATCAGTCACAGTGCACTGGCTGGAGCGAGAAATAGCCCAATGGGCCCACTAACGGGGCTCGATCCCAAACCGATCGCGCATCAAGCGAGCGTTTTACCTCTGGGCAACGTCTCGCCTCGAGATAAAGAGAGATTGCTAGTAATCGACAATGGAAGGGTTGGGCGCTAACGATATGATGTTCCATTTTGAAATCCATAAGCGATTGTCATCGAAAATGTAACGTAAATAAAATTTATCTGTGAGGTACTATATCACCAGCCTCGGTGGTGTCGTGGTTAAGCCATGGGACGTATGGCTGGTAGGTATTGGGTCCTACCCAGTGCGAATTTTAGCGGCTCAATGGGTAGGTGTTAGACCACTGCATCTCAATAACCATGTGCTAACAACTAACCACTAACCCACTGTTCTGGGGCCAATTTCACTAAACATCTTAAGTTTACCTCTGCGACTAGCAGTTATACCAGGCATACATTTACAAGTGTTTGGCATCTATTTCACGCAGAAAATTACATCATGACAGAAGATGGAGCATTTTAAGGACAAAAGAAAATGAACTACGTGTACTGTTAACTATATTTGTTGTTCTATAATAGTAATAAAAATTGTACTTTAGTCGTAGATTTACGTTTACGTGCAAAACTAGGCTTATGATGGGTTTTTGTGTGAAATTGGGCCATGGACAGACAGCCCAGATAGCTGAGATGTGTGTGTGTGTGTGTGTGTGTGTGTGTGTGTGTGTGTGCCCAGGGCAGCGTGCTTAATTGCATATAAGCACGAATATAAGTTGAAATGAATCAATGAATCAATGTTTGTATGAATGAATCAATGAATCAATGAATGAATGCAGCTGTTATTGTCTACCTGTTCTGGGTTTCAACTTGGCTCAACAGACGTGACAGCTACTAATGTTTGTGATTTATGCGTATATCCTTTGTTGTCACAATTTATTGTTATCAAAATGCAAAACGATATCTGCTTTGATTTATTACCTGTGGTGTCTCCGCAAAATGTTATATGGTGACCGCGAATCTGAGCCCAGTTTCATAAAACATCGTAAGCCTAGTTTTGCACATAAACGTAAATCTATGACCAAACCACAATTCTTATTACTATTATAGTACAACATATATAGTTAGGAATACACATATTTCGTTTTCTTTTGTCCTTAAAATGCTCTCATTTTCCTTAATGATATAATTTTCTTCGTGAAATAGATGCCAAACACTTGTAAACGTATGCCCGATATAACTGCTAGTCGCAGACGTAAACTTACGATGTTTTCTGGAATTGCCCCCCCCCCCCCACCCACCCCCACCCCACCCCAAATGAGCACACGCTATCGAGCAAACATGAATAATTCATAGACACAAAATTCTGCTAAAGTGTTGACTTTATATTCATGTCATGTTAAAAAAAAAAAAAAAAAAAACATTTGTTTAACAACACTACTAAAGCACATTGATTCATTAATCATCGGCTATTGGACGTCAAACATATGGTCATTTTGACATAGTTATAGAGAGGAAACCCGCTACATTTTTCCTGTAGTAGGATCTTTTATATGCACCATCCCACAGACAGGATGGCACATACCACGGCCTTTGATATACCAGTCGTGGTGCACTGGTTGTGACGAGAAATAGCCCAATGTGCCCACCGACGGGGAAAGGAAGAAAACAAAAACAGATGCGGAATAAGTATAAAATGTAAAAAAATGTATTACACGCCGTACTGGCCACACTATCCAAATGTACTCAAGATTGCAGTTTTTAACTCAGTGTAGATTATTTATTCTAAATTATTAAATCATACAAATATACTAAAATTGCAGTTTTAAGTGAACGGTTAACTGTAAAGTTTAAAACTTTAAAGTTTGTTTCGTTTAACGACACCACTAGAGCACATTGATTTATTAATCATCGGCTGTTGGATGTCAAACATACTAGTATGACAATTTTATCAGGATAGCACATACCACGGTCTATGATATACCACTCGTGATGTACTGGCTAGAACGAGAAGATTTATTCCTGTCTCTAAGATCATGTCACAATTACCAAATGTTTGACCTCCATTAGCCAGTGATTAATAAATTAGTGTGCTCTAGTGGTGTCATTGCCGGATCCAAAGGGGGTACACAGGGATTACTCTGCCTATGTGTGTCGTTAAACAAAACAAACTTTAACTATTTTGTGCTTAGACTAGCAACTGGTCAGTCGTAGAAGTCGATATCGGTGAGTTGGCCAACTCTTTCGTCACAGTTGGTAGTGTGAACCTAGCATAATGTAACGTGGCCTTTACATTTCTCTACTGAGCTGTTAAAAGTCACTCTGGGTCGGTACCGGGATGCGAACCTAGTACCTGTCAGCCGTAAACGGTTACAGTTAAAGTTTTGTTTTGTTTAACGACGCCACTAGAGCACATTGATTTATTAATCATTGGCTATTTCTCGTTCAGGAATTGCACAATGACTGGTATGTTAAAGGCCGTGGTATGTGCTACCCTGGCTGTGGGATGGTGCATATAAAATATCCCATGCTGCTGTTTATTAATCATCGGCTGTTGGGTATCAAACATTTGGTAATTTTGACATAGTCTAAGAGAGGAAACCCGCTACATTTTTCCATTAGTAGCAAGGAATCTTTTACATGCACCATCGTACAGCCAGGATAGCACATATCACAGCCGTTAACATATCAGTCATGGTGTAATGCCTGGAACGAGAAATAGCCGACGATTAATTAATCAATGGGATCTTTTATATACACCATTCCACAGACAGGATAGTACATACCACGGCCTTTGATACACCAGTAGGGATGTACTGACGAATGAAAATAGCTCAGTGGGCGCACCGACAGTGATCGATCCCAGACCGATCGTGCATCAGGCGATTTAACGACGCACTCAACACATGTTATTTACGGTTATATAGCGTCAGACATATGGTTAAGGACCACACAGATATAGAGATAGGAAACCCGCTGTCGCCACTTCAAGGGCTACCCTTTTCGATTAGCAGCAAGATATCTTTATATGCACCATCTCACATACAGGATAGTACATATCACGGCATTTGTTACACCAGGGTTCACTGACTGGAATGAAAATAGCTCTGTGGGCGCACCGACGAGGATCGATCCCAAACCCACCGCGTATCAGGCGAGCGTTTTACCACTGGGGTCTCATGCATGAACCGAGACAACCGAAAGTCTTTAACAACTCAATTGTCCCATACTATATACGTCAAGACTTTGGCCGTCGTCAGTTTTCTATGCATGGACCCGACGTGCGACTACGACAACGAAGTTTGAGACTTTAGCACGATTGTCACAGCGTTCGAAGTATTTCTATTTATAAAGTAGGAAATCCCAAGAATTTTCTTGCACTGAAACACTCCAATATATAAACTATAACATAGCAAGAAATAATAGAAAACGTTTTTGACATCACATTGATTTTGTATTTATAATGGAAATACTCTCTGCAATGTTTATTGTGGTGAGTATTGCTAATAAATGTAATGTCGTGGGTGACCATGGTGGCACTGTAGCACAAATTATTAATAAGGTGAGTAAATATGAAGAAAGCTGGGGGGTTTAAATCAGAGAAACTAGTGTTTCACAGCAACATGTCTGTTACTTTATAATCGTGATTAATTTTTTTAATCCATCACAAGATTATGGGCCACGCTATTTAAACATCTTAGATTTGCGCCTGCCAATTAAACCATACCTGTAAATCGCCAATTTTGTTTTTAATTTCCCCTTTACGTAACATCGAATTAAGGCAATCGAAATCCCCCTAATGATTGGTATATCAAAAGCAGTGGTATGTGCTGTCCTGTCTGTGGGGAAATGCATATAAACGATCCTTGCTGCTAATGGAAAAATGTAGCGGGTTTCCTTTAAGACTACTAGTAAAAACATGACAAAATGTTTGACATGCAATAACCGATGATTAATAAACAAAAGTGCTCTAGTGGTGTCGTTAAATAAAACTTTTTTTCTTCTTCGTATTTTACGCGAATAAGATTTGTATGACTCATAGTGTAGGACCGACATCGGGTATTGGTACTATCGTAGCTATAATCTTGCTGCATATCTTGACACCACGATTCAACTATGGTAATAAAATGTTAAATTTTAACATATAATTTAAAGTTATAACTGATAATAAAACAATTATAGACCTGTATTTAAGACTTTTAACAAACAAGTACTGCCACTATTAATTCTGAATAATAAATTCAAACATCGTTCGAAATTGCAAAAATAACAATAACGGTCGTAATTAAAAACTTGAATGAAAGAAATACGTAATTATGCTTAATGTGTTCTGCAATGTTAAAGTTATATGAACCTGTATTGACTTGATTAATGATAAGTGACACCCAACAGTAAGTCATTAATGAAGAAAAAACTTTAGTAATTATTTTGACTACTTGTGCTAGCAAGATTTGTCGTTACGACAGTATCAATATCCATTGTCGGTTCCACACAATGATTGTTATAATATACCAAATAAAAACCTTTTGTTCAAATTGAAAGGGCTCTGGGCACAGATGATCTTTTTCGAAACGTTTTTTACATACTACTTTTGAGTGGAATTTTTTAACACCACGATGTGTGCGGAATATCACCCATCATGCTGCTAATTAGTCGTGGCCTGTAGTAACAATATGTGAAATGTAAGGCACACGCTATTATGTTGAGGTAGAGCGGGAGAGACAAACGATTTGTTTGTTTCATTTATGTATTTGTAGGACCAAAAAGTTAATAATTCGGGTAGTAGACGGGAGTCACAGGCCTCCGGTTCCTCTTGACATGTAGTTGATAAATGATATACCGGTACAACAGAAAATTATGATATATTTGATCGACATTATATACGTCCTATTGGCGGGCCCAGAGAGCTTCCGTTTTAAGTGCCCTTTTTAAATTCATCACCCACAATGCACAACACTCAACTGTTATGAAAACACGTCTCTGTGTATCTTTGTTTCAACAATTTCCGGTGAACATGTCCCCAAACCCGCATAAAGATCTTGCACTGTTTGGGAGGTCGGATAATTTGCCTTCGACAAAACGAAATTGCCCTTTTTATAATTTTGTGAGGCCCCTCCCCCTTTTACAAAATGCTGGATCTGCCCCTGCGTCCACAATGTGGGTATAAATCCAGTTAACCCTAATCGCAAGTATAAACACATCAGTGCAACGTCAGCTATACTGAATGTAACCGGTTGTCAGAAACTACTGTATTTACGCCTGGGTTGTAGCAGGTCAAAAATTCGAGCGATTTCGTCTCTCCAATAGTCCCAGACTTTGGCTTGTCTTCATTCTAGCATTCTGACTTTCACGAGAAAGTTTCGGCGTTCGCAAATAGTCCGAGACAACGTCATTGTCTCGATTCATGCATTAGACCCCTGGACTACGTTCCGCCTCTCTTCCCGCCTAAAAGTCCAATTGCTTAACCACTGAGCTCTACATAATATGACGCGATTGATTCTGCGCTATATTAATCTTCACTATTAATGCACACCTGTAAACCTGCACGTATTGTTGAATGCTGAAATGCACACGACTCGGCCGAAGGTGATTCTCCTTGTTTGTTGAACTGGTAAAAAAACAGTTACAATGGTTGCAGTACACCAAATACTATCTCACTGGATCAAAGTTCGAGGTTCACCCAACGTTTCTTTCGATAGTTTAAAAGACTACCAGTTCCGCCTTGCCTACCGGTGTTTACACAATTGGACGAGTCTCCCCTGGGTTGTCATGCAACGACCAGAAGTGGTCAGGCCCTTTGTAAGGGCCCTATGGGCAACCTAGGGAGACACCACAGCATCATAGAGTACTAACTAACGAGCTACTCTCGATTCACTAATGTCAAAACCTATATTAGCTCCGGAACTTTCTTTTTGACCGACTCAATCAAACTTGCGCACCTTTTCTCTTTTAGCATAATTCTTGCTCTATTCAAAATTCCATAGCACCATTACCCCCCCCCCCCCCCCCCCCCCCCATCCGCCTGCTACCGACCACGGTCGGGCTGCTGGTACTCCAGAAAATCCATTTAGGGGGGCCCCAATGACATGAGGTGGAATGCCAAGGGAACTTTGGGAGAGGTTTGGAGGGGGATGAAAATTAATATATCATAAAATTATAACTGTCGCAAAATGTATGCCCCCCGCCCTTAAGTAGGCCTTAACCCAGTCCAAGAAAGTAGTGGCAAACGGCCTCTAGCAGGTACGGTACCGTTGGGTACCGGGTGCAGGGCTGTCGGCACCAAGGGGGTGGCTGGCAGTTCTGTAGGAAAGAAATCTGTAAGTTGGGGGGGTGTAGAGATATGTACACGTCAGAATTCGGCGTCCATCCAGAAGCCACCTTTACAGAGTGATCATTGTATTATTATCATGCCCGAAGACAAGACCCCTGGGGGAGGGGATATGTGTCAAAACATGAAAATTGATGTAGCCTTGGGAGAAAGTAGCCAGGATAAAGTTACATGGTGTGACCAGGAGACGAGTATGACCTCGGAGGAGGTGGTTGCAAAGACTGTCGACGTCGCAGGGGGAGCACCTGGAAAGGGGGTGCCTGTAGAAAATGCGGGCGTGACAGTGGGGGCAACGGGTGGGGTGGCTGAACAGGAAGGGCTAGCATCGAACGAGTCACATGTAGATCAGACTGTCGAAAATGGGGTGACCTTGGCGAGTAGCCGAGATAGGGTTACGATAGGGGGTAACCAGGGGAAGGATGTAGTCGTAGGGACTGTGGACGTAGTGGTGGTAGCACCTGAAAAGGGGGTGGCTGCGGGAACCATGGATGTGGCAGTTGAGGCGACGGGAATGGCGGCTGAAAAAGATGGGTCATTTTCGACAGTGGTGGTCGAGGGGATGACGGCACATTCTGGGGGTGTAGTTGACGATGTTAGGGACCACCCAAATAAGGGGGGGTGTTCTTGGCACCGTAATAGCTGGTGATGATACAGTGAGTGAAATTATCAGAGATTGCTTAAAGGGCAATGATGTTTTAAATGTACTGACTCCTGGCAGAGACAGCCCAGGGGTGGGTGATGTTCCAGATAAGAAAAAATTGGCAGTAGAAGAAAGGAAGGTAATCGTACCTCCAGAGAGCTGTCCAATGGAAGGGCAGATAACAGTGGAGGCGGTAGGGACAGAGAAAGGGGAGGCAACACCAGTCATCAGACTTAAACCTGTAAGCGCTGGGCCTATGTTCTCTGTACCTGTCATTGTAAATGGGTGTTCTGTAAATGCCACAGTAGCCACTGGGGCTGAGGTGAATATCATTGCTGACCGAATCTATGATAGCATGGTGACTAAGCCTAAGGTTATTCGGGCTGTATCTCTGAATACCGCAGGCCGAGAAATGAAAATGGAAGGGATTGTTGTCGGTCCTGTGACCTTGACATTGGGAGATACCCATTTTCAGTCCAAAATGTATGTAGCCCCAATCGAGGATGATATGTTGTTGGGTTTAGACTTTTTGAGGGCTTGTAATGCAAAGTTGGATTTATAGGCAGGCACACTAACGGTTGGGAGTAAACCCATTTCTATGGTTTTTGGATTGATTGGTCAGTCGCCAGTGGTGGCGAAGGTTAAGGTGCTAGAAAAGCTGGTGGTACCGCCAAATTCAGCGAAATATTTTCCCTGTAGTGTGAGCCGAAGTATGCCCACATTTGTGGTTGAGCCGAGCACGGAGTGTGTATCGACATTAGCAATGATGCCATATACGTTCCAGGCAGCAGGCAACAAGGCTAGTGTGTGTCTGGTGAATTTGGGTGATAGACCAGTAACACTCCGGGCACAGCAGGTGGTGGGGCATGCTATGGAAGCCGCACTGGTGGTAAATCACAAATTGCCGCCATCTGCTACGGTAAAAAGGTTGAAAGAATCTCAGGGTGAAAAACAGGTGGTACCTGAATTTTTGAAAAACATGTACGACAACTCCTGTAAAGAGTTGAACTCTGAGCAAGCGGAAAACCTGGCCGCTTTACTGGTTGAGTACCAGGATGTGTTTGCCCAGAGTGATTTTGACTTTGGCTCATTTACCACGATAGAGCACGAGATAGATACGGGTAATGCCCGGCCTGTCAAGGAAAGAATGAGGCGAACACCCCAATGTTTTGTGAATGAGGAAGAAGCTCATTTACAGAAAATGCTAGATGCAGGAATAATTCAGCCATCTGCTTCGGAGTGGGCTTCTGCTCCCGTACTGATTCGTAAACGGGATGGAGGGGTACGGTGGTGTTTTGACTATAGAAAGTTGAACGAGGTCACTGTCAAAGACGTGTACCCGTTACCACTGATAGATGAGTGTTTAGACACCCTGTCTGGAAAATTCTGGTTTTCTAAACTGGATGCTAATTCAGCATATTACCAGATTGGTGTTAAAGCAGAGGACCGGAAAAAGACAGCTTTTGTGACAAAATATGGCCTTTTTGAGTTCGTACGCATGGGTTTTGGGTTGTGCAACGCTCCGGCAACGTTTGCTCGAGCCATGAACTTGGTTTTGAGAGGGTTAACGTGGAATGTGGCGTTAGCATTCTTGGATGATATTTTGGTCATGGATAAGGACCAGGGTGATCATTTGACTAATTTGCGGTCAGTCTTTAACAGATTTCGCGAATATGGTCTGAAGTTCAAACCCAAGAAATGTGAACTGTTTCAAACAAAGGTGGAATTTCTGGGTAGAGTGATAGGTCCCAACGGGGTAGAGATGGGTACTGGATATGCCGACAGTGTTCGGGAGTGGCCTATTCCCCGGTGCACAAGGGAGGTAGAAAGTTTTTTGGCTTTGCCAACTACCATCGCAATTTCATAGCTAACTTTGCGGAAATTGCAGTCCCCTTGTACGAGATCACGGGTAAAAAAGCATTAATGTGGGGACCTGCCCAGGAGGCAGCTTGGGTTAAGCTAAAAGATGCACTGGTATCCACTCTGGTGCTAACATTGCCCAACAAAGATGACCTATTCATACTTGATACGGATGTGTCGGACAAGGCAATAGGGGCAGAGTTGTCTCAGCTGCAGAACGGCACCGAAAGAACGGTTGCTTATGCCAGCTGTAGCCTCACCTCGGAACAGAAAAAGTACTGTACTACCCGGAAAGAATTGTTGGCGGTGGTAAAGTTTACCCGTCAGTTCCGCCACTATCTGCTGGGTAGGAGGTTCTTAGTGCGAACTGATCACAACAGTTTAACCTGGTTGTTAAACTTTAAGCAACCAATATGTCAATTAGCCAAATGGTTAGAGGAACTGGGTCAATATAACATGCAGATTCAACACCGACCCAGTAAGCAGCACATGGACGCTGATGCCTTGTCACGACTGCCTGTATCACCACCATGCCCAGACTACAAGACTTGCCTTGTGGGGGCTGCAAGTATTGTGTACGAACCAGTGACAATTGGGGCTCGTTTTTTGACAACGTGGATGATGCAGTACCTTTAGCCACCAGAGTGGATCAACCGACAGTGGTACGGCAGGTGGTTTCCGCTGTGAATGAGTGCATCAGTGGTTCAGAGTACTGAGTTCCAGCAGTTGCTCACTGGGGGTATTGAGTTCGATCCCCAGCCCCAGAGTACGGGGCCATTGTGTACACATATAGATGTAGGTGTGGTCCCTAACAAAGTGCTGTCAGTAACTACTACTGAGGACAGTTCGGGTGATAACTCCTTTGTGGGGTACTCGGCTGACCAGATGAAGGAAAAGCAGCGTGAGGATCGGGATTTGAGACAGGTTATTCAATGGTTGGAAACGCAGGTAGTACCCAGTGAGGCAGAATTGTTTCTGGGCGACCGTGAATCCAAGTGCTATTGGATTAACCGGGACACGTTTCATTTAGATGAACGGGGGGTACTGTACAAACGAATTGTGGATGATTCGGGGAGCAGAGAACTGCTAGTTGTACCCCATTCATTGCGCCGGGAGTGGCTCAGGGTAAATCACGATATTCCAGCCTCGGGACACCAGGGCGTGGAACGTACAAAATGTAGGATGCGTGCCAGGTATTATTGGTATGGTATGTCTAGGGCTGTAAAAAAACTTTGTGTTTACCTGTGTACAGTGTAACCGTTGTAAGAAGGGTAATAGGAAGGCGAGGTGCCCCATGAAACAGTTTCACGCGGGGGTCCCTATGGAGAGGGTACATCTCGATTTCCTGGGACCATTACCCAAGACTGAAAATGGTAATAAGTATGTACTCATGATGGTAGACCAGTTTACAAAGTGGGTAGAGTGCATACCTCTGCCCTCCCAGGCAGCTGAGGTGACAGCAAGGGCAGCTATCAATGAGTTTTTCCTCGAGATATGGCTACCCTTTTGAGATATTCACTGATCAGGGGAGAAATTTTGAATCTGAGCTATTTCAAGAAGTGTGTAAATTGCTCTATATTCATAAATACTGAACCACACCCTACCGTCCATCTGCTAACGGACAGGTCGAACGGTACAACCGTACACTCATGGATGCCGTTCGATACTATATTGACAAATCTCAAACCCGGTGGGATGATAACCTGGCTCAGTTGGCAGGGGCTTTACGCTCTGCGGTAAATCGCCACACAGGTTACACTTCTAATCACCTTATGCTGGGTAGAGAGGTCAGTCAACCTGCAGATCTCATGTTCAGGCCGGCTGTAGGGAAGCAGCCGGCACATGTTGATGAGTATGTGGCCCAGCTTGAAGAATCCATCAGGGGTGCACATGAACTGGCTAGGGATAAGTTAGGTGAGTCCCAGAAAAGAATGAAAAGGGACTATGACCTGAGAAGTATTCCAAAGGGGACTATGTGTATGTGTTGGACACAGCTGTTCTTAAAGGGGAAAACAAAAAACTTAGCCCACCATGGAAAGGTCCTGGACTGATAAGGGAATGCATTTCCCCTTATTTGTACAAAGTACAACTCCATAAAGGAGTGTCAGTGATCAACCATGACCGATTAAAACTGTGTAATGATCGGAGGGTACCACCATGGTTAGATCGGGCAAAAGGGGAGTTACTGGGCCAGAAGAAGGAAACAACAGAACAGGGTAGACAAACTAGGGCCAAGACGGGGGCAAAAACAAAGAGCCAACAAACTTATTGTTTTTGTCTGGTACCTTACCCAGGTGAGTTCATGATACAGTGCGACAGGTGTAAAGAGTGGTATCATGGTGTGTGTGTGGAGGTAACCCCGGAGGAGGGTAGACTGATGGACTTGTACATTTGTCCGGTGTGTGGAGCAGACTCACCGCAGTGAGTACCGTCAGAGGGGTGGTGAGTACGGTGTGTTGCATGTTGTGCTTCTTAGGACTAGTTGCACTTTCACTTCATAGTCTCCCTTTTTCTGTAGTTCAGTTCTCCTTGGTTGTTGTCTCTTTGTACTGATTAACCGCGCTTTACTGTGCTTGATTGTTGTGGTGGATGTGCTCGTTGATATGGTGCTTAATTATCTCTATTGTTATTTCTTACTTTTTATTAATTATGGTTGATTTCTTGAAATTAATTAGTGCTAATACATACCTAACGGACTGGTTGGTGAGTATGTAAATTGGTTTTTTAGGTTATCTTGCATGATTTGCTAATTAAAGTATGTATTTGCTAATTTTCTGTTTATTGGTTCAATGGTGTTGTCCTTGCTGGTGTTGGGAGATGAGGTGCACAGAGAGGTTCCCGACAGAGGACACTCTAATTATTAATTATTATAGGTTGGCTTGTTCAGGTCAGTCTTATATAGATCCTTGTGACCTGTTCTGTCCTTTCTTATAGAAAATGAATCACGAGGATAAAACAGTTGTGGGCAGGTGGGGGAGTGACGCTCCGCCACTGCCAGACCAAGAAGCACCGGTAGATGAGGGCCCGCCACTCCAGGAGCCAGTGGAGGAGGGCCCGCCACTCCAGGAGCCAGTGGAGGAGGGCCCGCCAGTTCAGGTGGAGCCAGTTGAGGAAGAGGTGTGCGTAGGCGTAGGTGTCTCTCCTACTGCGGCGGCGAGGTCCCCTCTTCCAGAGGCGACATCGTCGACCCAGTCGGAGGATGACCTGCCAGATATCCCTCCTTTCTCCTTTCCCGGGCTGATGCACTCAGAGGAGGGCTCTCCCCCTCCAGGTTTCTTACCCCGGGGGAGAGGACGGGGGATCTTGGGGACATGGGAAGGGGGAAAATTGTCCACATTCGGGTTTCTCCTTTTCCCTCCGGGACTGTCCAGGCCGGGTCAGTCCAGGTCTCTGCCGGGACTGTTAGTACACAGGCCGAGTCAGCCCCGGTTTCCGCTGGGAGTTGCCTTACCCCGGTCTCCGCCAGGGTTGGGCTCACCCAGATCTCAGTCAGGTCTGTTTTCCCCCCGACCCACCTCACCGGAATCATTCGAGTCAGTCCCGCCCAAGGATGCTGGGCGTACGCCTGGACCGGTTAGTCTTGGGGAAAAGAGGAAGGGGTCAGACACGGGTAAAGGACGGGGGGGGGGGGGGGGGTAAGAAGTCTAGGGACTCCAAATGTCCAGTCCCAGGCTGCAGGACATGCACCCGTAAATTACGGGCGCATGCCCTGTCAGTCCACATCCCGGGAATCTTGGGGGCAGCAAACCTACAAACCCCAAATCTGGCCGCCATTCGGTGGGCGGCAGTGAGAGAACTGGCAAGGAGGGTCTGTGGACCGTCGGCTACTCCTCGTCAGTTGGCCAGTAGACTGGGACCATTGATCCCGAGTATGGTGGGCCTGTCAGAGGTGGACGTGCCCGCACTACAACAGATGGCCCGTTTTCTAAACGAGCCATCTGAGCAGTTTACGCTGCATCCAGTGTTGAGTGTAGCAGCGCTCATTCACTGGAGGGCGTTGCTTCACGCGGTGACTTTGTTGTCCCTTGAGGACCGCCGTTGGTTTCTGGGATGGTCGGCTCCGGGGGTGGATATTCCTCGAAATAAGTATATCCCGGCGGGGGGAGAGACTTCTCAAGATGACGCCCCGGGAAAGTTAGTGATAACGGGGAGTGGGGAGTCGTTGCCAGCGGAGGACAACGGTCGGATGGTTTCAGGGGGAGCGGAGCCCGGTGAGAGCTGGACAGCTTCGCCTGTGCCATCAGTAGTGGGGAGGGATACTCTCCAAGGGGTGGATGCCCATTTTCAGCCGAAGTCTTGTGCCCGGGTCATGAAACTGGGCACAGCTCCTAGTTTGGAGCAAGTGGTACAGTACCACTACCCACACCGTATTCCATGCCCCGCTATTGATGTGATGGGGGGGGGGGGGGGGGGTGTCAGTGTATATCGAGCCGGGTCACTTTCCACCTACGGTGGAATGTTACCTGGCCTGGAAGGTGGTAGTAGGGATTCATCCCCGGTTCGCTACCACGGTCCAAGATGCGGATAGAGGATGGGTGGAGAGGATGGCCACTAAGAATTGGGTGGCTGTGTTCATTGGTCTAGACTATTCAGCCGACGTGGGGACGTGGAGGGCCCAGGAGTTGCTGATGAAAGCAATCCTGGAGGCCAGCAGGTCGTCCACGCCTGTAGTGGCGAGTTTTGTGGGGGGGAGTTGGAGTCGTGGCCCTCTAGCGGCTGGTCTCCTTCTCCTCCAGGAGAGGTGCCCCCCCATCCCAAAAAATACACTTAACCTCCTTTGACGGGGGGTGCCAGGTGGTTAAGGATGCCTGTAGGCTGTTCCCGGAGGCCTATTTTGAGGTCTACGGGAAGGTGTTTGCAATGGACGGGGAACAACGCCAGGTAGTGGCGCTTATCCCCGTCGATCGTCTTCTCTTGGAGACAAATGCCCCTCAGGTCGGACTGACGGCCACGGTCCTAGCAGCCGAGGTGGCCAGGGTTCGAAACACATCCCTGGAGGCAGTACTACGAAGCACTGTTTCCAACGCCCGGCGGTTGTACGGGCTGGTTAACCGGTAAAAAAAAGAAGAAAAAAAAGGGGGGTGGGGTGATTATTAAACCAGGAGGTTATATGGGTTAAGTCTGTACGGAACAGGTTGGTACCCGGCATTAGCTGGGAACACCCCTCCATATCATTCATAATTACCTATCTTAGTTAGGCGATATGTACTGAATTTCAAATATTGAAAATAATTATTTCAATATGGTGGGGGATTTTCACTGGTGGTATATTTTAATTATGGTTTGCTAGACAAGAGAATTAGGGTTAAATTCGAATAACTGTATTATATATCTAATTTTAATGTTTTATTTCAGGTCTAACAATATTATCCAGTTAAATGTATTTCAGGTGAATGGTTGGTGTTCAGCATCCACTTGGGGAACAGTTAATTGGGTATGGGAGACCTGTGGGTAAGTAATAATAGAAGATGTCCCAGGAAGAGGGGTTGGATTTTGGGTAACTGGGCACAGACCTTATTTTTAAGGGGTCTCTTCTCAGGTAAGTATGTAATACTGAGAAGATAAAACAGGACATAAAATTATATTTTTCCTCGATGATGCGGACCTTTTCCATCCTTTTGTGGGGGGGAGGGAAGGTATCGGCCATGAAAAATCCTGTTTTGTCTGGTGTTCCTTAGGGAGAGGGTCCCAGATTATTTTGTGGGGGGGAGGGAAGGTATCGGCCATGAAAAATCCTGTTTTATCTGGTGTTCCTTAGGGAGAGGGTCCCAGATTATTTTGTGAGGGGGAGGGAAGGTATCGGACATGAAAAATCCTGTTTTATCTGGTGTTCCTTAGGGAGAGGGTCCCAGATTATTTTGTGAGGGGGAGGGAAGGTATCGGCCATGAAAAATCCTGTTTTATCTGGTGTTCCTTAGGGAGAGGGTCCCAGATTATTTTGTGAGGGGGAGGGAAGGTATCGGCCATGAAAAATCCTGTTTTATCTGGTGTTCCTTAGGGAGAGGGTCCCAGATTATTTTGTGAGGGGGAGGGAAGGTATCGGCCATGAAAAATCCTGTTTTATCTGGTGTTCCTTAGGGAGAGGGTCCCAGATTATTTTGTGAGGGGGAGGGAAGGTATCGGACATGAAAAATCCTGTTTTGTCTTGTGTTCGTTAGGGAGAGGGTCCCAGATTATTTTGTGAGGGGGAGGGAAGGTATCGGACATGAAAAATCCTGTTTTGTCTTGTGTTCCTTAGGGAGAGGGTCCCAGATTATTTTGTGAGGGGGAGGGAAGGTATCGGACATGAAAAATCCTGTTTTGTCTTGTGTTCCTTAGGGAGAGGGTCCCAGATTATTTTGTGAGGGGGAGGGAAGGTATCGGACATGAAAAATCCTGTTTTGTCTTGTGTTCCTTAGGGAGAGGGTCCCAGATTATTTTGTGGGGGGGAGGGAAGGTATCGGACATGAAAAATCCTGTTTTGTCTTGTGTTCCTTAGGGAGAGGGTCCCAAATTATTTTGTGGGGGGGAGGGAAGGTATCGGACATGAAAAATCCTGTTTTGTCTTGTGTTCCTTAGGGAGAGGGTCCCAGATTATTTTGTGGGGGGGAGGGAAGGTATCGGACATGAAAAATCCTGTTTTGTCTTGTGTTCCTTAGGGAGAGGGTCCCAAATTATTTTGTGGGGGGGGAGGGAAGGTATCGGACATGAAAAATCCTGTTTTGTCTTGTGTTCCTTAGGGAGAGGGTCCCAGATTATTTTGTGGGGGGGAGGGAAGGTATCGGACATGAAAAATCCTGTTTTGTCTTGTGTTCCTTAGGGAGAGGGTCCCAGATTATTTTGTGAGGGGGAGGGAAGGTATCGGCCATGAAAAATCCTGTTTTGTCTTGTGTTCCTTAGGGAGAGGGTCCCAGATTATTTTGTGGGGGAATAATAGTTAATTCTCAATTAACTATTGCTAAGTTAAGAGATAATTATTTGAATTATGATTCTTTTTTATTAAGCATGTAATTAGGAGGCCAACATCATATAGGGCAAAATATGATGGACCAGTTTTTTGTTAGGTTTGTGTAATATAATGTAATATAGTTGCCTTGATTGACATTTGCACAAAAGGCTGAGTTGGAATTTATTTAACTGTTAACTTTTAAGTGTTTAACTTTTAAGTGTCTACCTTTTAAGTGTTCAACTTTAAGTGTTATTCAAGGAGTAGTTCTTGGTGTTTCATTAATAATATTCATGGATGTGACCTGAACTGTGCTTAACGCATAATTTTAATATTCATGGATGTGACTTGAACTGTGCTTAATGCATAATTTTAATATTCATGGATGTAACTTGAGCTGTGCTTAATGCATAATTTTATTATTCATGGATGTGACTTTAACTATGCTCAATGGATAATATTCGTGGATGTAACTTTAATGGCTTTTCTGGATGCCACCGCCAGATAAGTCAGTATCTTTTTACAAACATGATATGACTGTTTCTTTTGGGGGGGTAGTCTTAACCTATAAACAGGAAACCCTGGATGTTTCCAAAGAACCTGTTTATTCATGGATGGTCATCGAATCCTGGCCCGGATGAATCCGAGCCAGTAACCTGCTGGTGAAGTGTCTGATATCCCCTGAAAATTCAGGAGGTGATCTTCTCTTCTGTAAAACGGGGGAGAGTGTGGTGACTCGCGACCAGTCGACGACCGGATGTCGTCGTTGGAAATGGTCCGCCGCCTGACACCTTTGGAGACGGAAAGTCTACTGGTGCCTCACCATGTATAGCTTGGCGGGAAAAAGGGACCCACCCATTGGACGAGGAACGTCACATGGGCAAAGGAACGCAGCAGACGATTCTGAAAGGCAAAGCCCGCACTCTTGCGACTGAACCAGAAGCATACTAATCCACATAATCCGCTAAACCGTAAGTACCCCATTATTATAATCTTAATACTCGGATAAAGTCACAACAATATTTAGAGAATACTCAACGAGCTACGAGGCAATTATGTTTATCTTGCACGAGTGAATTGATGTTGTCCTTCCCGAGACAAATGGTATTGCCGAGGAGAGAGTTGGGTGTTCTCTTTATTACCCATTATCAATATTTATAGCTGTGACGTACGTATCGCTGATGACGTATGTTTGTTGTTAACACCATAGAAACTATTCTTACACACAATAAACCGTCTATAGAGAAGCACTGTTTATGATGTCAGAACGTATCTAGGTGGAAGAAATGGGGTTTTTCTTTCCCTAGGGAAAGATCATTTTCTTTCCCAAATTATCTCTGCCCATATTGGTAATATCTGCTGTTACCGCTTGTGCGTTCCCTTATTTATTTCCATCAGTATATCTCTCTGGTGTCGCATGTGTCATAACCGTGATACCTGTTGAGAAAATCTCTAACGTGGGGTGGTTGAGTGACAGATCGGTGTTTAGACATTTGGCACTCGTGTCACGGTCCAAATACAGCTTGCTCATCAAAATCACAATATAACTAATCAAAGTAAACTAAAGACACGTAGCCGTTTCGCATCATCAATCTGTACCAAGGTTAATGATTGCAGATATTAAAACAAATTCTATAGATGCCATCAAGACAAGGGAAATTGCACAAAAGTGATTCATTTATTTATTAATCATTATTATCCAAATATATGAGAGAGAGAGAGAGAGAGAGAGAGAGAGAGAGAGAGAGAGAGAGAGAGAGAGAGAGAGAGAGAGAGAGAGAGAGAGACACTGACTCAACAAAATTAAGGGTCAGTAGATATTTTCAGCATTTTTCTTTATGGTACAAAATGCATTAACTTTGTTCTTGGTTTTACAAAACATACATAGCTTGCATTTTTTGTTTATTGTTAACATTGGGTCAAAATGTACTCACACATTTAGAAATCATCTATGATCAAATCTTGCTAACATTATAATACTAGAAAAAACTGACTAAACATTCTACTGGTCCTTAATTAATTTGGTTGAGTATATATATATATATATATATATATATATATATATATATATATATATATATATATATATATATATTGGATGAACTCTACAGAAAGTTGTTCGACAAAGTACTGCCCAGTTATTATATGATTAGGAATATTAAACCAGTCTCTGCAGACAGAAATACATCGGAGACTGGGTTGGAGTGGGGGCAGATAGGTGGAGGGGAGAGAGGGAGGAATATGGGAGGGAGCGAAGTGAAAGGATGAGGAAGAGTGAGTGTAGAGAGAGATACGGGGAAGATAGAGAAGGGAGGGAGAAAAGATGAGGAAATGAAGGGGAGGACATGAGAAGATGAAGAGTGGGGATGGTGAGGGGAAGGCAGAGATGGGGAGGGAGAGAAGGGAGGCAGAAGTTCAAGAGAGGGTGGGAAGGAGGGGGGAAGGACTATTTATCAAAATACAATTTCCTATGGACAGGACAGTACGTACCACGGCCTTTGATGTATGAGTCGCGGGAATCTATTTGTGAAGGGGGAACCCAAACCCATCGAGAGCGACCAAGTCTACTACTTATTATTCTACGTATCGAGCCTCAGGTTGGCGATCTAACTTTATAGTCCGTCCCACGGGGAACGCCTTTTTTCACATTATGAAATTTATTTATTTCTCAGCAGATTATTTTGTAACTTCCACACAAAGATAATAATTTTGTGTTATTTCCAAAACATATTTACTATTCTTCTTACGTCAAAACAAACTGAAATTATTAAAAAAAAACAAGATGAGACGGACTATAGACTACTAGTATATCATATAACAACCCACTCTTTTGCTTGACAAGATCCATTGTACTACCGAATATCCGATTATTTGGGATACAGGGCCGTATCTAAAGAAGGTCAAGGGGTGGGTGCAATTGAATTCAACTGTCTCCCTAAGCTAAGCAAGGTACGAAAAGTGCGCTTTTCGTTTTTAAAGTGTTTCCTTTGTCTAGATGCAGACGTCTCTATTTTCACTGTGCCCCGATTCTGTTTTAACTGCCTGCAACTTCCCTTAAAGGTACATTCCTGGTATAATATGAAGTCAAACTGTTAAAATCGGGTTGACTGTATAACTTAATTAATATGGGTGTTACTGTGAGTGTAGTATTATTAAGCAAACTACGTTGAATTTTGAGAGCATAACGACTTGAATATCAACACACCCTACTATCCTATACGTATTTAGAGGTTTTATAAACAGAATATGTACAGTCAAACCTGTCTTAAGCTGTCACCCATTTGAGTAGGCAAAAGTGGCCGCTGAATAAAGGTCGCTACTTTTTGTCTTTTAAGATGTTTTATGGTTTTTTACTGTGCCGGCCGCTAATTAGTGTACGTGTGCTCTAATGTAAATTAGCTGCGACATATCAGTGTTTTATTTTTCGCTGTGTATTGCTAATTAGTGGACATGTGCTCTAATGTAAATCAGCTGCGATATATCAGTGTTTTATTTTTCGCTGTGTATTGCTAATTAGTGGACATGTGCTCTAATGTAAATTAGCTGCGATATATCAGTGTTTTATTTTTCGCTGTGTATTGCTAATTAGTGGACGTGTGCTCTAATGTAAATTAGCTGCGACATATCAGTGTTTTATTTTTCGCTGTGTATTGCTAATTAGTGGACATGTGCTAGAACTATTGTTCATTGTAAATCAACTTCGACATATGAATGTGTTTTATTTTTCAGTGTGCATTGCTAATTACTGGACGTGTTCTCTATAATTTATTGTAAATCAACTTCGACATATCAATGTGTTTTTATTTTTCACTGTATTGCTAATTAGTGGACGTGTTCTCTATAGTTTATTGTAAGTCAACTTCGACATAACAGTGTCTTTTATTGTTCAATATTTATTGCTAATTACTGAACGTTCTGTCAATGGTTTATTGTAAATCAACTTCGACATGCCATCTTGGGGGTGTAGCGTGGTGTCGGGGGGGGGGGGGGGGTCGTTCTACAGTCTACGCTCCTGCGCCTTCTTTAAAACAAAAACGTACCTGGAAAATATTAATTTGACCATTTGGAATTCATTCTCTCATCAGTATGTTATTTAACTGACTCATTTATCTGTCTACATCCGTTTAAGTAAGGTTCAGAGATCAATTTCACAAAATATCGTAACTGTAGTTTTGCACCTTGTCACGGGGATTCTATAATACCCGTAACTGAATAAAACACGATTATCAAAATATCTCTCCTAACTGTATATCTATTAGATCTCTCTGTAACAGGCTGTTAAACCCTAGTATGGCTCGTCTCTAGGTATGATCAGAGATACGATCTTATATAAAGTATATATATTTATAGCACGTTTAGCTCACTAGAAACACAACAAAACACAATACACTTTGGAATCTGTATTATTCTACGCTGACAAATGTACAGCCGTAGTAGTTAATTAATAACAGCAATAATAACAACCCAGAACTGATCACTTAATTAGTTAATCTCTAGGTGTCTAGTTACACAATATGCGAATCACTTCACCGTTACACCACACCCACACGTGTGATAATTGAGAAACTTCCAGGAGAAGTTAATTAATAAAGGAATTACAACACCATTCCTAACTGGTTAATTTTTAATTAACCCTTAACTACTCTTTCAGTAATCTTGCAACACAGAATTAATACTGGTACCTATCACAATAAAGACAATAACCTACAGTTTACCTAGGTCCGCTAGGATGACTGGCTAAGCTTTATATTACCAAATACTCTTGTAATGTTAGAACAAAAAGTCTACGATTTACTTCGTCAGATGACCGAAGACATTGTCTAAAGAATATTGGTATAATACAGCATCAAAATATTTAAAGTCACATCAATCACATCAAGGTTATACACAGAGCAGAAATAATATTTACCAAAGTCCAAACGGACTAACGTTCCCTGGGAGCCGTCCTTTTCTCGTTCTCCCGATATCTCTAAAACACTAGCTATTTATTATAAATCAGGATTTTGCCTGGGGGTACAAGGCGGTACCTCACGTATCATCTCATATTCTACATCTACTAGAGTCGGTATATTTCTCTCTGATCGTCAGTCTGGCTGTCGCCAACCGCGAGCAATCTCCTGGCCATAAACAGCACTACCGGAGATATTACGTAACTACTAGCCACATGGCCTCCGCACCTGGCTGAGGGTGTGTATTAGGCGTACCGATCGAGGACGGTCGCGCAGAAGTCTTACGTAACAAGTTGCCCATCTGAGCTACGGGCAATAAACTGCACACGGCCCTCTAACACAATTAAAATCGCCACAGGCGAAACAAATTTAAGAGCATGTTCCTTGACACACCTAAACATAAATTTATTTTTAAGGGGTGTATACTTGTTTGAAGGAGATCAAAGCACAATAGCAGATTCCAGCAAAGTCTAAGGGGCCAATCATTTTTCAGGGCCGACTCCTACTCCTAACCCCACCCCACCCCACCCCACCCCACCCCGCTGGCTACGACCCTAGTATCATTGTATCTGACATGGCCGGTTGCTCTGTCCAGAACACGACTGGTGCACGTTCAGTTCGGGGTTTTTTTGTTGTTGTCTTTTGTTGTTATTGGGTGGGGGGGGGGGGTTGTAACGCTTGCCAAGACTGCTTTTTACGCTACACATTAAGTCAAATTACCATTTCGAGAACCATTTAAAATAGTTTTCAGAACGTGCTCCAGCCCCACGTTCAGTGACAGCGAGTGACGCTAACGGTTGTCAGGTTCCCGAAGTGGTCGTTCGGTTTAATGTGTAGTGAAAAAACAAAGCGTTAGCGAAAACCCTCTGGCTAAAGTTGACCCAGATTTCAGCCAGACCGAGTAGAAAAACGTTCGACAGACTGGTTTATGCGCTTCACCTTAAACCACATTAGTGAGACGAGTCAAATAGTTCGCGTTGTTGCTAAACACGGGGCAAATGTTTCTCTGTTCATGTAACTGCTACGTCATGTGATATATAGGTAGCTCTAAACCAAATAACATCCAGCTGGGTCAAAGTTTTTTATCTGGGGAATAAATGTATGCAATTTTATTTCATTTAGTACCACTGTGTCAAGTAGCCTTGTGCTTGAAATATGGGGTACTTGTAAAACTAAGTATATGTACTACAATTCATTATATCGAAAATGAGCCATAAAACCTTCCACTTTCTTCAGTTAATATTTTTGGGGTGAGGTGTTGGAGTATTCATATGTATGGGTCATAATTTGGTTGATATATTGCATATAGTGTTTTTAACCACATACGTTAACATTGTCGCCTATGGGATTTTATTAGGTATAGTACAACCTGTATTCTGTGCACGTATTATTATGTGCAGTAAGAGAAGCGCCAGGATGTTAACCTCGGTGCACTCCAGAGACAATGAAATGCAGTCGACAGTCGCAAGTCCTTAGCTGGTACACAGTGGAGATTTATTCATTTAACTTGAACTATTTTTGTCCTTAATTAAGTTTGAAACACACTGACCTAGTTACACACATGAGCTATTTCAGCTGTTTGTCCAGGGACCTCTTTTACGAAGCCATCATAGCGTTAAAGGTAGCTCAGGCACTTTTAGCGCAAATAGGGGCGGGACGTGGCACATTGGTACAGCGCTCGCCTGATGTGCGATCGATTTAGAATCGAATCCCGTTGGTGGGCCCGTTGGGCTATTTCTCGTTCCAGCCAGTGCTCCACAACTGGTGTAACAAAGGCCGTGGTATGTGATGTCCTGTCTGTGTGATGATTCATATAAAAGATCCCTTGCAGCCAGTCGAAAAGAGTAGCCCATGAGGTGGCAACAGTGGGTTTCCTCTCTCAATATCTGTGTGGTCCTTAACCATATGTCCGACGCCATATAACCGTAAATAAAATGTGTTGAGTGCGTCGTTAAATAAAACATTTCCTTCCTTCCTTTTAGCGCTAATAAGATATATAAAATTTTAGCGCTAATAAGAGATATAAGATGTTAGCGCTAATAAGACATATAAGATGTTAGCGCTAATAAGAGATATAAGATGTTAGCGCTAATAAGAGATATACAATTTTAGCGCTAATAAGAGATATAAGATGTTAGCGCTAATAAGAGATATACGATTTTAGCGCTGATAAGAGATATAAGATTTTAGCGCTAATAAGAGATATAAGATGTTAGCGCTAATAAGAGATATAAGATGTTAGCGCTAATAAGAGATATAAAATGTTAGCGCTAATAAGAGATATAAGATGTTAGCGCTAATAAGAGATATACGATTTTAGCGCTAATAAGAGATATAAGATGTTAGCGCTAATAAGAGATATAAAATGTTAGCGCTAATAAGAGATATAAGATGTTAGCGCTAATAAGAGATACGATCTCTTCCTAACACGGGGCCCAGGACAGTAGGTTGGCGGTTCGTCGCTGGTAGGGAGAGGTTTAAAGTTTGTTTTGTTAACGACACCACTAGAGCGCATTGATTTATTAATCTTCGGCTACTGGATGTCAAACATTTGGTAATTTCCACGTTAAACCAAATGACCACGTCGGGAACCAATCAAATAGTTCGTGAACGTTAGTGAAACGTTCGCTGGCTGAACTTACGTCTGGCTAAAATCTGGGCCAGTTCAGCCAGACGTTTTTTAACTAACGCTTGATGAACTAGTTTTTACACTACACATTAAACCGAACGACGACTTCGGGAAGCTGACAACCGTTAGCGTCGCTCGCTGTTACTGAACGTGGGCC
This sequence comes from Gigantopelta aegis, assembly GCF_016097555.1. Taxonomy (NCBI): domain Eukaryota; kingdom Metazoa; phylum Mollusca; class Gastropoda; order Neomphalida; family Peltospiridae; genus Gigantopelta; species Gigantopelta aegis. The sequence goes on from NC_054709.1 coordinate 20,085,280, forward strand.
GGAGGATGTTCAGCAAACTATTTGGACTGGTTCTTGAAGTGGTCTTAGAGTGGAAACCCGCTATTTTTTTCCATTAGTAGCAAGGGATCTTTTATATGCACCATCACATAGACAGGATAGCACATACCACGGCCTTTGATGTATCACTCGTGGTGCACTGCCTTGAGCGAGAAATAGCCCAATGGGTCCACCGACGGGGATCGATCCCAAACCGACCGTACAGCGAGCGCTGTACCACTGGGCTACGTCCCGCCTCGGTAGGGAGAGGTTTTCAACAGGAGAGACATTCATTTCATTTATACTCATCTTTTCATAAGTATATCCAATTAAGATTCAAGCACGATGTCCCGGACACGCAATTCAGATATCTGGGTTGTCTGTCCAGGATAGTTGGTTAGTAGTTATTGAGAGATAAGTCGAGGTAGTCGCCTTACACAACTTACTGAGTCTTAAAACTCATTCTGGGTCAAATCGGTAATGGTGGCTTATCCATTAAATCACCAATGGCTCAACTCTCCACCACGACCACCACCCCACCACCCCCGAAACTTTGCTTGCCAGTCTAGCAAGTCCCCCCCCCCCACACACACACACACACACACCCACCCCCCTTCTGCACAACTACATGAATGTGAGAATATTGATATTTCTGCTTCCTTGTCGCTGTTGTTTATAGGGTGCATTGTACCAAAGAAAACTGTTCAGTGTAAAAGTGTAAAATTTTCACGATGTAAAAACAGACGAGTCTCTTATTGGTAGTAATAAATGTGACTTTGATTATTTGTGTAAATTCCATTATCCACTACCAATAAATAAATACACTTTTATTTGTTATAACAGTTGTTATGCACAAGAGGTTGAAACTAGTGCAGGATACCCTGTGATTTTCAGCAAAACAATGCTGGTTGCTAATAAATCATTAATTAAATCTCTTAAATAGTATATGACCCTCATTTTCTTGCAGATAGATTAAATGCGAGGTGCCATACTTATACTGGTGTACTGCGTGAGTGTGTTGATACGCTGCTTATGTCAATTTTATTAGTAGATGTTAACATTGTCGGCAACAGAAATTGATATCGTACATTGGAACCTAAAATAATATGTTTATATTACAGCAAAGCAAATTATTGTCGTCGCTGAACAGGGATATTTGAGATATTTGGGATCCAATTTAGGTGGCCGACTAATTTATATACTACAGCAAGCACAGTTCTACCTTTATTTCTTTTTGTACTGCATTTATTTTTACTTCAGAGACAATTCAAGTCAAGCTGCATACCCTAGCTGTTCTAGCATTTTGTCTTCACCCCTGTATTAAAAAATAATATTTAATCTGTATAATTTAATGGTAGTTTGTAAAGAAACATTTTTATTTATACTGGAGTCTGGATTTCTTTTCTTTCTTTTTTTTCAATTTTTTTTATTTGTGTTGGTAGGTTTAAAACTTAAGAACATGTTTTTATATGAATTTTAACTTTATTCATTATGGAGTTATATGCCAATTCATTGGTTTCAACAAAGAACATTCTAGTTTTGAGTTTGGCTGCGCAGTTAAATTTCAATGTGATAAATGGAGGGCTGGTTGAATCTGAGAAGGGCCAGTAAGATTTTTCTTCAATTGGCCCTGCTGGCGACCATGGTTTTCATGTTAATTTTCAACCCTGCGATTTTATTCACAAAATGACAAGGCGTTTACCAATGTTTGTTCCTCTATCGCTGACAAGGGAGATAACCCATCTGATTTAAGACTGAAATGCGCTGGGTTCGTATTCTAAAACTAGCTCCGATCCAAAATGAGTTTCCCATGTAGTCGGGTGGTGTAAGGCCATTGCTCTGACGTCTCTCTCACAGAACCATATGTTTCTCTATGCATTGACTTCTCTTCTGGCATTCAGCCATATAACTGAGGTGTGTGTATTTAGGACAGCATGGGCCAAACGGGTTATTTTATTTTAAATAATTTTGCGCTAATATTCCTCTAAGATTCAAGTACCTTTTCCGTGTCACACGTGTCTTCCAACACTGAAGCCTCTTTCTAATTGATCCCTTCCCCACCACCAATGAACTTCATTCATGCACCTCTACCTGGCAATAAACTTCATTCATCCACCTCTACCTGGCAATGAACTTCATTCATCCACCTCTACCTGGAAATGAACTTCATTTATCCACCTCTACCTGGCAATGAACTTCATTCATCCACCTCTACCTGGCAATGAACTTCATTCATCCACCTCTACCTGGCAAAGGTGGATCCAGAAAATCCATTTAGGTGGGGCTCATGCGTAAGGCCAGACCTTTTTATTGTAAAAAATATAAATAATAAAAATATAACTTTAACTGTCGCAAATTTTAGGGGGTCCGGGCGCTTGGGGGCCTCTTACATCCGCCACTGTCATCCCAACTGGAATCAGTGGAGATGTAAGACATTAGATACAAGTGGGCACACGTGGACATGCCTGAATCTTGAATGGCATGTTAAATCTATTTGGATTTGGATGTCTCTGGCTGTGACTCTCTCTCTCTCTCTCTCTCTCTCTCTCTCTCTCTCTCTCTCTCTCTCTCTCTCTCTCTCTCTCTCTCTCTCTCTCTCTCTCTCTCTCTCTCTCTCTCTCTCTCTCTCTACCGGCCTCGGTGGTGTCGTGGTAGTCCATCGGTCTACAGGCTGGTAGGTACTGGGTTCGGATCCCAGTCGAGGCATGGGATTTTTAATCCAGATACCGACTCCTGAGTGAGTGCTCCGCAAGGCTCAATGGGTAGGTGTAAACTACTTGCACCAACCAGTGATCCATAACTGGTTCAACAAAGGCCATGGTTTGTGCTATCCTGCCTGTGGGAAGTGCAAATAAAAGATCCCTTGCTGCTAATCGGAAAGAGTAGCCCATGAAGTGGCGACAGCGGGTTTCCTCGCTCAATATCTGTGTGGTTCTTAACCATATGTCTGACGCCATATAACCGTAAATAAAATGTGTTTAATGCGTCGTTAAATAAAACATTTCCTTCTCTCTCTCTCTCTCTCTCTCTCTCTCTCTCTCTCTCTCGCTCTCTCTCTCGTCTCCTCTCTCTCTCTCTCTCTCCACTATCTCTATTATCATTCCTCTATCCTCGCTCCTCTCCTCTCCCTCTATCTCTCTTCTCATCTCTCTCTCTCCCTCTCCTCTCCTCTCTCCTCTCTCCTCTCCCTCGTCTCTCTCTCTCTCTCGCCCGATCCTCTCTCTCTCTCTCCCCCCTCCTCCTCTCTCTCTTCTCTCTCTTCTCTCTCTCTCTCTCTCCCTCTCTCCTCTCTCTCAGGTCATCTCTCTCGCTCCTCTCTCCTTCTCTCTCTCTCTCTCAGCTTTCTTTGCCGCTGAGTTATCGTCTAGAAAATACCCCCATTTGCATTTCGTACTAGCTTTATTCTATCTATAGAACTAGGCCAAAATAGCTGGAGTGCGTGTAAGTAAATCACTGAAACTACGCGCTTACCATCATCCATTGTAATAGTATCGTCTGCTCGAGTTGGGTTCCTCTGTAAATTCCTCCAAATCGAACAGAGCACTTTCCTCGTCTACTTTCGGGTGGGATACCACAGTAAATTCCTCCACAGTAGCAAGAGCGCCCTCCTGTTCACTTGGGGAGACGAACACACGATTGGGTCAGTTGCTCGTGGGACACCTGTGTATATGGGCGTGTCTGCTATGCAAATGACGCGCTGCGCGTCAACAGATTCATGTAGGGGCGTCAGTCAAAACGGCGAATTACATATGACCATTCGAATATGATTTTTGTCTGCATAAATACCTGTGTATGAACATATGTAAATATGACATATTCGTGCATGCCTGTAGACATTTGTATTGTTGTGTGTGTGTGTGTATGTGTGTGTATGTGTGTGTGTGCGTGTACGTGTGCGTTTGTGTGTGGGTGTGTGTGAGAGATAGAGAGAGAGAGAGAGAGAGAGAGAGAGAGAGAGAGAGAGAGAGAGAGAGAGAGAGAGAGAGAGAGAGAGAGAGAGAGAGAGAGGGAGAGTGTGTGAGAGAGAGAGAGAGAGAGAGAGAGAGAGAGAGAGAGAGAGAGAGAGAGAGAGAGAGAGAGGAGAGAGAGAGCGAGAGAGAGAGAGAGACTGAGAGAGAGAGAGAGAGAGAGAGAGAGAGAGAGAGAGAGAGCGCAGAAGTGGTAGAAAAATAAAACAAGTCGTGAGCTGAATAACGTCACAACACGAGCAGACGTTTGGCTAGATCCCATTTATTAATATTCAGTAATCGTGTTACTGCCCTGGCAATGAAGCCTGCTGTATATATTATCGGCTAATAAAACACATAGCTGGCTGACGGACAATGGCATATTTGACTGCTTTTGTGTCCAACAATATATAATGATATTCCATAACCGGTATATATATAATTATATATGTATGTAATAGCATTAAGTGTGCAATAAACTGAGGGCAAACAGCGCAATGGCACTTTGTTACAAGCTATATACAACAGAGTGAAGTGTATTTTAAAACCCAAGTGTGATTCGTTAAAATAGCTTATCGTAGTTTATAAACAGATTGGCTTGTTTTTTACAAAATTAAAGCCGGGTTTTGTTTCTGTAATTAAAAGCAGACATTATTCAGATTTATTGTTTTGATTATCCATTTCCGTACATTCGAAGTGTTTCTGGTCATGCGAAGTGTTTCTAATACATGTACGTGAAATGCGTTTAAAGCGGCTATGTCTGGAATATTTTTATTATTTAAGCATTTAGAACAGAAAATCCCATTACGTTTGGTGCACATAAGACGCCGCACTCCGAATTGGTTTCACTACACTGGTTTTTCCAAGTTAAAAATAAACCCACTATTTTGAAAATGGGACACTTTTGCCGGGCTCCCTCTGGGCTAAAAGTAGTACGGTTCGACTATTGTTGCATTACAAAAAACGAGCGGATTCTAGCAGCCAATTCTTAGCAGCCAATTCCGCTAGCAGCCAATTTCAGCAGACCCTCATGGCGACGATCTAAACACCGGACTCATACGCCTTTCGATTGTTACCTGTATTTCGCACACTTTTATACACACTGTTATGCTCATTTTTAATTATTCACTACAACTTAAGAATTTTAGAGTTTTAAAGAGTATCTTTATATAATAACAACACAAAAACAAAATAACAACCAAGACTCATTTTCACAGTCTTATTGTTACTAATATCCGTATAAATACAACTTAACCGTTTTATTAAGCACTTTTATAATATCTGAATTATCACTTTAAAAATCCGTCTGTACTACGGTAATATAGGATGTCCAACTAGTATCGTATCGCCCACACCACAACACACATTATAAAAGACGCAATGGTCCGGTGTTTAGAACGTCGCCATGCGTGTCTGCTGAAATTGGCTGCTAGCGTAATTGGCTGCTAGGAAGTGGCTGCTAGAATGCGCTCTGTATTACAAAATGGCGAGAATTGTTCTAACTGGCTAGTAAGCATTTGACGATATGCGTTAATGACGACAACTTGCGAGTGAATTAAAAGTGCAGTTATGCTTGTATTTGAACTTAGAACTTGACTGTATACGATTGAAACCAGACATTGCAGCTTTAAAATATTTTTTAAAACGCACATACCTCTGAAAAGTAACGTTTTTAGAGACACGTTTTAGTCTGTTTTAAAGGTTTTCCCCGGCCTCGGTGGTGTCGTGGTTAAGCCATCGAACATAAGGCTGGTACGTACAGGGTTTGCAGCCCGGTACCGGCTCCTAACCAGAGCGAGTTTTTAACGACTCGATCAATAGGTGTAAGACCACTACACCCTCTTCTCTCTTACTAACCACTAACAACCAACCCACTGTCCTGGACAGACAGTCCAGATAGCTGAGGTATGTGCCCAGGACAGCGTGCTTGAATCGTAATTGGATATAAGCACGAAAATAAGTTAAAATTAATGAAATAAAGTTTTTTCCACGTGTCAACTTCTCTGTGAGAGGGTTTTACGTGCACATTGAGAACAAGCTGTTGTAGGACACGCCTGTCACGGGCGCAGGTGTCCACTGACACCGCCTCCTCTGTCCAGCACAGGAAAAGGATAAAGAGGGTGGAGAGGGGGTCGCACGCGCTGGCATGTGCTAGGGAAGACAAGTAGCTCGACCAGGGTCGGTAGCGGACGGGGATGGGTTTGCTGCTATTGAATTTGCAAAGTCCCGTAGGATTAGGTCAAAAAAGGAAATAGGTTGCATAATTTCGTGAGGTAATTTTGACGCATAATTTTGAACGGTTCATTGTAATTTAAAGACATACTATCACGGATTTAAGGACCTTATTTCTCTAAAAATGGATAATAAATAAAATTACATTAATTGTTTGAAACCAACTCTAGCTATCGCATCACCTTAACTGAACCACGATGGAGTGAAATCCATGTCAACCCTCTCGGCAATTTTAGTTTTTAAATTATGGACCATTGCCATAATTCAATTATATTTACAAAATACCATTAATAAATGGAGTATGGTGGTTATGAAAATGGTTGAATAAAGAACATTTAGGGACAAATCAAATTATTTTTGTTCAGGTAATACTTTGTTAGGCCATTAAATAGGTCAGTGGTCTGTGACAATATATCTTTAATTGGAGTTATTTGGTTGATTTCATTTAGTGGATCAAAAGTTGGCTCTTGTCTCCACACTCTTCTTTCACTCGTTTGTCACGTCATCCAAATATGTTACAGTTGTCTCGATTACCCAAACGTACTTTCCATTTTTACGTGTTGAAACTAGGTTCTGCGACTATAGGTTGTAATATACCAAATAAAATCCCATAGGCGACCATGTTAATGTTTGTGTTTAAAAACACTATGCAATATATCAACCAAACTATGAATTCATAAATATCAGTACTACAACCCCTTATCTCAAAGTATTAACTGAAGAAAATGGTATTTTTCATGGCTCATTTTCGGTATAAACAGATTTATTTACAACACCCTAAGTTTCGCACAACATTTGAGTACTTTTTTTACAAGTACCCCATACATGTTTCAAGCACAAGGCTACTTGACACAGTGGTACTAGATGAAATCAAACTGCATACATTTTTAGCTCAGATGAAACTCATTTTGTTTACAACCAACACACTAGCAGGACTTGTGTTATCTTCTCTATCAAAAGTTCGGTATACCTCTAACTTTGACCCAGTCAGAAGTTATTTGGTTTAGTGCTACCTTTAAGGCCGCTCTCGGATTTATCCATTTTATTGTATTAGTACTTACTTCCGCACACGTTATCCGTCATCCGTTTTATTTGTACGAACATACCCGTCGTGTGTTTTAGCAAAATTAGTGTTCCGTGCCTGCCCATGGAGATAATGGAAGTACCAGTGTTCTCTTTAGGAGGGGAGTTGCATGCGTCGCTGGATCGAACCACCTCGTTGGATCCATTCAACTGATTCGGGTTTTTTTTTGTTCAGACCAGTGCACCATGACTGGTATTTCAAAAGGCCGTGGTATGTGCTATCCTGTCTGTGGGGAAAGTGCATATAAAAGATCCCTTGCTGCATTAGGAAAAATGTAGCGGGTTTCCTCTGATGACTACCTGTCAGAATTACCAAATATTTGATATCCAATAGCCGATGATTAATTAATCAATGTGCTCTAGTGGTGTCGTTAAAAAATAGTCCATGGACTAATATAAATAGGTGAAATTGTGAGTTTATAAAAAACGTCGATGTGTTTGTATTTTGTATCAGTATATAAGGTTATAATATAACTAGACGAAACTGTCAGTTTATTAAAACTGTAGCTGTGTTTGTATTTAACACTAGTCAGTGATGTTACAATATCTTTAGGCTAGATCGTGAATTTATTAAAACTGTAGTTGTGTTTGCATTTCACACTAGTCAGTGATGTTACAATATCTTTAGGCTAGATTTCACACTAGTCAGTGATGTTACAATATCTTTAGGCTAGATCGTGAATTTATTAAAACTGTAGTTGTGTTTGTATTTAATACTAGTCAGTGATGTTACAATATCTTTAGGCTAGATCGTGAATTTATTAAAACTGTAGTTGTGTTTGTATTTAGCACTAGTCAGTGATGTTACAATAGCTTTAGGTTAGATCGTGAATTTATTAAAACTGTAGTTGTGTTTGTATTTAATACTAGTCAGTGATGTTACAATATCTTTAGGTTAGATCGTGAATTTATTAAAACTGTAGTTGTGTTTGTATTTCGCATTAGTCAGTGATGTTACAATATCTTTAGGCTAGATCGTGAATTTATTAAAACTGTAGCTGTGTTTGCATTTCACACTAGTCAGTGATGTTACAATATCTTTAGGCTAGATCGTGAATTTATTAAAACTGTAGCTGTGTTTGTATTTAACACTAGTCAGTGATGTTACAATATCTTTAGGCTAGATCGTGAATTTATTAAAACTGTAGTTGTGTTTGTATTTCACACTAGTCAGTGATGTTACAATATCTTTAGGCTAGATCGTGAATTTATTAAAACTGTAGTTGTGTTTGCATTTCACACTAGTCAGTGATGTTACAATATCTTTAGGCTAGATTTCACACTAGTCAGTGATGTTACAATATCTTTACGCTAGATCGTGAATTTATTAAAACTGTAGTTGTGTTTGCATTTCGCACTAGTCAGTGATGTTACAATATCTTTAGGCTAGATCGTGAATTTATTAAAACTGTAGCTGTGTTTGCATTTCACACTAGTCAGTGATGTTACAATATCTTTAGGCTAGATTTCACACTAGTCAGTGATGTTACAATATCTTTACGCTAGATCGTGAATTTATTAAAACTGTAGTTGTGTTTGCATTTCACACTAGTCAGTGATGTTACAATATCTTTAGGCTAGATTTCACACTAGTCAGTGATGTTACAATATCTTTACGCTAGATCGTGAATTTATTAAAACTGTAGTTGTGTTTGCATTTCGCACTAGTCAGTGATGTTACAATATCTTTAGGCTAGATCGTGAATTTATTAAAACTGTAGCTGTGTTTGCATTTCACACTAGTCAGTGATGTTACAATATCTTTAGGCTAGATTTCACACTAGTCAGTGATGTTACAATATCTTTAGGCTAGATCGTGAATTTATTAAAACTGTAGTTGTGTTTGCATTTCACACTAGTCAGTGATGTTACAATATCTTTAGGCTAGATTTCACACTAGTCAGTGATGTTACAATATCTTTAGGCTAGATCGTGAATTTATTAAAACTGTAGTTGTGTTTGCATTTCACACTAGTCAGTGATGTTACAATATCTTTAGGCTAGATTTCACACTAGTCAGTGATGTTACAATATCTTTACGCTAGATCGTGAATTTATTAAAACTGTAGTTGTGTTTGCATTTCGCACTAGTCAGTGATGTTACAATATCTTTAGGCTAGATCGTGAATTTATTAAAACTGTAGCTGTGTTTGCATTTCACACTAGTCAGTGATGTTACAATATCTTTAGGCTAGATCGTGAATTTATTAAAACTGTAGCTGTGTTTGTATTTAACACTAGTCAGTGATGTTACAATATCTTTAGGTTAGATCGTGAATTTATTAAAACTGTAGTTGTGTTTGCATTTCACACTAGTCAGTGATGTTACAATATCTTTAGGTTAGATCGTGAATTTATTAAAACTGTAGTTGTGTTTGTATTTCACACTAGTCAGTGATGTTACAATATCTTTAGGCTAGATCGTGAATTTATTAAAACTGTAGCTGTGTTTGTATTTAACACTAGTCAGTGATGTTACAATATCTTTAGGCTAGATCGTGAATTTATTAAAACTGTAGTTGTGTTTGCATTTCACACTAGTCAGTGATGTTACAATATCTTTAGGTTAGATCGTGAATTTATTAAAACTGTAGCTGTGTTTGTATTTAACACTAGTCAGTGATGTTACAATATCTTTAGGCTAGATTTCACACTAGTCAGTGATGTTACAATATCTTTAGGCTAGATTTCACACTAGTCAGTGATGTTACAATATCTTTAGGCTAGATTTCACACTAGTCAGTGATGTTACAATATCTTTAGGCTAGATCGTGAATTTATTAAAACTGTAGTTGTGTTTGTATTTTACACTAGTCAGTGATGTTACAATATCTTTAGGCTAGATCGTGAATTTATTAAAACTGTAGTTGTGTTTGCATTTCACACTAGTCAGTGATGTTACAATATCTTTAGGCTAGATTTCACACTAGTCAGTGATGTTACAATATCTTTACGCTAGATCGTGAATTTATTAAAACTGTAGTTGTGTTTGCATTTCGCACTAGTCAGTGATGTTACAATATCTTTAGGCTAGATCGTGAATTTATTAAAACTGTAGCTGTGTTTGTATTTAACACTAGTCAGTGATGTTACAATATCTTTAGGCTAGATCGTGAATTTATTAAAACTGTAGCTGTGTTTGTATTTAATACTAGTCAGTGATGTTACAATATCTTTAGGTTAGATCGTGAATTTATTAAAACTGTAGTTGTGTTTGCATTTCGCATTAGTCAGTGATGTTACAATATCTTTAGGCTAGATCGTGAATTTATTAAAACTGTAGTTGTGTTTGTATTTCGCATTAGTCAGTGATGTTACAATATCTTTAGGCTAGATCGTGAATTTATTAAAACTGTAGTTGTGTTTGTATTTCACACTAGTCAGTGATGTTACAATATCTTTAGGCTAGATCGTGAATTTATTAAAACTGTAGTTGTGTTTGTATTTAACACTAGTCAGTGATGTTACAATATCTTTAGGTTAGATCGTGAATTTATTAAAACTGTAGTTGTGTTTGCATTTCACACTAGTCAGTGATGTTACAATATCTTTAGGCTAGATTTCGCACTAGTCAGTGATGTTACAATATCTTTAGGCTAGATTGTGAATTTATTAAAACTGTAGTTGTGTTTGTATTTCACACTAGTCAGTGATGTTACAATATCTTTAGGCTAGATCGTGAATTTATTAAAACTGTAGTTGTGTTTGTATTTAACACTAGTCAGTGATGTTACAATATCTTTAGGTTAGATCGTGAATTTATTAAAACTGTAGCTGTGTTTGCATTTCACACTAGTCAGTGATGTTACAATATCTTTAGGCTAGATCGTGAATTTATTAAAACTGTAGTTGTGTTTGTATTTAGCACTAGTCAGTGATGTTACAATAGCTTTAGGTTAGATCGTGAATTTATTAAAACTGTAGTTGTGTTTGTATTTAATACTAGTCAGTGATGTTACAATATCTTTAGGTTAGATCGTGAATTTATTAAAACTGTAGTTGTGTTTGCATTTCGCATTAGTCAGTGATGTTACAATATCTTTAGGCTAGATCGTGAATTTATTAAAACTGTAGTTGTGTTTGTATTTCGCACTAGTCAGTGATGTTACAATATCTTTAGGCTAGATCGTGAATTTATTAAAACTGTAGCTGTGTTTGCATTTCACACTAGTCAGTGATGTTACAATATCTTTAGGCTAGATCGTGAATTTATTAAAACTGTAGTTGTGTTTGTATTTCACACTAGTCAGTGATGTTACAATATCTTTAGGCTAGATCGTGAATTTATTAAAACTGTAGCTGTGTTTGTATTTAACACTAGTCAGTGATGTTACAATATCTTTAGGTTAGATCGTGAATTTATTAAAACTGTAGTTGTGTTTGCATTTCGCACTAGTCAGTGATGTTACAATATCTTTAGGTTAGATCGTGAATTTATTAAAACTGTAGTTGTGTTTGCATTTCGCACTAGTCAGTGATGTTACAATATCTTTAGGCTAGATTTCACACTAGTCAGTGATGTTACAATATCTTTAGGCTAGATCGTGAATTTATTAAAACTGTAGTTGTGTTTGCATTTCACACTAGTCAGTGATGTTACAATATCTTTAGGCTAGATCGTGAATTTATTAAAACTGTAGCTGTGTTTGTATTTAACACTAGTCAGTGATGTTACAATATCTTTAGGCTAGATTTCACACTAGTCAGTGATGTTACAATATCTTTAGGCTAGATTTCACACTAGTCAGTGATGTTACAATATCTTTACGCTAGATCGTGAATTTATTAAAACTGTAGTTGTGTTTGCATTTCGCACTAGTCAGTGATGTTACAATATCTTTAGGCTAGATCGTGAATTTATTAAAACTGTAGTTGTGCTTGTATTTCACATTAGTAAATGATGTACAGTTTAATAAGGATAAGATTGTGAGTTTAGTAAAACTGTACATAAATGCTTTTGTATCATGCATTAGTAAGTGATATATAGAGAATAATACATTCGTGTCCGTTAGATACGATTTATCTCACAACGAGTTGTTTTAAAATGTATCTAACGAGCGAAAGCGAATTTGATACGTTTTTAAACAACGAGTTGTGAGATAAATCGTATCTAACGGACACGAATGTATTATTCTATTTCTTAATTATCCTCAAAAACCAAGTTTAACATATTTTTTTACTAAAGGTTATTTACAACCGTTGCACTTGTAGCTAACTAACGCGTCACAGACACATGATTGTCACAGTGTAATATATTTCCACCGTGTTGTTTTTCATTGGATGCATGGCACTGGTAACCTGGTTATCACCTTGGAGCAGCCAGTCGTATGTCTTGAAATTGTTAACACACGTATTTGTGTAAACGAAAGGAAGGAAATGTTTTTTTTATTTAACGACGCACTCAACACATTTTATTTACGGTTATAAGGCGTGAGACATATGGGTAAGGACCACACAGATATTGAGAGGAGAAACCCGCTATCGCCTCATCATGGGCTACTCTTTTCGATTAGCAGCAAGGGATCTTTTATATGCACCATCCCACAGACAGGGTAGTACATACCACGGCCTTTGATATGCCAGTCGTGGTGCACTGGTTAGAACGAGAAATAGCCCCATTGGCCCACCGACGGGCATCGATCCCAGACTGACCGCGCATCGAGCGACCGCTTTACCACTGGGTTGCGTTCCGCCCCCTTGTGTAAACAACCCATGTGTTATCAAAAATAATGCATGGTGTTATGAGTGTATTTTGCATTAGTAAATTATATTATAATATTTTTAGGCTAGTATGTGAATTTATTAAAACTGTAGTTGCGGTTTGTTTCGGGCTTATTTTTGTGTGTTTTTGTTGTTGTTTTTTGTTTGCTTGTGGTTGTTGTTTTGTGTTATTTTTGTTTGTTGGTTTTTGTTGTTGGGTTGTTGTTTTTTTTTGGGGGGGTTTGGGGTTGTTATTTTGTTTTTGTTTGTTGGTTGTTAATGTGGGTTTTTTGTGGGGGTTTTATTTTGTTTTTTGTTGGGGTTTTTGTTTTGTTTGAGGTTTTTTGGGGGGAGGGGCGTTGCATGGTAAAATGATGACATAACCTGGTTAGGCGAGATTGTGATATTACATATTTGCATCAGTAAATGATGTCATAATATTGTTAGGAGACCGTGTGTTCTATCGGTAATGTCATAATAACATAGCCTATTTCGCTGGTCATTGAGGTGAAAACACACCCTATTTTGTGACATTAATCCTTAATCAAACGACTTAAATGGGCTCACGATTAAATACTAATGGAAATATTCTCAATGAAAAACCGTTTAGCAAAGGTTACACCACTTGCATTCAAGTGTAAACGTTGACGTGTTACTCACTGACATCACGAATAATTACAAAATGTCACTGATGCGGTATACAGTATACGAATCAACAACAAAGTCACCTAGCGCCAATAGTTGGTTTTCTAAATATCTAATTATACGTATAAGAAGAACACGACTCAAGAATGAATTTAACAGGTACATACACATAATAGGGTTATACACAGAGGCATACATACATACTCATACATACTGTAACTCACACACGCATATATATGTGTGTCTCTGTCTCTCTCTGTCTCTGTCTCTGTGTGTGTGTGTGTCTCTCTCTCTCTCTCTCTCTCTCTCTCTCTCTCTCTCTCTCTCTCTCTCTCTCTCTCTCTCTCTCTGTCTTTTTCTCTCATTCACTCACTCACTCTCACACACACGCAAGCACACACACGCACGCACATAGAAACATCGCAGGGTATTTTAATTCATAAAGGTTAAAGGTTTGAGACGAAAGCCATATTGATGGCACTATTTATCAAGTAAAACAAATTATGAAGAGGCAACATTCATCAAGAAAACTCATTTTGTTGTACGAAATATCCATCCCGAAAAGATGTTTGTAGCGAGGCAATACTAGTCAGAGACTGAATGGGCGGTATCTAAGTCAATCGACAGAGCGCTCGCCTGAGGTGCCTGGCTCGAATATCTTAGGAGGACATAAGTGTCTGGTTTCAAAACATGACAAATGAAAATGTGTTTGCTTACCTTTTGGCACGTTTACATCTTATTCAATGAAGAGAGAAGCAAAGAGAGAAAAAAGAAATAGAAGACAGAGAGAGAGAGAGAGAGAGAGAGAGAGAGAGAGAGAGAGAGAGAGAGAGAGAGAGAGAGAGAGAGAGAGAGAGGGGGGGGGTAAAGTTAAAGAAATAGAGAGAGAGGAAGAAAGAGAGACAGAGATACAGAGACAGAGAGAGGACGTAGCCCAGTGGCAAAGCGCTGGCTTGATGGTCTGTCTAGGATCAGTCCCTGTGGGTGGGCCTATTGATCTATTTCTCGTTTCACCCAGTACACCACGACTGGTATGTGCTATCCTGTTTGTGGGAAAGTGCATATAAAAGACCCCTTGCTGCTAATGTAAAACTGTAGCAGGTTTCTTCTGATGACCACGAGTCAGAATTGCCAAATGTTTGACATTCAATAACCGACAATTAATCAATGTGCTCTGGTGGTGTCGTTAATTACGCACGAAATTATTGGGGGACAGTTTGAGTTACTTTCAAATATTGCTGGTACTCGATCCTGCGAAGTAACACACCTCGATCGAGATCGCTAACACTGAGCTGCACCCTACTATTCTTGGCGTTTGAAGGTCAAAGACGAATAATCACACAGTAGCCTGGTGTGCGTTCAGCCAGAACGAGCAGAAAAACGTCCGCCGCCAGACTGGTTTATGCGCTTCACGTTAAACCAAATGGCCACGTCGGGAACCAATCAAATAGTTCGCGAACGTTAGCGAAACGTTGTTGGGGCGTGAGGTATCCCCGTGCCCCTTATGCCAGGGCTACGTTCAGCCAGACTGAGCAAAAAAAATGTCCGGTAGACTGGTTTATGCGCTTCAAAGCAAATGGTCACGTCGGGAACCAATCAAGTAGTTTGCGAACGTTAGCGTCAAGTTCAGCCAGCAAACTTTTCGGTAACGTTCGCCAACTATTTGATTGGTTCGCAAAGTGGTAATTCGACTTAGCGACAAGCGATTGACTGAACGTTTTGATTAGGGCAGGTAACACACTTACAGCAATCGGAACGTGGTGTGCAAGGAAGGAAGGAAGATATGTTATATTTGACGGGGCATTCGATATTATTAACCAGGGGCCACGGAACAGTGGAGCCGTGCGGGCCATGGACCGCCCACTCTTCCTTGTTAGTGTTTATTTTTGTTTAACGATACCACTAGAGTACATTAACGTATTAATCATTGACTACTGGATGTCAAACATTTGGTAATTCTGACATATAGTCTTAACTACATGTATATAAATAAAAACTTGCTACATGTTTCGATTAGTAGCAACGGGTCTTTTATATGCACCATCCAACACACAGTATAGCACATCCCACGGCCATTCATGCATCAGTCATGGTGCACTGACTGGAAAGAGAAATAGTCCAATGAGCCCACTGACGGGAATCGCCCTAAGACCGATCACCATTTGACTAAAAATACTACATTTCATTTGCATGGGTTGCAATTACTATCAAAAAACGTCATCGGTATTAACAGGTTACACATGTTTGCAAACTAAATGGTCTCCCTTGTCAAATTGAGTCTAATCGTTGCAACTTCAAAGCTGTCTGCCATGAAATAATCACAATCAAACAGCAAACTACTTGCGCGGATATATTTCCGGATTTGGTCAACCAGATGGAAAAATAACTGTGATAATATGTGGCCACGTGTTGGCTTCGTTTTCTAGTGTTGGCTCCAACCCAGAGTGAGTGCATAACTTAAAGGAGCGATCTCGCCGACAGGGACTACTCTCTTCTAGTGTAGATTAAAGATAAACATCAGGCGCGTGAACAGGAAATCGTGCAAGGAGAGGAAGACGGAGGGGGGGGGGGGGGGGGGGGGGGGGTCTAGACTAAAGTTTAGTTTGTTCAACAACACCACTAGAGCACATTGATTTATTAATCATCGGCTATTGGATGTCAAACATTTGGTAATTTTGACATTCATACACAGATGAAGCCCGCTACATTTTCCCATTAGTAGCAAGGGATCTTTTATATGCATTATCCCGTTGACAGGATATCACATACCAAGGCAATTGATAAACCAGTCGTGGTGCACTGGTTACAGCGAGAAATAGTCTAATAGACCCACCGACGGGGATCGATCCTAGACCGATCGCGCATCAAGCGAGCGTTTTAGCACTGGGCTACGTCCCGCCCTGGGTCTAGACTATGGCTAGCCCGAGTACTCTGACGGTAAGAGAGTAGACGGACACTTGGACAGTTATCACGCTCTCTAGCTATCCAAATGACCGTCTAGCTCTATTGTCGTCAAGATATTCGGTCTAGACTATGGCTAGCCCGAGTACTCTGACGGTAAGAGAGTAGACGGACACTTGGACAGTTATCACGCTCTCTAGCTATCCAAATGACCGTCTAGCTCTATTGTCGTCAAGATATTCGGTCTAGACTATGGCTAGCCCGAGTACTCTGACGGTAAGAGAGTAGACGGACACTTGGACAGTTATCACGCTCTCTAGCTATCCAAATGACCGTCTAGCTCTATTGTCGTCAAGATATTCGGTCTAGACTATGGCTAGCCCGAGTACTCTGACGGTAAGAGAGTAGACGGACACTTGGACAGTTATCACGCTCTCTAGCTATCCAAATGACCGTCTAGCTCTATTGTCGTCAAGATATTCGGTCTAGACTATGGCTAGCCCGAGTACTCTGACGGTAAGAGAGTAGACGGACACTTGGACAGTTATCACGCTCTCTAGCTATCCAAATGACCGTCTAGCTCTATTGTCGTCAAGATATTCGGTCTAGACTATGGCTAGCCCGAGTACTCTGACGGTAAGAGAGTAGACGGACACTACAGTTATCACGCTCTGCTATCCAAATGACCGTCTAGCTCTATTGTCGTCAAGATATTCGGTCTAGACTATGGCTAGCCCGAGTACTCTGACGGTAAGAGAGTAGACGGACACTTGGACAGTTATCACGCTCTCTAGCTATCCAAATGACCGTCTAGCTCTATTGTCGTCAAGATATTCGGTCTAGACTATGGCTAGCCCGAGTACTCTGACGGTAAGAGAGTAGACGGACACTTGGACAGTTATCACGCTCTCTAGCTATCCAAATGACCGTCTAGCTCTATTGTCGTCAAGATATTCGGTCTAGACTATGGCTAGCCCGAGTACTCTGACGGTAAGAGAGTAGACGGACACTTGGACAGTTATCACGCTCTCTAGCTATCCAAATGTCCGTCTAGCTCTATTGTCGTCAAGATATTCGGTCTAGACTATGGCTAGCTCTCTAGCTATCCAAAATGTCCGTCTAGCTCTATTATCGCCAAGATATTCGGTCTAGACTATGGCAAACGAGGTTTGTAAGTGGGTCGAGTCATACTCTCTCTGAAAATACATTGAAAACAAAATAATTCGCTTAGAGCAGGGACGGGTTTCGATCCTCAAACCTCACCATCTGCACACACCTGGTATATCAAAACTCGTAATATATGCTGTCCTGTCTGTGGAAAAGTGCGTATAAAAGAACCCTTGTTGCTAATGGAACAAATGTAGCGGGTTTCCTCTCTAAGGCAACCAGTGTTTGGCATTCAGTATGCTCTAGTGGTATCGTTAAACAAAACAATCGTGTCCTCTTCATCGTGCGAATTGTTATCGTTCAGAAATACGTTACAACGCTGAACAGGTCACGAAGTACCTTTAACTCTCGCCAAGGAATGCTGTATTATGTATACTTGCTTGTGTCGCTAATGCTAACATGCTTTGGCACGGCATAGCATTTCGCGCCGACATTCCAAAATATCGACCATTGCGATGTTCACGTCATGACGGCTTCATTCATATACAAAACATCTGTACGATGTTTACGTCATGTCTCTCTTAAAGCACCAATATCGGTAAGGTTGGCATGTAGTCCAGGGGCGTAATTCACAAAAGTCTCTTAGGCTCTGCTAGATAACAAAGCATCTTCTTTGCAAGTCTTTTAGCATTGCACATCCTGCCCCGGAACCACCCACTGGCTATGTCAGAGGCTGGATCCGTGGTAGGCGTGCCTGAACCTTTATTGGATATGGGCACGTAAATAGAGTTCCCATTCCATTAGCATTGCACTGCGAGATTGCAAAGTTGTGAATTAGGCCCCTGTAGTAGATAGCTTGTCTCGAGAGCAGCATGTTGCAAGATCGATCACCATCGATGGTATTTAGCCGTTCCCGGTTACAACGATTGGTATTTTAAAATGCATGGTGTGTACTGTCCTGTCTGTGGAAGCTTACATATTAAAGCTCCCTTGCTGCTTTCTCAGTAGGAAAAGCCAGAGTGGTTCTCTTGTGTTATCTTCGGGAAGATATGTGTTAACTATAGCGACAACACAATAGGCTGGCTACTTCAGACAATCAATCTACCTGTTGATTACAGCAAGGCGATCTAGCGGGTCAAGGTTTTGTGAACATTTCTAAATAGGGCTCCACAAATACATGCGTGTTTGCAATGTATTCATCTCCAAGACGACAACATACTAGTAACTGTTCACCAAAAATGGCCGACTCATTTTACTGTCAATGTTTGGTTGGCTCTTATGATATTTTTAACTGGCTTTCAGCGCTGCGAGGGGCCGACACCTGGACTGAATTTAGCAAGACCGAGCAGGAAAAACATTCGCTAGACTTGTTTAAAGTTTGTTTTGTTTACAGCTAGAGCACTTTGATGTCAAACGTTTGATAATTCAGACATATAGTCTTAGAGAGGAAACTGCTATATCTTTCCTAATTGGATCTTTCATATGCACTTACACAGAGGCAGGAAAGCACATACCACGGCATTTGACCAGTTGTGGTGCATTGGTTGGAACGAGAAAAAACAATGAGTTGAATGGATCCACCTAGGTGGTTCGATCCTGCGATGCAATCAACTCAGGCGAGCACTCAGCCGACTGAGCTAAATCCCGCCCCATCTAGACTGGTTTATGCGCTTCACATTAACTCAAATTACTAGATCGGGGACCAGTCAAACTTTAATAGTTCGCGAACACGGGACTCAGTGGAAAAGCGCACGCCTGATGCGCGGTCGGTCTAGGATCGATCCCCGTCGGTAGCCACATTGGGCTATTTCTTGTTCCAACCAGTGCACCACAACTGGAATATCCTGTCTGTGGGATGGTGCATATAAAATATCCCTTGCTACTAATGGCAAAATGTAGTTGGTTTCCTCTATTAATGTGTCAAAATGACCATATGTTTGACAGCCGATGATTAATAATCAATGTGCTCTAGTGGTGTCGTTAAAGGCATACTGTCACGGATTTAAGGACCTCATTTCTCTAAAAAATTAATAATAAATAAAAATTACATTAATTGTTGGAAACCAAATCTAGCTATCGCCTCACCATAACTGAACCATGATGGAGTGAAATCCATGTCAACTTTGTCTGCAATTTTAATTTTTGAATTATGGACCATTGCCATAATTCAATTATTTTTACAAAATATCATTAATAAATGGAATATGGTGGTTATGAAGATGGTTGAATAAAGTACATTTAGGGACAAATCAAATTATTTTTGTTCAGGTAATACTTTGTTAGACTGTTAAATAGGTCAGTGATCTGTGACAATATGCCTTTAAGCAAAACAAACTTCTTCTTTTTTTAGTTTGCGACCGGCCTCGGTGGCGTCGTGGCAGGCCATCGGTCTACAGGCTGGTAGGTACTGGGTTCGGATCCCAGTCGAGGCATGGGATTTTTAATCCAGATACCGACTCCAAACCCTGAGTGAGTGCTCCGCAAGGCTCAATGGGTAGGTGTAAACCACTTGCACCGACCAGTGATCCATAACTGGTTCAACAAAGGCCATGGTTTGTGCTATCCTGCCTGTGGGAAGCGCAAATAAAAGATCCCTTGCTGCCTGTCGTAAAAAGAGTAGCCTATGTGGCGACAGCGGGTTTCCTCTAAAAACAGTGTCAGAATGACCATATGTTTGACGTCCAATAGCCGATGATAAGATAAAAAATCAATGTGCTCTAGTGGCGTCGTTAAATAAAACAAACTTTACTTTTTAACTTTTTTTTAGTTTGCGAACATTAACATCGTTCGCTGTCGCCGAACACATGGCTGGGGTAAATACTTTAGGTTCCAGTTCGTATTGCTGATAATGTTAGCGTTTACTAATAAAACTGATATATACTCTGCCAAAATTGTAAGGTATATTAGCTGAGGGGAATGGTTATATGATAATAGTGAATTAATTGGGCACACATTACAACAGGTAGTTCAGTATTACAGTAGGTTTTATGACCACCAAAGATCTTGAAGGACAACTGGGGTCAGAAGTGAAATTTGAAAGTTGAAATAATGTTCCATAGTGATTAATGGACCTTCCTGAAGATTGTCGAAATCGAGAATGACATCCCACGCCGCACGTGTACGGGGCAACTGCGTGATGCATGTGCAAATTATGGAATGTGTTTCGGTGTGTTGATAAACAGACCTGAACGTTCTTTACTAGGATGTCTGTGGTCAAAACGTATGTTCGGTCTAATAGTTGATATTAACATTAATATTTCAGGTTCCCCTACTGTAAAGTGTATTATCAGCAGCGTATCAACACACCCAGGCAATACACCAATAAAAGTGTGGCACCTCACATTTAATCTACCTGCAAGAAAATTGGGGACCCATACCTTTTAAGAGAGTTAATTAATGTTTTTTACTAACAACAGTCATTTTTGCTGAAAATCGCAGTTCCAATTTTGTGGGGTACCTTGTACTAGTTTCAACCTCTGGTGTATACTGCATAATAACTGTATAACAAATAAAAGTGTATTTATTTATTGCTTATGAATAATAGTATTTGCACAAATAATCAATGTCACATATTACTACCAATCATAGCCGCAGCTATTTTTACTCCGTAAATATTCTTCTTTGGTACCATGCAACTTCAGGCAACCGGCAACGCCTGCTAGAATGTTTTTTACGCTACACATTAAACCAGTCAAAATATATTGCAAACGTTTAGTGAAAAACGGCTGGCTGAACTTATGTAGGATATAACCACTGACCCAAACATCTACGGTTACACACCGCCATTCAGATTTTCATGCATTTCAATAGAATGTCAGAATGTATCTGTGAAAAATACATCAAGGTGTATACTACCAAATCAAATCCCACAGAGGACAATAGTACCATATGTGGCTAAAACTCCTACTTGCAACGTATCAATCGACATAAACGCCACGAATATAAATACTACCACCCCGCACCGTTAAACTGAATCAAAAAGAAATTGGGGTGAAGCTGCTTGTTTCGGAGATAACGGGTAGAGTCTATGACTAACCTAGTTCCGCACAAAATTTCAGTACTTTTTTTACAGGTACCCCATACATGTTTTAAGCACAAGGCTACTTGGCACAGTGGTACTAGATGAAATAAAATTGCACACATATTTTGATCAGATGACACTAATTATTTTTACAACCAACACACTTACATTTATAACCAATCACAGGACTTGTGGTGTTAACTTCTCTATCAAAAGTTGGGTGCACCTCGAACTTTGACCCTGTCAGAAGTTATTTGGTTTAGAACTACCATCAAAATCGATAGGGCTACGTGACTGCTATTCTCCCTTAATAATTACCTTGCAAAAAAAATCACCATACTATAGTTTGTCCCACAGAAAATACCTTTTTTCATGCTATGGAATTTACTACAAATTATTTATTTATGAGCCTTGATTTGTAAGTTGCACACAAACATAATATTTTTCTGTTATATCCAAAACATTTTTTCTTTTCTTCTTGTGTTATATCAAACTGAAATTATTTACCAAACATAAAAGGGTTATAGAATGATGGGACAGATTATAGGTTGTCCACCAATATTTTCACTTACCCATACTGATACTAGAGAACCACCTTATTTGCTGTTATACAAGAGGACGCATATCACTCGCACAAATCAATGTGCTATTTAAATACTATAGATATCAATCTACCTGTAATCATCAAAGAAAAATTTCAAAAGGCATTTCAGAAAGTTTGGTTTATTATTTTCATGAGGAACCATTTCCTAAATTGGACTATATTACTTAAGCTGCTACAACAAGTAACGATACGCAAGAGCTACATTTCGGCCTACTAAGTCAAATCAATCAAATAGCTCCAATTTAATTTACCTCACCGTGGTGCAGGGGTGTAACATTCTCTTTGAGAACCCCTGCGCGTGCTGTAACCTCACCATGGTGCAGGGGTGTAACATTCTCTTTGAGAATGGCCAATACAGCACAAATTGAAATTTTGAGTAAAAGTCAGTATCTGTCTGCGATATTTGTATTTTTGAACAGTTCTTTACACTGTGTTTTTATTTAAATCTTGAATTTTTATATTGATGTTGATCATCACCTTATTTGTTTGCATTACCATAGTTTGACACCCAATAGCCGATGTATTTTTCATGTTGGGATGTCGTTAAACATTCATTCATTCATTCCAATTTAATTTCGATCAACCGTTCCAAATTATGCGTCAAAATTACCTCACGAAACTCTTTTATTTTGGACCTAATTCTACGTGACATTTTCAAATTCAATAGCATCAAAACCACCCCCGCCCGCTACTGACCCTGGTCGGGCTGCTTGTGTTCCCTTGCACATGCCAGCGCGGGCACATCCGCTTGGGAAGATTCAGCATTTTTATTTATTTATAGCCATCGGCTATTGGATGTCAAACATTTGGGGTTTTGTTTTTTAACTCATAGTCATAGAGGAAACACTACATTGTTACATTTATATACTGAACAAAAAAAGAAACTTCCGATTTGTACATATAGTATTTGTTGTGTTAAAGAATTCATTGTGTAATGAAATTATATAGGTAGTATTAGCCTGGAGCTGTATTATCAGGATTCATGAATTTTATCGATTATTTTTGCACTGTTAATTGTCGACAACGTGAAATTCAATTTGCACGTGCATGCATGGTTTGACATGTCCCGTGTAGTATTCGGTCAATTTGTTTTACTTGTCTTACTGACATTGTTGTCAAGTGAATGAAAACGCTTCAAAATTTGTAAACAAATTAATGTTTTTTACATTGTAGCATTTTTCGTATGCCAAGAATACCCAATAATTTACGCGAACGGCGATTGGCATGCTTGATGCTGGCATGTTGACAGAAGACGTTGCAAGGCATGTTGGGAGTTCTAGTCGAGCAATACGAAATCTTCGCGTAAGATTTCGAACGACAGGAAGCACCAATGACTTGCCACGTAGTGGACGTCCGCGTGTTACAACACGTGGTTAATACTGCTATATTATGAACACGCATTTGCGCAATCGATTCCAAACTGCCACTGCTACTGCTGCTAACACACCTGGGCTTCATAATAACCGAATCAGTGGGCAAACTGTTCGTAATCGTCTGCGGGAGAACGGTTTACATGCACGACGTCCTTACATCAGATGCGTTTTAACGCAACGTCATCGTCTAAATCGTCTTAATTGGGCACGTGTACACACTCGTTGGATACGGCGACGCTGGAATACCGTTCCTTTTTCGGATGAATCCAGATCTTCTTTACAACGTTGTGATGGCAGGGTGCGCGTCTACCGTAGGAAAAATGAACGCTATGCTGACTGTTGTGTTCTTGAACGAGATCGTTTCGGGGGCGGGGGTTCTGTCATGGTCTGGGCAGCCATTGCCCATTGTTATCATTCACCACTAGTCGTCACTGATGGCAATTTAAATGCTCAACGTTACCGCGATGACATTCTCGCTCATCACATTCCTCTGTTCAATAATAACGCCAACATCTCGATTTTTCAGCATGATAATGCCACCTCTCATACAGCTAGAGACACTGTAAATTTTCTTAGAACAAATAACATTGATTTCATTGATGACTGGCCCGCTAAAAGTCCAGATCTCAACCCCATCGAGCATGTCTGGGATAGTTTGGACAGACGATTGAGGCGTCGTCCCAACCCACCCGCTAACGTCAACGAACTTCGTCAAGCGCTCATTCAGGAATGGAACAATATTCCATAGGCAGAAATCAACACTTAAGTCAATTCTATGCGCCTGCGATGCACTGCAGTGGTCAATTCAAGAGGTGGTCATACCCGTTATTAAGTGGGTGGGGATTTTTTAACCCCTACCACACTTGGTCAAAATTTCTCCCAGTTTCTGTTAACCTATGGCCATGATTTTTGCACCAAACGATGCATCATGGAACACTCTTTAAACGCATATATAACAATTATTCCCCCGGTTTGTTTTCATCAAGTTATGTTCAAGCAAAGTTAGCGGAAGTTTCTTATTTTGTTCAGTATATATAACATTAGATATAGCACTTTCTCCATAGACTGTATTGATTGATTGGTTGGTTGGTTGGTTGGGTGGCTGGCTGGGTGGCTTGCTGGTTGGTTGGTTGGTTGGTTTTTTGATTGATTGGTTGGTTGACGTGCTTTCTACTGACGGAGATAGATCCCACTCCTCTGCACGTTACGTACTAGTCGGTTGTCTTGTAAAAAAACTTCATCGGACATATTACATGGCATGATGAAGAAAATATTTGTCAGACATGGGGGGGGGGGGGGGGGGGGGGGAATGTAACACTCGAGGGTAGTTACCTGCAACACGGTTTTAAAATTTTAAGAAGTTGTTTTAAAAAATGATTCTTACAAATTGAGATTTCTTAATACTGGCAAACTTTTACTATTAAACAGTTCGTGAACTTGTAGAATATTTGACCTGAACAAAAAATTCCACTTAATATATTTCTTACGAGTATTGACAAAACAAATGGACAGATAAAAAGATAATGATATCCAACACCTAATTTATTTTGATTACAAAGGGTACATTTCCTTTCTTCTCGTGGTCTATTTTTCAAAAGGCAGTTGATGGTTACGTAATCTCAATTTTGTAATAGGTATTGATAGTCGCTTAGGTAACAAGAGTAGGTGATTTTCTAAATTAATAATATATTTAATAATACGATGAAAGAGAGATTTTGGGGAATTTGATACTAAAGCGTGCCAGTTTTGAACAAATTGATATTCTTTGTTTGATAATCGATTTAAGTCAGTTTATATTAGGAACAGATTGAGATAACCATAAATAGTTAAGTCCCAAATCCTCTAAAGAGTTTTAATATAGTTTAGCCATTCATGACCATGGTTTTTGAGTCAGATGAAAGTAAATTATACATAATTACTGAAATGTTATGTTGTTTATCAGATACAAGTTTAGCCCAATACATTATAATTCGTTGTCTTATTATACCTGAAATAGGCTGTCTGCCAAGTTCTCCATATAACATATAATGGAGTGTATTTCTTTTAACATTCAATATATGTTTTAGAAAATCCGTCTGGACCTTTTCTATCATATCTATTTTGCTAAAACACCATATTTCTGAACCATAAGTAAGAATAGGGAGTATTGTTTGATCAAAAAGCTGGCAATCCAAAGTATGCATAGTCATTGATATTTTGATGTAATGGTTTTTGTATTGGTGGTTCAAACAGTATTTAGCATCGATTGTATTTTGTGACTAGCTATTGAAACTGATATGTAACGGTTTATACATTGGATTTTGAAACTGATATGTAACGGTTTATACATTGGCTTTTGAAACTTCATACATGCTTTGACTTTGATTTTAAGTTGTTATATGTCATCATGGTTTTAGTATCGGTTACTTGAAACGTCTTTTTGACGTTTGCGTACACTGTTCCCAGTGTACAATGCGTATATGCAACATATCAATGTTATTTATCTTATCTCAGGGCCGGCCACCTGTAAGATCAAAAAGATAAAATTATTATGTTACACACTATTCCTCATGAGGCACGTTATACGTCACAGACTAATGCATCCAAACATGGTTTGACTTTAAAATGTTTTAATAAAGTTGATTTTTAAAACAAACAAAACATGGTCGACCCTTGAATTGGTCGCGTGTCTTGCGGTATACAACTATACGTGCGCTCATGCTTAGACACAAATAAACGCACATCCACACATACATACACATATACATTAATTTTGTTTTTCTGTATGATTATATGGCGTCGGACATATGGTTCAATACCACACAAAAAAATTAGAGAGAAACCCGCTACCGCGACTCCGTGAGATACTGTTTTAGATTAGCAGCAAGGCATTTTTTATATGCACCATCCCACAGACAGGATAGTATACACCATGACCTTTGTTACACCAGTTGTAGAGCACTGGCAGGAACGAGAATTGCCCGGACGGAGATCGATCCTATATCGATTGTGCATCACACTAGCGCTTTACCAGTGCACTACCCCCACCCACCACCAAATCCCCCCATCCCACCCCACCCCCACCAACGGTCGTTGGAGTTCACTGGCCGATAGATCGATTCTTTGTGTAGCCGTGAGTTTCGTGCCAACAGTGCGTTGGTATGAAAAGTATCCACAACAAAGGTGGTCGCCAGAACATTAACAATGTAGAATATGACCCATATAGTTTGATAATTAGCGCGCGAAATATTATCTTCGATTCTTATTGAATGGTATGTTTGCTTACACCAGTCGGAAAAGCTTCACACATTTGTGTTAATATGTCAGGTCTGGTTCAAGTGCCTGTGCAAAATGGGGGTTGTTTTCTGAGGTGGACCCCCATTCCAAATCTCGAAGCAATTTTCTTTTTAAAAAAAAAAAAAAAAAAAATTCCGGATGAGCATGACACGACGCACACATACCATCAACACCTCCCCTCTCCCGACATTTCTCTGACCACAATCTAGAAACCCCTCTCTACATAATATCCTGGATACGCGCCTGCATTTATTGGGTGGTTAATTACATTTAGCGTCCTTCTGTCCAAAACAAATCAAACTTGGGCTCACCCTTGCCCTTAATTTTGACAAGTAATTAATTTTACCTATGTGTATGGTGAGAGGTTTTATTTATCAATGTTAAAGTTACGGTTTCCTTTGTTTAACGACGTTGCTAGAACGTACTGATTTATTAATAATCAGCTATTGGATGTCAAACATTTGAACATTTTGAAATATTCACGTAAAGAAGAAGGAAGGAAATGTTTTATTTAACGACGCACTTAACACATTTTATTTACGGTTATATGACGTCTGACATATAGTTACGGACCACACAGATATTGAAGGAGGTAACCAGCTGTTACCACTTCATGGGCTACTCTTTTCGATTAACAGCAAGGGATATTTTTATATGCACCATCCCACATACAGGAAAACATATACCACGGCCTTTGATATACCAGTCGTGATGCACTGGTAGGGACGAGAAATAGCCCGATGGGGATCGATCCCAGACCGACCGCGCATCAAGCGAGCGCTTTATCACTGGGCTATATGCCACCCCTATTGACGTAAAGAGGAAACCCGCTACATGTTTAGTAGTAACGGATCTTTTATATGCACCATCCCACAGAAAGGATAGCACATTCCACGGTTTTTGATAAACCAGTCGTGGTACACTGGCTGGAACGAGAAATAGCCTAATGGGTCCACCGACGGGTAACATACAGTAAGGTTCTTCACATACCCGGTATATTTTTATAAAAATAAAAATTACAAAGAACAAATTATAAATATACCCTGATCATTTAGATAATGGATTAATCCATCATATTCATATTTAATGTTCAGTGTCTGCATAAGAAGGCGTTTATTTAGCTGCGTAGCCCAGTGGTAAAGCGCTCGCTCGATGCGCGGTCGGTCTGGGATTGATCCCCGTCGGTGGACCCATTGGGCTATTTCTCGTTACAGCTAGTGTACCACGACTGGTATATCAAAGGCCGTGGTATGTACTACCCCCTGTTTGTGGGATGGTGCATATAAAAGATCCATTGCTGCTAATCGAAAAGAGTAGCCCATGTAGTGGCGACAGCGTGTTTCCTCTCTCAATATCTGTGTGATTATTAACCATATGTCTGACGCCATATAACCGTAAATACAATGTGTTGAGTGCGTCGTTAAATAAAACATTTATTTATTTATTTATTTAGCTGAAATTAACATTACATATAAAATGGAAAATGGAAATCTACCCTGATAAAATTGAAATCAGGCGTGTGCTTTACCACTGGTCTACGGTACGTCGCGCTCCCGATTGGTGAAAATGAATGAATTAATGAATGTTTAACGACACCCCAGCACGAAAATACACATCGACTATTGGGTGTCAGAAAAGGTAACCGATAAGTGATAAGTGAAAAAGACGTGTACAGAAAATATGAAATTTGGTATATACGGGTTTTAAGGCGTGTACAATTCAAATTTAAAGGGAAATAAGTCAAGGGGTCCCACATATTTTGGTAAACAGAAAATTGTGCCTACAAATATTGCGGAAAATCCTCAATTATGGAACACACAGCGAGTCTTCCAATTTTATTTTCTCTGGTTATATGCAACAGATCCTCATTAAACTAATTAGGTTTCGGACTGGGAAACAGTGTGGATTAATCGGTTTTACAGTCACGGCAACGCGCACACTGGCAAAAGTTATTAATTAAAGACGGAGACGCGTATCGGGTATGCCCCTCTCCTGCCCTAACCCCCTACCCCCCCCCCCCCCCCCCTCCTGCTTCGAAGTTGGTCACTGGCGAAGTCAGAGGCTAAATCCGAAGTGGGCGTGCCCGAACCTCTATGGATAGGGGCACGTAAAAACCAGTTTCCTTCTTTCCATTCACGGTTAGCGTCCACGAGTTTCTCTGCTACCTGCACATGCGCAGTGAAATGTTAGAGGTCTATTAAGGCAATACAAATACTAGTATGTTACTTGCTATAATTATTTGAATTTTGTTTAGTATTTAAATTATGCACAGGAGTATCAGTCTTCATTTAAAAATACCAACAAATACAGTACAATCCAGGTACCGTTATGATAAACCAATGCAAGCATCCCAGTACACCTAGACTCCAATATAAAATATACTGGCATGAGCAAATATTAAATAAGCATGGTGGCCATCTTAAAATCCAAGATGGCTACCTAAATATGCATTTTTAAAATGGAAACTGTTTTGGACATATATTTAAATACAATTTATGCAACATTCAACCCCAAAAGTGTTTCCGACCGCTGGTCCGGAGTGCATAATTGCAATGGGGAATAACTCTCGTTGTACCCATTGGAGCGATAAAACAAGAGTTACAGGTCCTGTGTGTGACTTCATATACTATTCATAGGTTGTATTAAGGGCCACTATGACTTTTCACCTTACTTTTTTTTAAACTTGTAAAAAAATATGTCAGGTTAGTGACAGATAATGTAAAGTAGATCTTGAATTGTTTGACTTTTGAAAAGTGTTTTTGCTGACTAAGGAGGGCACCTGCCTGAGAACTGCATGGTGCACACGAAACTTCTTTTTCATGTTAACACTCTTCATGTTTGAATCAGGTAGAGTGGCTATAAAGTTCGTTGGAATGAATGAATGAATGAATGTTTAACGACACCCCAGCACGAAAAATACATCGGCTATTGGGTGTCAAACTATGGTAATGCAAATTGATCAACATCAATATAAAAATTCAAGGTTTAAACAAAAACAGTGTAAAGAACTGTGCAAAAATACAAATACAAATACAAATATCACAGAATTTTACGGACACCGAATCTTACTCTAAACTTCAATTTGTGCTGTATTGGCCATTCTCAAAGAGAATGTTACACCCCTGCACCACGGTGAGGTTACAGCACGCGCAGGGGATAAAGTTCGTTGGAATCTGGCTCTGGATAACCATTCCAACAAGACATAAACTGAGCATTCTGGACCTTGACCGAACTCTGGCATGGCTGAACGACCGAGTATCCACTAGCATAGGTGTACGAGCTCCCATTTTTTGTAAGGGGGGGTTATAGGCTAGTTTTGACCGAATTAAATGAAAATGCCCGAATCTTGAAAAAAATCATTTAAATCGTATTAGCATTACTACCAAACAGCTATATAGGGTTGCAAACGAATCACTACGCAGTTTTACATGGATTACAACTAATTTTGAGGGTAGAATGATAGAAATACTTGATAAAAAGGTCTCAGGTTAGAACATCTGTATATCCGAATATCTGTATACTTTTTGCCCGAATTTGAAGTTTTGCTCCTTCGCCACTGTTTCGTACGTTTAAAAAAAGTAAAGTTTGTTTTA
Organism: Gigantopelta aegis; assembly: GCF_016097555.1. Taxonomy (NCBI): domain Eukaryota; kingdom Metazoa; phylum Mollusca; class Gastropoda; order Neomphalida; family Peltospiridae; genus Gigantopelta; species Gigantopelta aegis. The sequence goes on from NC_054709.1 coordinate 20,115,759, forward strand.
TTTAACGACGCCACTAAAGCACATTGATTTTTTTTTTCGTATCATCGGCTATTGGACGTCAAACATATGGTCATTCTGACAGTTTTTTTTAGAGGAAACCCGCTGTCGCCACATAGGCTACTCTTTTACGACAGTCAGCAAGGGATCTTTTATGTGCGCTTCCCACAGGCAGGATAGCACAAACCATGGCCTTTGTTGAACCAGTTATGGATCACAAGTCGGTGCAAATGGTTTACACCTACCCACTGAGCCTTGCGGAGCACTCACTCAGGGTTTGGAGTCGGCATCTGGATTAAAAATCCCATGCCTCGACTGGGATCCAAACCCAGTATCTATCAGCCTGTAGACCGATAGCCTAATCACGACGCCACCGAAGACGGTCGTCTGTAAGCCATTCCTTCATACAACGGTTGCCCGTGCAGTGTGCTGTCGACGCCATCTGCACTGGACCAGACAGCAGTGGATCAGAATCCTCTTCAACGACGACAGAAGGCGTATCTCAGGGTTTCTGTCAGAGGGTAAAACAGGTATGGCGCCATAGCAAAATATTTTGGTAGATTTTATTTTTTAAAGTTAATTTTTTGACAAAATTAATTACTCTTATCATTACTATACGATTTTATTAACCCTAACCCTAAACTTAACCCATTTTCTTTCTGGGGGAGGCCCTCCATATACACCCTGTTGACTGTGGATGCATTCAATTCCATACTGCCATACCCAAACAAATTTGTTGGGCAGAAACACTGCATGATCTGGTTCAAGGTCGAAGAGCGCTTTATTAGAGACATTGTTCGGGAGGTCGACCGCTACGGAGGCGGATCAGTAATGGTGTGGGGCGGCGTCTACCTCAACGGCACCAAATGTTACCAAATGTTTTACATCCAATAACCGATGAAAAAAAAGTGATTGTTTTGTTTCACGACACCGCGAGAGCACATTGATTTATTAATCATCGACTAATGGATGTCATATAGTCAGAGGAAAACCCGCTATGTTTTTCCATTAGTAGCAAGGGATCTTTTATATGCACGATCCAACAGCCTGGATAACATGTTTACCACGACTTTTGATATACCATTGTTGATGTTCTGGTTAAAAAAAAAAAAAAAGCACAATGGGCCCACCGACAGGGATTGATCATAGACCGGCCGCGCATTAGGCGAGCACTTTACTACTGGGCTACGTACCGCCCAATATTTAATGAATATGACAAGAGAAATAGTACCACACCCACGAGAGAGAGAGAGAGAGAGAGAGAGAGAGAGAGAGAGAGAGAGAGAGAGAGAGAGAGAGAGACTTAGACTTAAACAAGCCACTGCATACAGGTGTAAAATAAATGACCGAAGAACTGTTGAAAATGATACCTCTTTATTACTGTGCAACATGTTTTAGACGAATGATCATGAACACATCATTGCTTAGTAAAGTTTCTAAATGCGTCTGGTGAAAAAAGCGCAACAAGAAATGCACAAAAAAAAGAAAACAAGTAGTACAAATTATAAACATCATATTCTGTCCCCCACTTGTCTGTCGGGGGCAACTCTCATAAAACTATACTGTTATGTACAACAGCAAAAACAATTTACAAGATTTAACAAGCTTTTTTTTTCTTTTTCAATTTGTACACATCTGAAATATAGTATACACAAAAGGTTATCGATACAGGCAGTTGCAGCTATTCATAATGCATACATCAGGTAACACTGAATGCAGTATTACTATTACTACATTCATATAGTTTCTCGGTTATTTCTTAACTCAGCTGTATTACGCAATTAATTAACCATCTGGTTTTAACGCCCACCTGTTTATAAAGAACACAGTTGTAGTTTATCTGTACATAAATGGGTTTAAAGCTGCAATCCTACCAACCCATATTGTAAAATATTTTACCAATGCTAATTACAATTTAGTTAAACTTGTTTTGTTGTTGAAATATTCATGTAGCCACTGGTTAAAATAATGAAGTACGAAATAATGCACTTTTTATTTACGGTTTTATGTCCTAAAACATAGTAAAGGACAACACAAATAACGAGACAGGAAACCTATTGCCACTCGATAAACTACTATTTTTTAATTAGCAGCATGGGATCTTTTATATGCACCAGTTCCAAGACATGATAGAACATACCACGGCATTCGTAAGACCAGTTGTATTGCACTAGCTAAAACTAGAAATTCAATATGACGACGTATTCTGCCATCTTATTTCCACATTGTTGGGACTTAAATAGTGACGGATCCCACAATGTCCATCAGCTAAGACTGGTGTGTCACATTAAGAACATCAGTGTGGACATCTAAACAGTGAGCAGTGTTTATGCAACAAGAACGTCTGTGACCATATTTCTGATACTTCGTTAAAGGCCTACTTCTAAGTTTTTTATGTGACCTAGTTTACAAAGTACATCCACAGGATACGATATCAAGCAATGTTATGCGACAGTAAAGACAGTTCAGTGATAACGGTCTATCTATACGGATAAATAAAAACATACTCGTACAGCTTTAAATATTAATAACATTAAGAATGCAGCTTTAAAAACAACTCACAAATGCAGCTTTAAAGAATAAGAATTAAGAATACAGTTTTAAATAATATTTATGAATGCAGGTTTAAATTATAATACATTTATGAATGCAGCTTTAAATTATAATATATTGAAGAATGCAGCTTTAAATTATAATATACTTAAGAATGCAGCTTTAAATTATAATACATTTAAGAATACAGCTTTAAACAATATTTTTAAAATAGTATACTCGAGTATGCAGCTTTAAATAAGAAAATATATATTTTAGAATGCAGCTTTAATGACACATCAACACAGAGAGAACCATTCCAGTGGACTCTATAGACAGGTATATCTATGATACAATCTAACTTGGCCACACTCCCCATTGTAAACAATATAATGTTAACAGTTCCACAATTTGTTACAGGGAGGGGCGAGGTGAACACTTTTACAGTATGACAAGTTTCGTATTCAATATTGCATACTAATTGGAATAGCTGTATTGGCCAGTCAAAGCAACGGAATAAAGGAGGAATAAAATAATTAGTGTTCCAGTTATCATTTGTGAAGCTTTAGATTGACACGTCTAGTGGACATTGGGGTTGAATGGGTGTGGGTTTGAGGGATGGTGCTAGGTTAGAAATGAGAAGTATATGTATAGCCACAAAGTATATCACTTGAAGACTGCCAAATCAGTGTGCTGGTTTAGCATGATTACATGGTTTCTGTTGTTTTGTTTGTTTCTCTCTTCTTTTTTGGGGGTGGTGTTTCTTTTTTGGGAGGGGTTTGAAAAAAAACTGAGTTTCCTTTTTGTACACATAAACTGAGAAAAATTAAATTAAAATTACATAATGAAAATAAAAATAAATGGAAAGTGATGAGAATTTAAATTGTATTCATTACTATAAATATTCAAAGGAAAAGGCAATTATTAATTGGCCATCTTATTACAACATAAATTTATGGGGGGGGGGGGGGGAAAAAGAAGTTTTTAATCGTTACAAAATTCCATGTAAAAAAAACTTCAGTACTATTTTTTTATTACGGAAGTTGTGCAAACTGTATTAAAATATCAGCATTATCACTGTACAATATTAATGTACAAAACTTAATATTTGTACAAAATATACACTTGAATCATCTTACAAAAACGTAAGTTTATTTTACAAATTACATAACCTTAATCAAAAAAAAAATTCAATGATATAAAAACAGCATTCGGAAGAAAAAAAGAAGGAAAAAAGAAAGTTATAAAAAAAACACCCTAAAAGTGGTACATACAAATGTACACCTACGCACATTTGTCTAACCTTTCGGTCATTAACACTGTCAAACTGATGATTGTCCTGGGCATATTTTTCTGTCTATTCCAACTGTGTCATTGCGGTATCTTACATAATATAAGCACTGAGAAAAAGAAATTTACAAAACACACAAGCTTAACATAAAAAACACAGAGGTACACATACAGATATGTACAGCTGAACATATCAGTCCAGTTAATGACTATTCTTTAGTTCTTTATATTGGTGAAAAAGGGGGGGGGGGGGGGGGGGGGGGGGGGGAGAGAGAGAGGACGTCTACCTGCCATCTTATTAGTGGATTTGTTGGATGGTTCTTCTCATTACTACATAAATGTTTTATTTTGATACTGAGGTAAACTTAATTGACTGGAATGAAATCGAAAGTGCATAATAACACAGATGAATCTCTACCTATATAATCCTAGTTACATTATTTTAATGTTATTTCAAACAATCATTTATAAGAAGAAAAAAAAAAAAGAAAAAAAAAAAGAATTAATATTCAATCTTTAAAAAAGAAAACCAAAAGGACTTATATTCCATACCTTAATACATATACGAGTGGTACACTGGTAGTATATATTGTAATATTGTATCTTACGATAATACATACATCTAATGAAACTACCTGCATCTATGATAGGTGATAATTGTGAGAGTTTTGTGTGTACACATTGTTCAAATTTGAAGTCAGGCATTTTAATATGCATTTCATACATAATTAAGGTTTTTTAAAGCTAGACAGAGAAAAAAAAAGAGGAAATTTCTGTTATTTATTTTTCAATCATGTAAGTAGCACAGCCTTCTTATATGGGATAAAATAAAAACATTTAAAAATATCCTGGTTGTTTAGATAACAGTTTTATCTGCACCATAAAATGCCCCAAACATACAAAATCTCAAGCACTTAATTGAAACATGGAGCTCAGAAACAACAGAATAAGAGTTACCAACACATAATGTCATTCAACCATAGTAAAATATATTCTTAAATTTACACAAAATGCATTGCTTACATCTTAAAATATCTGCCATCGCAACATAAAAATTATAAATTACTCAAATACAACTCACAAAGAAAAAGTAATATTACTCCTCAAACATATGTCAAGGCCAAGTCAAATAGGATCAAACATATCTGGTTTATTATGTATTCACAAATAAGTTTTATTCATATTTCCAAAAATGATTTATTTACCTACATTTCTGTGTCAGAAAGTAAATCCGAAAATTTTAAAGCACATGCTTTAGAAATATGATTAATAAACAGAGTAAAAACCTACCAAGTTTTAATAGTTTAATCATTCTTAAAAATAAAATATTCCAAATTCTGGTTTTTGTAGGAAAAGTTAAAAAAATTAAAATCTTTCAAACTACTTTGAAGACGAAGAAGAAAAGAGAAGAAAGAAAAAGAGAACATTACTCTTTTTGTTTGTCGTTGCAAACAAGCGTCTCATCAAAAGAACTAAAAGGAAAACAATACATAACAAAGAAAACCTGCTTTTCACATCTTGCGTTTTAACTCAAGTTCTGTTATTTCTGAGCAAGACATTTTTTTTATGTATCACAATTATTAATATATATATACATTTTGTTGTTGTTCCCATGGAAATGAATACAGAAGAGCAATTTTTACAGCACAGACTATAAAATGTGAGTCAGCCATTCATGCTTTAGTACAATACCATGACAACCGCCAAACCCAGGAGCAGGCAATTCGGGACACACAGATCCTGTTTTATTTATTGCAAAGCTTATGTAGATCATCAGAACATTCTGCTTTAAAACAGAACAGACATCCCATGTCCTGTTTAATGGTGAAAATATCACAAAACGGTCAAAGGACATCAAGATGATAGATCTAAAATGATCATAGAAAAATGTTTTTTGTTTTTCTATGAAATAATATCATGATTCTACTTCATATATTGTGAATTCTTCCGTGATACAATCCTTTATACAGTGGCAGATCTAAAGGGGGTGGGGGAGTGGGGGGGGTCACGGTGGGGGGAGGGGGGGTCAGGGCCCCAGACTCCTAAATATTGCAACATTTATATTTTAATTTAATTTTTTCAGATGGAGAATTCAAAGAATCTCTTCGGAAAACGTTTGTGGCCTTCTACCATATGTCATTAGGGCCTCCACATATATTAATTATCTGGATCCACCACTTATTCAACTTCACACTAAAGTTCTCCTTCCAAAGTTGAAATCATTTACCTTTTGGCTAACACTCAGTTATCTTCAAGCTGTTGAGTTCTCCTCCCATATGATCTAACATTTACTTTACACATTCAGGCAGAAATTCATTTCAACTTCATGCTGTTGTGCTTTCCTCCTCCTTTATGGCTTGTTTTTCTTGCCAACCTTATTGTAAATATCCAATACTCGTTTTCCCTTATAATCAACTGCTTATTCTCAGCTCAAACTAACTTTGAATATGGACACAGATTCTGCAACATGGGCAAAGAATAGCTTTTGAACACGGTTAATGAACAATTTCCAATGCACACCTAACATATCTACATTTTGTTAAGCATACATATAGTGGCTCAGCACCATTAGAATAATCAAAACTGAAACCTGGGCCCATACTTTATAAAACTTTGGTCTAGACTCATCTCAGATTCATCCAGGAACTCTGCAGTACAGAGCATGGCCCACTTCTCAAAACAAGAGGCACTAAAAATTCACAATTTGATGTGTAAATATTTGTAATTATGTCCGACAAATTAATTTAACAATTATGATTGAACAGGCAACACCATTTTCTTAAGCATACATTATATAGCGGTTCTGTCTCATTAGAATGATCAAAACTGAAACGTGGGGCCATATTTATAAAACTATGGTCTAGACTCAACTGGGATTCATCCAGGAGTTTTCCGGTACTTACTAGACATGGGCTACTTCACAAAACCAAGTGGCACCGAAAATTCCAAATTTGATGTGTAAAATATTGGTATTTATGTCTGTTCTGATAAATTATGAGCGATTCATGTTAATTTCTCCAATCTCATCAGGTATGAGATGATGCTCACAAAAAAATGCTGAATAAAACCTTGCTCGACCCTCTAAAGATGTCACGCACATACAATTTGGATGTGTTGCCATGACAAAGCTTCTAGACATTGACAGAGACTAGTCTAAACTTTATACAAGTCAAGTCCATACAAGCTGTAAAGTCTGAAAACTGCTCGTTTTTTAAGTCTGAGGTGTAAAGTTTTATAAACACAGACCCCAGACTCCTGTAGATATTTCTTAATGATGTAGGCAATACTTGAATAGATGTTATATATTTGTACAAACACACCAAATACCCAACACTCCTTTTACAACCAAAAGCCAGAATAAGCTGCACAGACTGACTTTCAGTATTGGTACCATGTGAAAAATCTGTATATTTTATATTATTTCTCCCACCCTCATTAACAATAATGATCCATTATTAACCCACATAACCGACATGACACAATCTTTCGTTCCAAACTCTTTCAATCATTTACTGAATCTCGGGGCTAGCTCTGGCACTCGTCAAATTTGCCAATCGTCAATTTTAAAAAACAGTTTGGAAGTGTCATTTTAATTTGGCAAAATAATTTCATTGAAAAATTGTCATTTTAAAAAGAAAATAACTGTTGAATTTTGCCATTTTTGAAGTTTAATAGACAATTTGGTAAAATATTTTGCTCACCCGGAGCTAGCGCTGCATCTCGATGTCATTCGGTTTTTATACTGACAGGAAACTGCATGTTGGAAAAATCTATTGTGTTTGCAAGACTACTCACACCTCACTTCACCACCATTAACATGACACCGTCAGCAAACACTTGGAAATATTCAAAACAAAATTGTTGCACCAAACCTCCTATGATGATAGTCAGAAAAAAAATCAAAACAAATTCCAACACCCCCACCCATCCCGCAAAACAAATCTAATAAAAAAAACATCTGCAAACAAACTTGCTTAGTTGAAAACTATGATTATCTGCCAGAAAAATAAAGTTATCAAGATGGACTTTTGAAAAATAACACCAGGAAACACTAGGACTTGTATGTTTTACTAGTACATCAATATTATCAAAAGGTAATGGTCTGAAAACAGTCTTTTCTATAGGCCCATGCCTTCCATAAATGTGGTTTCGTGGAAACGTGCTTTTCTAGATCTTTGTTTTTTTGCAAGCAGATTACTATGACAAAATAATAATGCAATGATTATTTGCATGTAACAAGTACTTTTACATGCGCATGTACAATTGTGTTGTAGACATGCAGCCCGCAACCCAGGAGTGTAACTTATTCAGTGTGTAGCTTGCAAGCGCTTCAGTAAAATTTATCATTGTCGAAATGTACTTGTATGTCAAAAGTATATGCCTAGTGGTATGACATCACTGCAATGAAAAAAAATATCACTCAATCGATTTACTTTCAGCATGCTGAATATACGTACAATCGCAGATATCGAAAATCCACGAAAACCCACGAAATCGCATCAACAGAAAGCTGGACTTAATCTACAAGATATTTCTCAATCACAATGTCCACAGCATCAATTAGTCTTTTAAACATATTAAGACTTTTCATTAATTCCTCTCTTCAAATCTAGCTTCTTATTGACCATTCTTCATTCGATACCATTAAACATGCCACCATTTTAAAAGCAATTGGGGCCAAAATAATCACTGCCTTTTAAACGGTGAAACCCCTTGCTGATAACCATAACCAATACTATTCTGTTCGCTCTTTGACCAACTGCTCAACTGTCCAAGGACACAAATATGGCAGCTCGTACGTTGATTTACTGATGGAAACAACTATGGCACCTGTTGGAACTGATTTACTGATGGAAATAAAAATCTTGTGCTTCGTTTTGCTGGACCGACTATTCCCTACATCACCTCGCCTTGAAGGGAAGATAACCCATCCTCTATACAGTCTAACTGCACTGTAAAGGTGGAATTAATTTCGCTCATAGAATTAGATTCTCACTTGTTTCATTTCGGGTCGGTGGGTGCGTAGGATCACCCTCCTATTGGAGATTCACACCTTGCTGCAATCTATTGATAGTTGCCGTGAAAACCCACTCTGTTGCAGTCCACATACTGGGCAAGGAAAATCCAGGTAGACAGCATTTCTGAACACACCATCTCTCTCTCTCTCTCTTAAAAGTATGTCCTCACTTCTTTTTCCTGCAGATATGAATACCCTTCTGCGTCAGACAAAACACCCTCTTGTGGGGGACAAGAACGCAGACCCTGTTGCCATGGAAATGCCAATCAGACATTTTTGGAACAACCTCCTTTCTCGCTCTTAACACTTGGATTTTCAATTCTTTTTATATTGCTAACAGGAGGAACATCTTCCGGTGGGAGAGAAACGTTCTGCTGCAGGCAGTCGACACAGTTGCCATGGAAACTCACTTTGCTGAGGTCTATAGACACTTGCTGAGGATAAACCCAACCCGAACAGGAGTTCTGAAACCTGAAACGGCTCCCTCTCTCTCTGTTCTTACTCTCTCTTAGCCACTGCATTATGAATGTCATCTCTTGGTGATTCTTAACACAACCGAGCCTTTCTTTTGGTCGTCCTCGACAACTTCTGACAAATTCCATTCTGGGTCATTCGGATCTTCGCTAATCACAGAGTCCGACGACGTGCTGGGCAGCGGAGAACAGGGCATGCTACTTGAGGGTGTGCTACATCGCGCAGGGGTCGAAACAATCCGCACCCGCGTCCGCACCCGCTCAGGCATTGGTGGAGTCTCTGCTTTCATAACATCGTACTCCGAGTCACTAAGAGGGAATGTTCTTGACGGCCACGGATCTACTTTCATTTTCGGTTCGGCACTCTCCATTTCTTCTACAGTTGATCCCGAACTTAGTCTCTCTCTCCGGGAAACTGAACCCCTTCTCGTAAATGCCAGATACTCGTCGAAAAATGACCCCTGATTCATCACGGCTGAAAAAAGATGTGGCGAAGATGTCTGGGCGGGTGGTGTAAGCATCGCCTGGCTACCTGCAATCAGTGGTTCGGGTGTTTGTGGTCGGGTAGACGACAACTCCTGCTGCTGTTGATGCATGTCGCCGACGACTAAACTGGGTTCCGGAGATGCAGGTTCATTGATGCTCGATCCGCCGATGTCGAAGCGAGCGCGACCACGGCGAGCTGGGTACTGAACAAAGACCGAGAAACGCTTCTTCTCTTCTAACTCGCACACCAGATGGCGCTGTAGAAAGGCTTCATCAGTCAAGTCTTCATTCTGAAATTATAACCACAGCAAGATGAAGTTTGTTTTATTTAACGACACCACTAGAGCACATTGATTTATTAATCATCGGCTATTGGGGGTCAAACATATGGTAAATTTGACAGTGTCATTGAGGAAACCCACTACATTTTTTCCATTAGTAGCAAGAGATCTTTTATGTGCACTATCCCAAAGACAGGATAGCACATACCATGGCCTTTGATATACCAGTCGTTGTTCACTGGCTGGAATGAGAAATAGCCCAATGGGCCCATCGACTGGGATTGATCCCAAACCAACCACATCAGCAAGCATTAATGTAGTATAGGAATATCTAGCGCATAAAGGCACAAAGAGTAACTGAAAATTAATTAGTCTATTGCAATATCATACAAAATATATTATTAAAGAAATGGACTTGGAGAAACTTAGTTTGTTTTTGTTTAACACCACCACTAAAACACATTAATTAATCAATCATCGGCTGTTGGATGTCAACCATTTGGTCATTCTCACTCTAGTCATCAGAGAAAACCCGCTAAACATATCAAATAGCAGCCAGGGAACTTTTATATGCATTTTCCCACAGACAGAAAAGCACATACCACAGCTTTTGACCATTTGTGGTGCACTGGTGGAACGAGAAAAATACAAATCAACTGAATAGATCCAATGAGGTGGTTCAATCTGGACTTGGAGAAAGCAACTACATTTAACTAATTCTTTCATTGTGGAAGGTTCAAGCCAGATGATATACTTAATTATGTCCCATCTAGATTTTGCATGGGGGTTTTTTCAGCTTGTCTTATATTATATTATATAAGCTACAAGTTAACTAGGTTATATTAATGTTAGAAATAACAAAAACCAAGAGTACCAGTGAGGTACGCCATAGATATTAATGAATATGTTACGGGTATGATTCAATTTTAATTATGTGAAATTTTTACAATGGGATGGATGAACAACGTATCTGGTAATGATATTGCTGCATTCTATATCTTCATCATCTTTCATGTGAGGTTTGATGGTCCTGTATGCAAGATATGTTATGAAAAAGGATTTACTTCTATGTGCAGTAGACTGAAAAGTAGGTCACAGTGACCTAGTAATAGTACACAACACACCGCCATCCCAAGTTGTTCCTACACGTGAGGTTTGATGGTCTTGTATGCATCTGTATGCAAGATATGGTCAGGACAAGAAAACGTGAACAGACCAACGTACGAACGGACAACACCATACCATAACACGACTCATCAAAGATGGGCATATAAAAACTCTTTAATTATGAATTAGGGACTCTTTTATGATATATCTTCTGTGTATTTAAATCCATTACTTCATCATCAGTTGCTTTAAAAGACATGGTTCAATATAAGTGCCCTTTTTCCATGCTTTAATTTTAACTACATTAACCTTTAAGACTACTGGATTAATTTTTAACAAAAACAATGTTGAGTGGGTACAAGTTTATAATTTTCACTCACATATATACACTTAAATGTTTTATAAATACAACAAATAAAGTTCATATTCGAATTGGTTAAGTATCATTTGTTTTTCTAATTTTTATATTTTCGATCGGTTGATGTTGATTAAAATTGGCAAAAAAATCGAAAAAGTAGCGTCTACTTAAAGGTATTTGTGGTCAGCTGTCCAGTATTTATGTTCATTATTCCCAACAACAAGTGGTTTTCTGACCAGAATGTTTAAAAAAAAATTAACTTCAATTCATATTCCAATATTTGGTGACTTTCGTTGTTGGTAAAACGATCAAATTTATTATCAAATTAGCTGTCACAATCAGCTATTGACCCCTGAAAATTACTGCAACGTGCCACCAATGTTGTCAAGCGAAAATACTTGCCAAAAAACCAAAATCCAAAGGTATAATCCAATGAAAAACACTAAATCTAAAGAAACAGGAAGCAGACTGGTCTTCCATTTCCTGTTACTAAATCGCTTCCGGTGAGTTTCGTGTGTAAAACAGCGGGAAATATGAATTGGGGAATGCATTGTATACAGTGCACAATATGTTGACTGGCATAACATCGGGCGAGATATCTCGTCTGTAGTAGTCAGGTGGTTAGCAAAGGTAGAATAATTAAATTTTGACTAATGAAAGGAAACCTATGATGAATAATGAAAACTATTTAGTACAATCAATTCAATTTAACCAACGTTTTTTCACTTAAGATGCTAAATCTGTCATTTAAAAAAAAAATTAACTTCCAATTTGCAAATAAATATCCACAAACTGTCATACAAGTACTGAAATTAACAAAACCTAAAGCATGCTTAGTGAAACTTAACAGGAAAGGGTTACATGAGTTACTAGATACGTTTGCTTTATTTATCTAGTGATTAATGTATATCAACACAAAATACATAAGACTTGTACAAGTTGTAGAATAAATAAAGGTACACAATATATACCTCCTGTAACTCTAAGTCCAGAGTACTCTCCCCTGCATTGTCTGCTGAAGGTGTTTCACTGTCTTCTGGAGAAATTTCTCTCCACCTAGAAAAAAAAAATCAAATGAAATAATATAAATATAACTAGAAAAAATAAATATAAAAATAAAAAGATACTGATATATATATATATATATATATATATATATATATATATATATATATATATACTCTTCAAAAGAAGAAACGCAAAACCACATTGTCGTAACATTTGGAGAATTGATTTAATTATTGAATGGTGAGTCCGATAATTACCAAATGTTGCAGGATTGTTCACAATTCACTCTAGTCCATTGTGAGTAAGTGATAGGACACACCACCAAGGTCAAGGTCATCTGGAGTCAATACCGGGTGTGGCCTCCGCGTGTGTTGACAACTGCCTGGCACCGCCTGCCCATTGAAGCAACCAGAGTACGGATGACGTCCCGAGGGATGGTGGCCCACTCGGCCTGCAAGGCTGCTGCCAGCTCGGGCAGGGTCTGGGGCTGTGGTTGTCGCTGTCGGAGGCGTCGGTCCAACTCGTCCCATAGATTCTCAATTGGGTTCAAATCCGGTGATATCGATGGCCAAGGAAGGACATTAATGTTGTTGTGCTGTAGGAAAGCCGTTGTGAGATGTGCTGTGTGAGGCCTGGCGTTGTCATGTTGGAACACTGCGTTGGCGTTGGCCATAACTGGAACGATGTGTGGCCGGAGGATCTGGTCAATGTAGCCCTGTGCATTCAGGTTGCCCTGCACGTGGACCAGGTCAGTTCTGCCAGTGTGTGAGATGGCTGCCCACACCATGACACTACCCCCGCCGAATCTGTCCACTTCCTGCACGCAGTTTGCCGCATAACGTTCACCACGACGCCTATACACGCGACATCTTCCATCATGACGTCGGAGCAGAAATCGGGACTCGTCACTGAACCACACCTGTCTCCATCGCAGTTGAGGCCATTGTCGATGAATCTGGCACCACTGCAGTCGGAGTCGACGGTGTTGTGGTGTTAAAATGACACCTCGAACTGGACGTCTGGCACGAATTCCTACCTCACGTAGGCGGTTCCGTACGGTCTGGTCGGATATCCTGCGCAAACCTGGTATTGCTGCGGCTGTGGAGGTGGCAGTAGTCAATCGTTCCCGAAGGTGGCGTACCCGGATGTAGCGGTCCTGCCCGGGGGTAGTGACCCGTGGTCGACCGGACCTCGGGAGGTCACGTGTTGATCCATGTTGCTGGTAACGGTCCCCCAGTCTGGAGATGGTGCTTGGGGACACATGGAATGCCCTGGCAACGGCCGTTCTGGATTCGCCTGCGTCTAGTCGGCCGATGGCATTGTTTCTCTGCGGTTCACTGAGACGTGGCATGTCCTGGATTGTCAACTGTCGGCCAGATACAGAGGCCAGGCAATCGAACACCCTGCACTTTTATACTGTCGGTGTTCATGTTGCACGTGCAGACAACGCACGTGCAGTGGTGACATAGTTTGCACGTGGCTGCGTTTTTGCGAATATTCACATTTTGGAACTTTATTGTACAGTAGCTGCGTTTTATCGAATGTAACCGTGGGAATGTGTTTGGGACATGCAATGACCTTATATTCACAAAGCATGAACCGGTAGGAAACATAAAATCGGAGTTATAACCCATTTGTACCCTTTTGCGTTTCTTTTTTTGAAGAGTATATATATAAAAATTAATATTTAGCGACACCCCAGGCAGAATTGTCTTTAAAACACACAACTGGTCTTGTTTGTGCTGCATTCAATAGTCTGTAGGGTGTCAAGCCTACAAGAAAAGAAAATGATCTCGGACAAAAGAATCTGGAAAAAACTTGCAGTCCCAAACAGTTACTGTGATGTTTGCACTCAAGAAACAGGACATGAACAATCTCTCTGGAAGTACTAAACTCTTGCTCATCTTAAACTAAAGCTATTTATTCCATTATCTAGCATATGGTTATTTCAACGACTCTGTGACAGAAGAGATAGATAGGAAACCCATTCCCTGTAAGTGGATTTCTTTTACTAAAAAGTAGTCTGAATTTTCTTTTCCAAACAAGCTGTCTATAATCTTTAAGCCTTAATAAAATAGTGTTTGTCATATTGCCCAATCATTATTAAATACATCGTATTTACAAGTTTTTTAAAGAATATACCTTTCCATTTCAAATTCGACTTTTCATACTATAGATATATTTGATATTAATTATTAACCAGTTTATAAAATCGATTTCATTATTCTTTACCAAATCAAACATTATAATAATTTTATTAAAATTAATTATAGTTCCTGTTCGAGTAAATATCCAATCCGTTACTGCTTGCCATAGTGTGTGTACCTTATCGCAATCAAAAAATAAATGTTGTATTGTTTCGAAAAATTATTACCGAAGCTGCATATATCAAAATCAATGTAGTTAATCTTGTATGGAAAAGTATTAGTAGCAAATATGTTTTGCAATAATCTATACTAAAACTATCGAAGGCTATAACTTTCACACCTCAAAATTGAAATGGTAAAACATAATATCAGTTTGTTCAAATAAGAAGCCTTTGATTTACCAGTCATGGAGCACTGGCTGAAATGAGAAATAGCTACATGGTCCCACCAATGGAGATAGATCTCCAACCAACTACGCATCAAGTGAGCACTTTACCACTGGGCTACGTCGTCTCCCCCACCAATCATAAATTCTAGAATTCTGAATTTTAAAAATGAATACTTACTTCGGTGTTACTATTTCTTTGTACTGCAGTTTCTCCACCCTGGTTGCGGCGGCGATGCTATATGGAATGACAATATTGTTGATATCGTAATCGGTTTCACCACGTCGCTTTCTCAGCACGGCATCCTTCTGTTCCTTGAACGAGGAACCTGGACAGCTGGCCGACAGCGGGGATGGAACCGGCGACAGGTCATCCACAGACAGACAAAACGAGTCAGAGATGCTGGGGTCCGAACGCTTTCTCATGGCTGCTAAACAAAGTAAAGTGTAGACGAAAAAACATTTTAAAGTTTGTTTTGTTCAACTACACCAATAGAGCACATCGATTTCAGGCCTTCTATAATACGGTGGCCCGATGCTCGAGGCCAGTGCTTTTTGGATTCTGGCCAGTAAAAGTTACTTTGTGCAATCCCGATGGCAAGTGGTATAATAATAAAATAAAATAAAAATAAAAAATAAAATCTACAAGGCTACGTCCTACGATCATACAAAAACAAAAGAAACATCTACAAGTCACTTTTTTCGATTTGCTATCACATGCAATATTTCACTAACAAATAGTTGGCCACCAGTAATCTCTGACCCATCCATGGCATCAATATACCTACTGATATAACTTTATTAAAGTTATAAAGTGTAAACATTGGAAAAACAAAAGTTTGTTTTGCCGCCATTTTGTTTTTAACACTGAAATCCAAAGATTTGTTACTCTAATACTAATAACATGCAAAACGGTAACCAGTCTTTTATTAGTTTTAAAGGTTGCACTCACTATTTACAAATACTTTAAATGTGTAAATTATTAATTTCATTTATAAAATATAACATAAATTGCAGTTTTAAAAAAGAAGAAAAAAAGCTTAAGTATACAGTATCATGAAATAGATAATTTAACAAAGTACCCAAATTGCAAAATTACTAATATGGTGTGTGTGTGTTGGAGGTGTGTGGGGTGGGTTAAACTGCAATACATGTACACTTTATGCTAATAAAGGTTCTTAATTGTTTCTTTTCTCTTTGTTTTTTGAGGGGGTGGGTAAGTTCCCATTCATAAGTAAATGAATAATGCTGTTAATTGTTGTAATATCTCGGTAACAGATTATTTTTTATAATTTAGGTGTTTTTAGTGGAAACAATTATTTTAAAATTTTAATAGGTACGGTGACTTTATTCTAAACTAATGAAAATTATTTGCATATTTTTCTAAACAAACCATAAAGCATGCCCAATGAGCCTATCTGTTGTGTAAATTGACAAATTGATTAAACATGATGTGGGTTTTTTTCTTTTATCAACAGTTAAAATTGGGCAAGTGAATTTTTCACCATGGCCAGTGAATTTTCAAATCCATTGGCCCTATGGCAAGTGAATTTTAAAAATATTCTAGAACCCCTGTCGATTTAGTAATCATCGGCTATTGGATAGCAAACATTTGGTAATATTGACAGTCTTAAAGTTTGTTTTGTTCAACGACACCAATAAAGCATTTAAATTTATTAATCATCGGCTATTGGATAACAAACATTTGGTAATTAATAATGACATATAGTCTTAGAAAGTAAACCCGCTACATTTTTCTATTAGTAGCAAAGGATCTTTTTTATGCACCATCCCACTGACAGGATAACACATACCACGGCCTTTGATAAACCAGTTGTGGTGTACTGGCTAGAATAAGAAATAGCCCAATGGGCCCACCAAGTGGGATCGATTCCAAAGTAGAAAAAAAAGTAATTGCTCTATATCATCTTGGGTCCAAGTCACTTTAGTCCTGTGAAAACGTAGCGAGTTCAGAATATTATCTTTGCAAAAAGGATGTTATTTTTGTTTAAAAAGACTGCTAGAGCACACTGATTAGTTAATCACCGGCTGATGGATGTCAGATGCCTTCAAAGGAAAGCTGCTACATGTTTCACTAGAAGCAAGGATCTTATATCTGCACTTCCCCCACAGACAGTACACACAACGGCCTTTCATATAGCTATCTATCGACAACAAGGTGTATAATAAAAGCAGACAATGGTGGCGACAACTACAACCTGCCTTTTTACTAATCAAAACATATAATGTTCATTCGTATAATAATCATGGAAAACAAAATTTCGCTTCCGTGAAATCTGAGGGCCCATATTTACAAGAAATGGAACAAAACCCAAAAATGTAATGACAAAGGGTGATGCAATTGCCATCATAATTATAGGATATCATGAGGACGTAAATGTAGTTTAATATCGTATTTAGGTTTTTTGGGGGGTTTTTTAATGTTTTATTTAACGACGCACTCAACAACACATTTAATTTACTGCTATATCCAC
This sequence comes from Gigantopelta aegis, assembly GCF_016097555.1. NCBI lineage: Eukaryota > Metazoa > Mollusca > Gastropoda > Neomphalida > Peltospiridae > Gigantopelta > Gigantopelta aegis. The sequence goes on from NC_054709.1 coordinate 20,133,335, forward strand.
ACAGATATTGAGGGAGGAAACCTGCTGTCGCCACTTCATGGGTTACTCTTTTCCATTAGCAGCAAGGGATCTTTTATATGCACCATCCCATACAGGATGGCACATACCATGGCCTTTGATATACCAGTAGTGGTACCCTTGTTAATATATATTAAAAAATTTAACTCACCAATAGCTAACTTAGCTGCACGACGTTTGATTTCAGTCTTCAGTCGCCGCGTAGATACGTTTTTCTGCGACGAGTTTTTACGCACCGTTTTGTTCTCATATTTACTGCGAATTTCTGAAAGTAAATTAAAAAGAATATACATAAACACTTTTGAGATGTGATCAAGAAACATTCGTCAGCAACAGTAAAAATTATTCAGATTTTCCAGTAACTGTTAAACCCAACTCACCAAGTAGCAGAGCTTTATTATCCTGTGGTAACGCCAACAGGATGGATGGACAGATAGACAAATGGACAGATGGATGAGTAAATGGTTAAGATGGATAGATAGATCAGTGAATGGGTGAATGGATGAATAGACGAGTTTCAATTGTTCGTTTAACAGGGATTTATCCAGAATGTTTCTCCAGGGTCTCATGTTCGATGGGATTTGGAAAATTAGCGTAGTGAACAATTCATACTTGGAATGTTTTCAGATCAATGAACGATGCAGTACATCTCTATTTAAATAAATTAATTAGAACAGGCATATATAATGGGAAATTTAAGTTTAAAAAGTTGGGAATTTTCAATGCCATTTTCTTTTGGGAAGGGTCCTATTGTTCGGACCCACAGAATACCCGAGTTTATCACTGGTTAATTTGTGTAGTATTTTCTTTTGAGAAAGCTGGTATGTAATTTGGATTTGGGTACAGAGTGATTAACTGTTCCACTAAGTTACTTATATATTAGATATTACCATACAGAGCATTGATATTTAGTTCTTTTGTAGCACTTTTTTAATTATTATTCACAAGACAGAGGGAGCTAAACATTATTCTCCTTGAACTAATCTTGGGGGAGCGATAGGCAACCAGAGGGATAGCTCCCCTTAAATTGGCTCGGTCTGTGGATGGAAGGGATTGGATGGGATTGGATGAGATGGGATGGGATGGGATGATGGATATGTTAGTAGACGATTAGAATTATTTGGGTGTGCGAAGGGGAGGTTTTTGACATCATTCTTGCAACATGATAAAAAAAACAGGACCTGCAGAGGCTGCAGAGTTAAAAGTTTTAGGGTTTTTTTTAATGATAACACCACAGCATAGACAGGAATAATTGTCAGCTATTGTATGTCAAACATTTTGTTAATTCTGACATATACTCTTCAGACGAAATGTGCTACATTTTTTCATTAACAGCAAAGGATTTTATAGATTCACTTCTTTGACAATACAGCACATACCACATCCTTTGATATATCAATTGTGAGGCACTGGTTGGGATGTGGGGAAAAAGGGTCTGCAGAGATGTTTTTGATCAAACAAACCACGCACCTCAGATGAGCACTTTACCGAATGAGCTAAATGCTACCATAACAACGGAAAGAAAAACGTCAACATACTAGATGAAACCAAAACAGCTGCTGCACTTTTGCGAACTTGGCGATTCACCTTTCCCATGGGATCTTGAATACGTCTGTATTTTCTGTCAAAATAAGTCATACAATATTAGTGTTGGCAAATGTAATGTTAAAGGCATATTGTCACAGACCACTGACCTATTTAATGGTCTAACAAAGTATTACCTGAACAAAAATAATTTGATTTGTCCCTAAATGTACTTTATTCAACCATCTTCATAACCACCATACTCCATTTATTAATGATATTTTGTAAAAATAATTGAATTATGGCAATGGTCTATAATTCAAAAAGTAAAATTGCCGAGAGCTTTGACATGGATTTTACTCCATCATGGTTCCATTTAGGTGATGTGATAGCTAGATTTGGTTTCCAACAATTATATGTAATTTTTATTTATTATCCATTTTAAGAGAAATATGGTCCTTAAATTCTTTAAACAACAACAATGCACAGAAACAAACCATTGATTTAAAAGCTGCACACTATCCAATAATATTCTCTCTCTGTGTGCGACTCGACACCTATGGCTTTGAGACTTAGCGTCTTTGTGAAGTGTTATATGTAATAATAAAAAAATTCAACTGATACAAGATAGCACATACCACAGCCTTTGATATACTAGTGCACTGGCTGGAATGTAAAGTTTGTCTTGATTAACAACACCACTAGAGCATATTGATTTATTAATCATAGGCTGTTGGATGTCAGACATTTGGTTTATCTGACATAGTCTTAGAGACAAAATCCGTTACATTTTTTCATCAGTAGCAAGGAATCTTTTATATGCACCATCCCATAGACTGGATATCACATAACACGCCCTTTGATATACCAGTCGTGGTGCACTGGATGGAATGAAAAATAACCCAAGGGGCTCACCAATGGGGATCGATCATGAACAGACTGTGCATTAAACGAACACTACTTTACCACTGGTCTACGCCATGAATTATAAATAGATTTGGAATTTTTAAGCCAATTGGGCTACATCCCACCCCAGAAATTGATCTAAATGCAAAACCTTAATGCAAATGTTGATGTGGTCAACGTCATAAAAATAATACCTGTATCATTCCATTTCAACTTATCTTTGTGCTTATATCCAATTAAGGTTCAAGCACGATGTCCTGGGCACATACCTCAGCTATCTGTTCAGGACAGTGGGTTAATTGTTAATTGTTAGTGAGAGAGAAAAGAGTGTAGTGGTCTTACACCTACCCATCGAGTTGTTAAAATTCGCTTTAGGTGGGAACCGAATTTTAACAACTCATTGGGTAGGTGCAAGGCCACTACATCCTGTACCCATCAGCGATGGCTCAATCACGACACCACCGAGGCCGGTATACCTGTATATAGCCGTATACTTCTTGAAAGGGAGACAAACATTAATCTGGTTAAAGTAGTTACCTTTTCTGCACCTCATTTTTTGTTCTCTTGGGTAGCTGTTTACTCTGCCACTCGCCTGTTTTGAGGAGAGCTTCAAAATAAATAGGTAATGGAATATCTGAAAAATACAAAGAAAATTCAGTTAAAAGTTTGTACCCTCACTACGCACTTACTACATTCTCAATTCTACACAAACAAGGCACAGAAATGCTTCACATCTCATAGCGGTTTCATGATCATGTTTCTATATGTCAAGTTTCATGAAAATTGGATAAGAAATGAAGTCAACACATCAATGACACTAACAATTCTATTGACCTTCACTTTTGACACAAAAGTGAAACTGTCCAAAATATGATACTATATTCCAATAGGTAACATTTCATAAAAACCTGATGAGAAATGAAGTAGTGTATTTTAATAAGTGACCTTGACCTCTGAAACAGTTAAAAGAAAATACTACATTTTTCCATTAGTAGCAAGGGAATTTTTATATTCACCATCCCACAGGATAGCACACATATCACAGCCTTTGATATATACCAAACACTTGCGTACTGGCTGGAACAAGAAATAGGCCAATGGGCCTACCGATGGGGATCTATCCCAGACCGACCGTGCATCAAGTGAGCACTTTACCACTGGGCTCCACACCCTACCCCCACCGTGCATCAAGTGAGCACTTTACCACTGGGCTCCACACCCTACCCCCACTGTGCATCAAGTGAGCACTTTACCACTGGGCTCCACACCCTACCCCCACCGTGCATCAAGTGAGCACTTTACCACTGGGCTCCACACCCTACCCCCACCACAAAGGTAAAATTCATACATTCAAGATATCATTAAGAATCAAGCATATTGTTATGGACACACACAAACCACCTATTTAGGACCGAGTTAATGGTTAGTTGTTATTGAAATTACATATACAATGGCCTACCCAGTGCAAGCCTGGAAATAAGTGGCCGAACATGGACTGTCTGGTAGAGATTTGTTATTTGTCAAGCTTTGACAGTCACCAACTGAAGATTAGCAATTATTTTGTCCAACACAAAATATGTATGTCAGTTAATAAGCTGATGCAGTTTGATGCAGTATGTTTTAAAATGCATATTTAAAATTGTTTGTTGACCATATCATGCAGCATGTAACCTACGTGCTTATTTTGCAACTGTTGCCAGAATGCCTTCGTGTTTTCCCGGAAATGGTGTTTCCCCACATCTATTAATAGACCCAAACAAGCCATATGATCTGATGTGTTCCGAAAGACCCAAATTAACAACAAACCTTATAACACGAAAATTTAACCGTCTAAACTGAACAGTGGACGAATAGTGGTTATCTAGTGACTAAGTCCCATTGGTTTATTTAATGTAAGTTGTAGCTCTGAAACCGTATGGTCCCACAGGTAGCATTCATCATATAAATTCTGATATGTACATCAGACGAATAAACAGGTAGTGTGAGGTGCACATGTTCTGGATTAGCTTTCAGTCTATATTTATCAACAGTATCTTAGCTTGTGGTACAATTCTTACGAATGTCAATTAAGCAATAAATATTAAATGGAGACGTATAATATTTGTTTTAAAATAAGTAAACTACACATTATCAGTGTTTGAAATTAAAAAAGTTCGGCAGTATCCCAGTTGGATACTAACATTTCAAAATCTGGTATCTGGATACTGGGTTCTTGAAGTCTGGTATCCAAAATTAAATTCTGGTATCCCCGGGATATCGGGATACCGTTAATCTATAACACTGCATTATTCCAGGGCTCGAACTTAACGGCAGCAACTGCACAGACTGCCGTCTGTGACATATAAACTGCCGTCGGTTGGGGGTGTCACCGATGGCACTTTTGTGCCGCCGGATAAAAATTACTGCCGTCGGTATAGCTCTTAACCGACAGCAAAATGTATAAACATGTATGAACATTATCTGCCAGTATTTAACACGGATGTTTGGGTCGTTGGAGTTAATTGGTGTTTAGTTTGTACCACGCAACGGAACTATATTTAGTCATGTGCATACCCTGTGCATGATTCCATTTATAATAAATTCTTGTTTATTGAAGTTTATTGACATAAATTCAAGAAATTTGACTACATGTAGCCTACATACAGAAAAATAACCTTTCAGTCAAGTTTATTTGCTGCAAAAGTTAGTTTTTAAAAATTGCCATCGCCATACTCAAAATTGCCGTCGGTGAGCCCTTTCACAGATGACAATTTATTTTTAATTGCCGTGGGTGATAAATTCTTAATTTCGAGCCCTGTTATTCAATATGTTTATTAGATGCTTTATGATAATTTAAATTTATTTCAGTTTCGAACGTGATTGGAATTCATTGATATTTTGTTGGCCTCACTGCAGTGACCGAGCAGTGATAAAAATAATGTTTTCTGTTGTAATGTTTTTAAATGTATATTTAACCAAATGAAGTTTTCAACCTGGTTTTGTGGAAAGATATCAACTGTATTTTATTTTCAAATGAAATTGCAGCATGTCAGAAAGTCTGATGAAATGTCAACTTGTTTGATTATCCATGTACTATAATTGATTGCAGTTATTTGCAGATTTTATTACTTTTTCTAAATTTAATAGTGAACAAAATACATGCTTATACCTCAAATGTTTTTTTTTAAAATAATTTGAGTTTGGTTTGATGTAAGAAAAAATGTAAGTGTTTTAGAAAAAAAAAAATATATATATTATGTATGTATATATATTTATATGTATGTATTTGCATGCAATTTAGAAAACAATAAGCTCAAAAATAAATATCTTGCAAGTTGTAGTAAATTCCATAATATGAAAAAACTTTTAAAGCCTTTCTCTGTGGGAAGAACTATAAATGGGTTTCACTACATTATAAATAGTTCTACAGTTATAATATAATAACATACATGATTAATAAAGGACAATTATTTCAACATTTGGATGACAGGTTACTTTTGACAAGCTCAAATTGACTGACATAGGTAAATTTGACAGGCACCACTAACAAATTATTTCCAGTGAGCTGTTAACACTGGGTGAAAGCAGGTACCATGATGTGAACCCAGCACCTACGATCCTGGCAGCTTAACCAGTGTTCAAAATAAGCACTTGTTTGTTTGTCCCGACAAGTGAAAATCTATTCGGACAAGCAAAATGTGCCTCAGTGGCTGTTCAGTGGAGAAGTATTTAAATGTTCAGTGCAGTTTCATTTTTAGCAATCACAAACATCATCCTGATACTTGAATAAAGTGGAAAATATTGGCGGACAAGTAGACTTTTATATGTATTTGTCCGGTGTACTGCTTATTTCTATCACTGTTAATCACTACACTGTCACCAACACTGGTTCACACAATATTATAATAGCTATTTATATTACTATATTTACAATGTTAATTTGTATGCCATTATGAACAAAAGGTTTCAAAAACTGGGTGAAGGAAAGGTGTTACTGTTAACCTGGATTGGACCATTAGAAAGCTATCAAGCGGGAGGACAGAAAATTAATGAAGTGTGACCATTTTCTGACAAATAAATGAAAACATGGCTTCAAGGCAATTGAAGCCAACTACAAAACAACATTCTCACAGCTATAATTTGGGTGTTATTTTTTTGTTTATTTTGTTTTATGGATACAAAGTTAACGATGCATGTTGCACATTAAACATATACAGGGCTAGAAATGAAAAAAAAAATCTACATGCACCAGATCCATGCTGAAAAAAAATTACATGCACCATTAAAATTCTGCATGCACCAAAAATAAGGCAACTTCGGGGTTTTTTTTATACGAAGCTATTCGGAATTATTCGGCAATACCTATATTTATATATTAACAGTACCGGAACGTTATACAACTGCGTTTAATACCGATTCTTTATCAAATTTGAAAATTTCACCCAACGTAAACGCCTTACAGAAATCTATAATAGGCCTATTACAAAAATGTACGAATATTTGTGTTTTGTATTACCGGTAAGCAAGTTATCAACTTTTTTAACTTGATAAGATCTGTTGGTATAATATAAATTAGCCTACGGAATTCGACGAGAAGTTGCGATTGAAATAATCACTGGCTGACTTCGAGTCAACTACGCGAGTAACGCACCTGCACGTTCGCAATCATCTGATCAAGTGCCCATATCTGAGGTCGAAAATGTTCAAGGCAGTTACAGTACTTTGTATTGATCACAGATCTGGCGGAGTTCAATTTGTCAGTGACGACAACTGTGTTATGCGCGTGGATACCCCAAAGTCAGTCTCGACCACCTTCCCTAATACCGTTCACGGATATAACAGAGATATTGCCGGCAATTTTCGCAAATATATTTCACTGAAATGACCGAAAGGGCACCATTGTTGTAAGTAGGATTATGGGATACAAAATGGATGCGCCCATAAGATAAAAGTTATCGTTTTCATGTGGCGAACAGATTACGAAATGCATACGCAAAATTCAACAACTTGAGTCTGAATCTGGTAGACAACAGGATACTAGTATACGCAATACACAGTACTTGAAAAATATTAGCATGCACCGCGTGCACCCAGTTTTAAAAGTTACATGCACATGCAAAAATCAGCATGCACCGGTGCATGTACTAACACTGCATTTCGAGCTCTGAATATATATATATATATATATATATATACACACATACATACATACATCTCAAATCACTTACAAGGTATATTTTATAAAATTTATAATACATTTGCTCAGGCAGGCATCGAAATAAGCATTGTGTCTGGTAACCCATTCACAGGTTACCACAAAATATAGCCTGGTAACCCATAGGTTACCACAACTATATGAAAGTTAGAACTGAATTCCTATTACTACTACTTTTAACTCCCTTGTATGTGTGCCAGATGATGATTGTAGTATACATGTATTTATGATTCATTCTTTATCTTATCACTGTTCTTAATGTATTACATATAATTCTTTACAAGTATGTGACTCATATTTAATAACTGAACAACTGAATAAATAGATTGATTAAAATAAAAATGTTCTGTTTTCTATTGTCTCATATTTTATCATACAACAATAAAAATGTATATGTATAAACCCTAGTTTTAAACTAATTAGGGTGAATTCATATTTATGGACATTTTCATGTGCAGCCCACAATATAAGGACTTCTCGAACAACTGGTCAGGTCGTGGTTTTCCCAATAACCCAATACTTCGTTAGAAGTCAAGGTTTTGTTTGAAATGTGTGGTTTTCATGATTTTCTCTGGTGACAGCACTTACTATATATATAACAAATAATATTCAACGAAATGATGTTTCTAATTAAATTTATCGTATTTACGGAGCTCATCGTTTAAGGGGAGCTACTGCTCTTCATCACTCCCGAGACTGGTTCACGGAGGGCAACTTTTAGCTCCCCTTACCATTTATCAATTTATCATGTATCAAGATAGTAATATCTTAAATGGATCCCCTTAATCTAAGTTAGGGAAGCAATTAATCACTTTCCGGAAAACATTTCACTTACTAAAACCATTTTAATTGCATTTAGCATCTCACAGGATTTCATCTCTTGACAATTAAATGGGTTTTACTAAATATTCAAAGGTAAGTAATCTATTGACAACAAATTGATATCTGCATCCAGCTACCACAAAAATGGATTGCAGTGTTTAATTAGTGATGTCATACAGTACGTGTTACCTAGATATTCGTTAAGCACACTATAATCCAGGGGCCACACTGGAATGAAATTTGCATCAGCCAATTTTCAGATATGTATAGTACTTGTTTGAAAATTATTAAAAAGTGGCCAATTAAACACCATTTTATCAGCCACATTCCAAATGTTTTAACAACTGTGTATAAAAAGTAACGATTGGCTAATTTAGTAATAGGTGAGCCCTGCAATTGGCTAATTTAGTAATAGGTGAGCCCTGCAATTGGCTAATTTAGTAATAGGTGAACCCTGCAATTGGTTTGCGCCAACCGATCCTCTTTCAATTATACAATCCGATCAAATTATACAAACTTTAGAAGGAATTGATAAGAACCGAGATAGACCCTACAAATTGTAAATTTTACCAAAACCCAGCATACTTATATGATCAATTCCATCATTTAAACTGTGGGAACAATCCATTTTTAATTATAACTGATCACTGGAACATCACTAGTTTGTAGTTTTTAGGCTTAAAGGAAGGAAGGGAATGTTTTATTTAACGACACACTAAACACATTTTATTTACAGTTATATAGAGTCAGACATGGTTAAGGACCATACATATATTGAGAGAGGAAACCTGCTGTCGCCATTTCATGGGCTCTTTTTGATTAGCAGCGAGGGATCTTTTATATGCACCATCCCACAGACAGGATAGTACATACCACGGCTTTTGTTACATGTTGTGAAGCACTGGCTGGAACAAGAAATACCCCAATGGGTCCAGGGACGGGGACTGATCCTAGACCAACCGTGCATCAAGCGAACGCTTTACCACAGGCTTTAAATGCATTAAATGTAAAATTGAAATAAAAAAAGGTACGTACCTCAGAATCTAAGCTATGACACTGTAGATAACACTTTAAATATCATAACTAGCTAGCATTAATGATGTGTCAACTGCTGGCTTAATTTTGAAAATTCTACTTTTAAAATCACAAAATCTCAAGACAAAGAATCGATGAACATGTTGGTAAATTCCTTGTACTTGCTGAAATTACCTTGAGGAAACTAATAAAGACTGCATAAGAAATCACATTAAGCTTGAAGAAAAGACGATACCAATTCTGCGTATACAATGGAATTACCTTGAGGAAACGATAGCACAGGATGAAAGTCTGGATCGAGTAGCGACACCCGTTCGTGAAGTGCCATTGTGTCGCTGTCTAGCGTCTGTGTGTTGTTGTAGCGTCCGCCACACATAGGACATTGCGAGTCTGGCGGATAGCACTTACATTTAACAGTTGAAAGACGGGCCGCTTTTCTGTTGGTCAGATACAAGCCACTAGTCTGTAACAATTTCCGTTTTCGGAAACTCCGTATGGGACGGCACCGCGCGGCCTGAGCCAGCGTGTCGACAAGTGGGGAAGTATCAGATTCCAACGTCGACCGAATATCACCTCCACCCACAGTCCGAACGGGACTGCCGCCGTTAGCGTCCGAATTATCCACAAAACCCCCCGGAGCCGAATTTCCCAACGGGGAGTCGATAATACCGTTCAACGACCGACCGGGAGAGGAGTTAGTTGATTTAACACTGTTTGGTGAAAGACAATTTCCCAGCGACTGCGTGAGCCGCGAAGCCTGTTTGTCGACGTTCGATAGGAGCGTTGAGATGTTACACGGGGAGGTCTCGTTCTTCCGGTTGTCCAGATTAGCAGATAGGGCATCGAGGGGTGAGGCCTTGTGGCCCAGTTTCACGGGGTGAAGTCTGGCTAGGAGGTTCTGCGGTGATGGGGTGTCACCAAGAACAACGCTCCCCTTCGTCGAGCGAATCTGTTTGTAGATCTCACTCTGCTGCCGGATGCGATATTCTAGATCAGAAACCTGCGCCTGTAGCCACGTCCACCGAGACGCTATTCCCGCCCGGTCTCTTGACCATTTCCATTCTGATCTACGATATCTGAAATAGAAAAACAAATTGCTTTAAAATAATATAGATCTTGAAACAAACGACATTTCAAGGAAAAGGAAGCAATATTTATTCAAAAACATCTCAGCACATCAGAAATTACGGACAGTTGGCATTTAACATACAGCTATTTCAACACGATTGGAAGAGAACCTGTTGTTAGGGTTCTAATTTTAAATGACAGCAAGTGCTCCAAATACAAAACAATTGTTGTGGTGCCCTACTTGGTTTGCTGCTGTGTCATTGCCATACATTCCATGCTGTATATGTAACACATAGTAAATTATCATTAATGGATGCAGGGTTTCTGCCAGATTGTATGATTTTCTTAACCCTAAACCAGGGTTCCACCTAGCATCTGGAAAACGGGAGTCATCATGACTCAGTTTTATTTTGGGAGTCATGCATTCATCTCCGATATTTATTTCCTAAATCACATAATTAACTGAATAACTGTCTCGTTTATATTACATGCATATATGTATATCCATTGTTTTCTCTTCTTGTAAATTATTTAGTGCTTTTTTTCCCCTGTCTTTTTATGTAGTCTGAAGGGACGTAGAAAGTGTGGTTCTTTCTACATTCGAATATTGTTACATATCCTCTATATAGCTGGTATTCAAAACTTGTGGCACCCTGTTTCAACCGTTTCTCAACCAAAATAGTGTAACAAATGGACACACCAGCCAAAAATGTATAACTTAGTGTATTCACTGAATCCCAACTGAAGTACATTTGCCCACCATTTTAAATTTGCTAAATAGAGGGAAGCAACTCGCCCTGCACATTAAGAAAAGTATTGACTTACCATGCGCCCTGGACTATCTTTTTATGCACATTTTGGCTTTTAGTCACCCAATGCTGCATGCTAACCTGCTCTGTAACATAGCTGCATCTGCGCAATAATTATGACTAACTCCTATTTGATTTGCTCAACCATCTACATGACACTGTACATGTCCGTAAACAGACCACGCATTCGACATTGTTGCGATGATCTAAATTTAGATAGGAACTGGCACACTACATCAGACACACTGTTTTTAACACTTATGTTACATAGCTTATTGATACGGTTGGGAACCTTTCAAACCGCTAGGCTATATTTGTTCTGAAACTTCGTAGTCGTTAGGTTTTTAGGTGTTTAAAACATATTTCTTTAATGTTAAAGGGACATTCCTGAGTTTGCTGCAATTTTTAAGATGTTATCGACTAACAGGTACTTTTTAACGACTGTAATTACTTCTTTTTTTTCCTGCATAAAATATTTGCGGCTGTATATTAAACGTGTTTTGATCGTTTTAGTATTTGTACTAGGTTAAATTTCATTTTATTTCCTAATAAAGATTTTTTCGTACATACGAAATTATTTGAAGACAAAATTCAGTTTGGGCTTCCTACAAATATTAAGACGACCAGAAACAGAAATAGAAATATTTTATTAGTCGGAAACATCTTACAATGCAGCAAACTCGGGAATGTCCCTTTAAAGCGATTGACATTGTCGCGATGATCTAAATTTAGAGGAAGGTACTGGCATATTACATGAGCCACACTGGTTTTAATACTTAAGTTGCATTAAACGTATTAATACGGTTGGGAACCAGTTAAACGGCTTGTCTATTTTCGTATTGAACTCCGTTGATGTTGTATGCTTTTCTTTTTTTCTATTTGCTAACACCAGTTTGTTTGGTATTGTGCAATAAATTGAATTGAAATTTAATTGAATTAGTCATTAAGTTTTCGGGTCATAAAATTTGAATTTTTCAGACAACCAATGTGTGTGTCGTTCATGTGGTTTTAGTGTTTACACGAATGATTTACTATGGTAGTTCAGAGACAAATGAAAAGGCGAATGGGCAACAATATTCAAACGATAATCTAAGAAGAGCAATTTTTGTAGTTTTTCTCCTATCATAAATATGAAAATATACTTTTTGTGTGCTTGAACTAACTTAAAAGCTACTAGGTGAAAGTAGGTTTGTTTGTCCTAACCCGACCGACCCATGAAAAACTACCCATGTTAAAATAGTTTTTGACCTTTTGTGGAAGATTTTTTTCTTAAATATTTAACCAATTTCAATGTAGGCTTAAATAAGTATAATATTGATCTATAGATGATATTTGTCAAACATTTTAAAACCTCAATATAATTTAACAAAAAAATATTAAAGGGACATTCCTGAATTTGCTGCATTATAAGATGTTTCCAACTAATAAAATATTTCTACAATTAAACTTACATATTAAATATATTTTTTTGTTTAGAATATCAGTGTTTGTATATTCAATGTGTTTCTGCTTGTCTTAATATTTGTAAGATGCCGAAACTGGATTTTGTCTTCAAATAATTTCGTACGTACTAAAAAAACAATTTAGGAAATAAAATGAAATTTAACCTAGTACAAATATTAGAAAGATCAGAAACAAGTTTAATATATAGCCACTAACTCTTAAAAAGTCTCTGTCAGTCGATATCTTTAAAATTGCAGCAAACTCAGGAATGTCCCTTTAACGTCAGTTTGGATTCATTGGAAATTAGAAATTCTATGAAATGCTATTCATAGTAACGAGAACACGATTTTCCCGTGATGGTGGGACAAGATCTCGCACACCGCAGTGCATGTTAGTAATACATGGTACATGCACTTATGACAGGCAAAATGGGTTTAAAACTAAATCAATCTAACCGTAGCTGCACAGATACCTTCGCTTGAGCTAGATGAGGCTTTGTATTGGCATGCTTTGACAGTCGCAAAGTTAATATTAGCGGTAATTTTGTTTTACACTAGGTACAGTCGCTAGAATGACATAGCGTTTGCTATTACCGTATATTGCCGTGTATTAGCTGACTTTTGAAGTCTAGAAACACTTTCCAAAAGAAGAGTCGGCTTATACATGGAGGCAACAAATTGGAGCATAAAATTTTGATCTAAAATACTCCCGACCGTGACTTACAAATTTTGATCAGACCCTTAGCCTTTCACAGATTATGTAACAATAATTTGTGCAGTTTAAATAAAACACCCCATCATGCAATATTATGCAGTTTTTTGTTCTTGAATGCATTATAACTTTGAATAATAATAATAAAAAACTACTTGTTTTATTGTCATTTCAATGGCAAAAACGTATTCTTTCCAACTGTCCGCCATCTTTGTTTGACCTGTGCTGTGCTATATTTCTAATATTATTGTTTTGTTGGGAGGGTGCACTAAACTGTAAAGCAATGCCATAAATAAATTAAGCTCATTATTAACATTACCGACTGAAAAAACTACATGCATTTGAGGATGATAATTACTCCCACTATTGTCACATGATCATACCATATACAGTGAACAGCTGCAGTCACGGACCACATGATCTTTTGTTTGTGTGTGTGTGTGGTGAGGGATTAAACATGCCTCAATGATTTAATTTTTTGGTGTCCAGTGAATAAATTAATTACTTATGTGCAGTGATATGTTGTTACAGCTTCAATTATTTATTTTCCTGTTATGCTTTATCAATTCTAAATTATTTTTCACGGCATGGTAGATGTTAGCATTGCCACATTGATGATCGATTGCGATCGCGATTACTGTGTTTGTAATAATTAAAGGGAAAACAAATGTAATGAACAAGAAAAGCACATGTCTATTTGTTGACAGTATTATTGAAATCGATACAACATACAGCTGGACAAAAGATGACTTCGGCTTATACACAAGGCCGATGATTTTTTACTGGATATTTAGGGTCAAACTAACAGGTCGGCTTATCCAAGGAGTCGGCTAATACACGGCAATATACGGTAATAGACCTGCATCCGTAATCGGCCGACTTATTCCGACTGGCTTGGAATAGCGGTGAGAGATTTTCAAGACATCAGTCTATAATTTTTGTAACATTTTGTTTTCATCAAGGTCATTAAATTGCATCGGTATATAATATATCATCATAAGAAACTACCCATAACTGTTCTGTGACGTACTTCAAACACCGAATATCGTGATGTCAGGAATGACAATTTCTGCAAACGAAATTTTATAACGAAAGTAGACGGACACGTTGAACGATGGAGAAAAAGCTGGTTAGAAGCTGGTTAGAACATTACCATCAAGCACATATGACATACATCTAGGCCAGGGATTTCCCACTGTACGCAGTTTTCCAAAACGTTGATGATATTAGCCAGCACACGTTTGTGTGGATTTTCTGATGAGTGATTACAGCTTTTGCAGTAACGATCCATTTATGTTGATATTCAATTGGTTTTGCATAAGTTACAGACGAATGACAAAATCGTTCATGCCAAATCTTATGCACTGCAATTTATTTTTCTTCCACCCCCTGAATGAAATTTTAAATAATCAAGTCATAGGAAATCCCGGATGTTTTTATGAGTGTAAGGTTTTACATTTAAAACATGTTTAAGATAGATATTGTTTAAAAGAATAAAGAAAAAGTAGGATATATGTTTATTTTGTTTGTTTGCTCAGGAAACTCAGGACAGTCCCTTTAATTTCCGAACAGCATATGATTTTGTGCACGTAGCGAAATGATCAAAGGGAACGTGCAACTATGTTACTAAACTTTTTCGAGACTACTTAACACAGCGCCGATTTTGTTTTACCGCAGTACCAACTTTGTATCGACTGTGATGCTGATTTCAAACGGATACATTGTATCTTTCTCACACCGGCAATGCAGGCTTATTTTCTTCCCAAAACAGTGATAATTTTTAAAACATTTTTTGACGAACAATTACAGCTTTTGCACGAACGATCCATCATTTATGTTGATATTGGTTTTGAATAACCAACAGACGAACAACAAAATCGTCCGTGCCAAATTTTATGCCCTGAGTTTTTATGTATTAAAAAAAAAAAGATGAATGTAAAATCGATTGACATCGGAAATATTTTGCGTCAACCTTGAGGCACACATATTTTATTTAGGAGTATTTTAGGTAAATGTTGCATCAAATACGCAGAATTCCTGCATCATGTGAAACTGCCCTAAACCTAACCCATTTTCTTTTTAGAGGAGACCCCCATACCCCCTGCGACTGCGGTTGCATTAAGCACACACATTGTAAATATTAAATTCCATAAAGCCATACCCAAAAATTTCTTTCTGGCAGAAACCTGAAGTAATATGATAAAAGGCATCCGCATCAAACAAACTGCATAGACAAAAACCCAAGGCACCAAGGTGATCTCAATTTTGTCTGATACAATTTGATTGTAAAGTTTGCCTTGTTGCCCCTCCAACTTGCCGTCATGTCCTTATTTCTGTTATTAAACTGTAGGCAACACTTGCCAGGCCCCACAAAAAATAATATTTGTTAAACAATAAGGCTGAAACTAACACCGAGTAAGATGCAACTTACTTTTTTTTTAATAACTCTTTAACTAAACTTAGGCCTACAATTAGTACAACTGATAGTGTTGGTTGGGGCATTGACATTCATGTGGCATTTTAAATTCAACAATTACGCTATCAGTCTCCCTCCCTTCCTCAACAGTTTGTAACATGTCATTTGACCTACAACTACCAGTTACGAACATATATGTCATTATTGATCTAGAACGGTCCCAATGTTGTCGATAAAAAAATATATACGAAATCTGACAAAATCTGTCATTACAGAGGATCCTATTCCAAACCTGGGATGCCATAAAGATAATCTAAAAACAATTTTAGACACCATCATAAATGTGAAACAAGTTGTCAAGTAGACCAGCGCATGCATACAGCCAAAATAATCTGACCCCGATAGCTCAGACTGGTCAATATGCCACAGAGTACTGTGCATCAAATCATGTTCTAGTAACATGGTCTGTGACATTTTAACAAACATATTGAAACAAACAAAAATTAAATAGTCAGCTATAATCACCGATTAAGTACTGTTACTTTATTTTGTACATTAATAGATTCATTAAAGGAGACCGGACACCAAAGGACATGTAGTGTGTAATGGATTAAGTTAGCGTCAAAGACCGCATTACTCTAACGCCCGGCTCGCTGCGAGGCACAGTTCAGCTGCGCGTCTTAGGTTTGGGGTAAAAACAGAAGTGGGCGGGATTATGCATAGATCTGAACGAAAGCGAGGCAATATGTCATCGGTGAGAGTTACCAAGCAATACCGGTACACGTGTTGATTCTTTGGTTGTGCCTTTTAGTCGTCTTCTTTTTCTTTTTTTGTTTCCAGGTTTATCGGAAATTTAATTTACAAGATAATTAGTGTTATTATATATTGTCGACGTAATTATATGATGGTTAACTGCGCAGTGTTTAACTGCAACAGCAACGCATACCAAGAAACGGCCAACATCATGGTTTCGATTTAAAAAAAAAACGAAAGTTGTTTTAAAACATGGACACATTATTGTTGTCGAACTGGCTTTACACCAACTAAATACAGCAGGTTATATGTACATTTACAATGTGAAAATTAAAACAAGTATGTACTTAAGATATACATTAAATAAAGGTATTGCAATTTGTTCACATACGAATATTTAAACTTCACATTTATTTACCTATAATTACCAAATTAATTTTAACCGACAGCCCATAACGACTCCATACTAACGTCTCTTTATCTAGTTGGTTTGTTAACCGTATAACAAAACACCTTCAAAACGTGAATTATTACGTTGGTTAACAATGTTTATAGTCAGTTTAGTATGTTGTCATTAAAATTAAAATGCTAACACTTTGGCAGGAACAACATTTGTACTGTGGCCAGAAGGAATGATGGTTAATTAGTTTTAAAGCTAATGTCGATTATTAAAGCATAATAAAATTGTACTTTTCAATGCTTTCTGTACATCATATTAAAAATACTCTACACCAAATAATTATTTTAATACCCTGGGTTTCTGCCAGAGGGTGCGGAGGGTAAACTTACATGTACATGTATGTACTAAAAAATCTCAGAAGTTTATATATATATATATATATATATATATATATATAATGTTTTATTTTTTCGATAGATTATAGTAACATAATTGCTGTTTAAAATTTTATAAAAGTGCATGAAATAAAATGTTCAATAAAAAAAACATTTCAAACCTATAACCACCGAATATACTCCTTTGAATATATTTAGTTTTTACAGGCCCGTAGCAACGACTTGGGGGTGGGGGTGGGGTGGGGATGGGTGTCACTGACGGACCGGGTATAAACTCTACATCAGATTTTGGTTACAATGGCAAAAATTAATGTAATAAAGAAAAGCTCACAAGTGGGGGGCACTCGTCGTCTCCCCCCCCCCCCCCCCCCCCCCCAGTTCTTACGGGCCTGTTTTATTACGTACCCTCAAATTATTTTCTGGTAGAAAACCTGGTACCTTTGGCAGAGGTTGAAACAATTGGTCGTCTAATTTTCGACTGTTACCATAAAATAACATAATTAATCACTTTTGGCATCTAGCAATTCAAAGCAAAATTAACAATTGTTACCACATGGAATAAGCATCATATATTATTTTGTTTTACCTGTAATATATTTTCATCAGGACTTCCTTCTTCCTCCATGAATGATTAAAGAAAATAACACTGGATATATTGTAATTATTATTTTTTATTCCAATATATACTACTCAAAAGAATTTAATTTAATGTTCCATATTTACAAAAAAAACACAAATAAACGTCACTGTATACAAGAAAGTCACATGACATGCTGTCAAATTTGATGGTTGTCAAACATTAGAACATTCGTTTAATAGTGTGTGAATCCACCTCTGGCACGAATACACTCGACACATCGTTGCATCATGCTGTTGATCAGACGTCTGAAGAACTCTTGGGGAATGGCCTGCCACTCTGCCATAAGAAGTTGACCCAGATCATGAAGGTTGGCCGGAGGGGCATGGTTATCCCGAACTCTCCTGCCTAATTCGTCCCAGGCGTGCTCTATTGGGGCCAAGTCAGGCAAATATGCTGGCCAATGCATCCTGGCGATACCTTGTTGTCTGAGAAAGTCTGTTACCACCCTGGCGCGGTGGGGTCTGGCATTGTCATCCTGCAGAACTGCCCCGCCGCCAATCTGCTGAAGGCCTGGGAGAACCAACGGCCAGATAATCTCATTCAGATAGCGGATTCCATTCAGATTGCCATCCACCACATAGAGGGGGGTCCTGTGGTGGATAGAGATGCCGCCCCACACCATGTCGCTGACGTTGTCTAACGTTAACGTCAGCGAAGCGCTCCCCAGGACGTCTGTAGACACGAACCCGACCGTCGTTGAACTGGAGACTAAACCTGGACTCATCAGTGAACATCACTCGACCCCACTGAACACGTTGCCACCGCAGATGAAGTGTGCACCAGTGACGTCTGGCCGTTCTGTGACGTGGTAGGAGTGGTGGTCGAACAGCCTGGCGACGGCAGTGTAGATTATTGTCTCTCAGACGATTGCGTATGGTTTGATCACACTCGAGTTCCAGTCACAGTCCGCAGATTGTCACGTAATTGGCGTGCCATTGACGTAGAGCCATATTGGTGATGTAGCGGTCCTCTCTATTTGTAGTGCTTCGGGGTCTTCCCGAACGTGGATGATTTCGAACAGAATTCGTTGCTTGGTACCATTGCCACAGTCGGCCAACGACACTCTGACTGACACCAAGTCTCAGAGCAACATTTCTTTGCGTATTGCCATCCTGAAGCCAAGCAATAGCCCTTCCTCGATCTTCGATAGTCAGTTGACGTCGTACCATTGTCGAATTTGGAGTGTGCACCGTACACGAACGCAAGCTCCAATTATACGGAAATTCAGCATTGGGAACATGGAATACACATGCAAAGCGTGCAAATGAAGCGCTTTGTGAAAAAGCAAGTTATGGGCACTTAGCAGACCTTTCGCTTTCGCCCTAATTTACGTGCAAATGTAAGCATGTTTTCGCCATTAGAACTAGTCGACAGTGTTAATGACAGTGGATTTTAATTCATTTATGGGTTGCTTAGACCCACTTTCGTCAAAATGGAACAATACCATGCGTGACATTATGGTTTAGCTAATATAATTGACATTCAGAAAATAATGTCGAAAATATCGTCTGACCCTTAAATTCTTTTGAGTAGTATATAACAAATGTGTTTTATGTCAGTATGTGGAGCAAACTACCTGAAACAGTTGGTTTGAAATCATGATTACAAAATCCTAAAGATAAAAGGAACTGGTTCCTAATCTCACCCTCTACATATTATCTACATTTGTATAAGCCTGTAGGAACGATATTTGGGGGGGGGGGGGGGGGGGGGGGGGGGGGGGGGGAAGGGGAATACAGTCTCTAGTGAGAAATACAAACTAGATTTTTATCTTTATATCATCTTTATTTATGTAAAGTAGTGAAAACTTAAAACATACATTTTCATCCTAGAGTGTGTGATGGAGAACAAGCCCCTAGGCCCGCCCCTCCCCAGTTCATACGGGTCTGTTGTATTTTATATTAATAAATGCAAAGACTACATAATAATATTGTCGATAAGACATATTAGTTGTAAAGTGATTTGTCAATATGTGGCAACAGTATAATATTTTCCAACATTTCTGTGTTTCTGTACCCAGCTGTGGACAGTTTCGGCAGACTGGTAACACATTTTCTTAATAATTAAAAATACACGGTTTAACCAAACACATTAAAACTTGGAGGGTAACTAGTTAAGAGAACAAAGTTTTTTGTTAAATTATTATATCTTGCTTTGGTGAGGAGGGGACGCTTTTTGAAAATTGGCGAAATCGGCCTATGGAATATCCACTGACGTTTCATATTTACATCTATGCTGAACAAGATTTATGATGAAATATTAGTAAATTTTGTGTGCTTTTCGTCTAATTAGGTTCATTTGCTTCAGTTTACATTAAAAATGTCATAAAAAATTATGTTTTAAAAATGCTTGTATGCTAGTCTATGACCGTGTGTAGGGGTGCAACGATACGGTCAAAACCGTATTGCGATATATTGCGATATAAGAAACTGTATTGCAATATAATTGATATTATTTATGGGTTGGGTTTTTTTAAATGAAAATAGAAGGCATAACTTTTTAATGATCTTTATTAGTTTCAGCTGTCAGGCTAAATGTTTTAGGCCATATTTTTATTTTTTAACACAATACTAGTCTACTAGAACACTGGCGTGACGGTGTCAAACTATTGATGATGATGATGATGATGATGATGATGATGATAACTAATTTAACGTGTCCATATACCACTAGGGTTTCGAACACGCCCATCCCGAGTCCGACAAGATCGGTGGCCTGACTCGGGATGGGATGGGATGGGATTGGGGGGGGGGGGGGGAGAGAGAATGAAAATGGGCAGAATTTTGAAAATAGCAATTAGTAAAAAAGTTAATAGAATAAAAAAAGAAAAGAAAAAAGGTTACAATCCAAAAATAAAAAAGAATTGACTGCTCGGCCGAATATTTATATAATTTGGAGCATTTTAGAAGGAAAGTCCAAAATTAAATAAGAGAAAGAAGAGAGGATTGGACTATTTAATAATATTTAAAAAACGAAGAAGTAATTTCGACATAAAATTTTGAACGCAGATCTAAAAGTTTAAAGTCCGATCGATATGTCCACGCGAGTGGCCTCGTTAAGGCCGTTTGGGTGCACAGCTTAAAGGGACGAGATAGGTTGCATCCCGTCAAGAAAACCCCTAGATTGACAGTCGATAGACGTTGAAGGTGTACTGCTGTGCTGAAATACAGATCTTGAGAAGCCGGATCTGTCTGAACGAGAGAGAGTATCAGACTAGGGTATAGTCCAGTCGTCATGGGTTGGTATAGTGGTGCGGACGGGCCAAGTCTAGAAAAAGAGTAGTAGGGGCCGACCCCGCTTCCTATTTCTTCTTAGAGCTGTCAATCTTCCAGTACTGCTAGGACAGGCTCGGACATGTAGAGACTAAACGCGAACAACCGTGGCGTTCTGCAGAATGGCCGTCATACAAGTCACGAAAAAAACCTGTCGACAGTCAGACGGAGAAATGACGTGGAAGCAAGGAATCTCGCTAAAAAAGAATCCAACCTGGTGGTGCAGGCTGTCGAAATGAGAAGCGTTCCAGCGTTCAATCAGTTCCAATGGCCGCATACATTCCAGTAGAAAACTTCATTTCGCTGACAAAAACAACGAAATGAGGGACCCCCCCCAAGTCGAGCACATGAAAGCACGTGCAGTGTGCACAAGCGAAACAAACACGTCTTACCGCGTGGAGCTCCAGACTGTGAATGGTCAAACTATTCATAAATTGTCACATTCGGAAATCCTTACTATCGGGCTTTTCCGTTGCTGCTCGCTTAACACGGAAATGTACGTATTGAGTCACAATGTTTCGCCAGATTGACCGAACCAGAGCCGAGGTTATTAGCCGAGGTATTTTGAACGATCGGCTGAAGTATTCCGAGTTCAGTGAAAAACAGCGAAGTGTGATTCTCATTTGTTGGTTTATTTCTTTGAAGATGATAGCCGTAGCCGTATTCCAACGTAAATTACCAACGAATGATAATGTGTAAGTAACAAAACATTTATTTGTAATTATCGTTAACTGGTTATTTTCACTGGACTTTTGACACGTTTTGTTTAGAAGTTAGAACCAAGTATAACCGACCTATCACTTCGTATGCCAACAAGTAAGCCGACTACGCTTGACGTGATTGTTACATTTCCTGTCATCACCAATTAATAAAATGATGTGGTTTTTGCCTATTTCAAATCAAATAAGTTACAAAGAAAAAAAATCACGGTACGCAAAACTGTACCGCGGTTCGTATCGAGCTGATCAATTATCGCGGTATACCGGTTTATCGTTGCAGCACTAACCGTGTGGCTTCCTCGTCTTCGTCGGCAGTTGATTCATCCGAATTTTCGTCTAAGACAACCTTTCCAGGATTAGGGACAAAGTCTCGGAACAGTGGTTCAAACTGATACGGTTTGATGCCATTAGCACAAGCTGGACACAATTCTTCGTCACTCGAATCGCTAAGTTCATCCATGCTGCTTGGTAGTTTCTTCAGTTTTCCTCTCATCGATGACGTCACGGGTCTAGCTCATCAATTGTCGACAGTTTCCGGCAAACATCGGAGATAGACGGGAAAAAAAACCCAACCAAGAGTGGCACGCTTAACTTAGTCAATATGGGGAGCGCGGTAGTTGCGTGTTGTGGTTTATGACGGCAAACAATTCATTACGCCGTATATATGGTTTGGTGTCCGGTCTCCTTTAACCTCTTTAAAGATAAATAAAGAAAAACTAATAAGATGTAAAAATAAAAAAACAAAAAAGACTTTTTTTGTAAATGAGACCTAGGCTTATTCATACATAACTATTATTATTTATTTTCCTTTTTATTATTCCATCTACTTTTGAATAGTTTTTGTCTAAATTTCATTTCGGCTATTGAGGAAGGAAGGAAGGAAGGAAATGTTTTATTTAACGACTCACTCAACACATTTTATTTACAGTTATATGGCATCAGAAATATGGTTAAGGAAACCCTCCCGCAGTCCCTATATCTCACCGTTTCACTTTGTGAAAGGGACACAAAAAATAAACCAACAAAGAAAATACTGTAATAAAGTTCGAAGTTTAAAAAAAAGATATGAAATATAAGTAAAAAGAAAATCTGGGGCAAAGGCATGACAAGGTAAACTGTAAGAGTATTCAATTTCACCAGAGGTGTCAACCACTAAGACATGGCCATGGGTTGAAAGGTCACGCTACCCATCTTTGTTTACATACATGTGTGTGTGTGTACTCCCACACCAACAGGGCTGGCAAACAGCCAACCATAGATGGCACAGCCAGTCATTATGTAGGTCACACTATATATATATATATATATATTATATATACATATATACATGTATGTATGTATGTATGGTAGTTCAGGACATAAACAATAGTATGTACAGTTACACTGGGGTTAACAATCCATACTAACTCTTACATAATTAACACTACAAGGAAACAATCCATACTCAAGTTAATCAGAATTCTTTCTCCATGAAAAAAAGATATTGACAGGAGTAATTAATTGCTCCCCATATTAATTTTAAGATTATAGGTAGCCATTTAAAACTATAACTACCATATTGAGTATTGATAAATTATGGTGCATATAAAATGTTTACAGACACCACTCGAGCACATTGATTTAGTAATCATCGGCTATTGGATAAATGTCAAACATTTTATATGCACCATGCCAGACAGGATAGCACATACCACAGTCTTTGATATACCAGTCGTGGTGCATTGGCTGGAATAAGAAATAGCCCAATGGGCCCACCGACGGGGTTGATAAATTATACCCTTTGTAGTATTACTATGTTCTTTCTAAATTCACATATTTCTAACGGCAGCTAAAAATTAATGTTGGGAATTTATTGCAATGTCACATTGATAACTGGGTATCTAATTGGTGTGCATCAACAAATCAACTTTTGATTACACAACAGGGATTTATGACCCAGTGGGCCCACTGACAGTGATCGATCCTAAACCGACTGCATATCGAACTTTTAATAACTATATATATATATCCACTATAGAATTTTATAGCTGTCATACTGGTGCTGAATTATTCTTAGTTTTATTTTATAAAACTCCAGGGTTTCTGCCTGAGGGTAAAACGGGTATGGTGCCATACCCAAATTTTTGTTGTAAATTTAAATTTTTAACTTTACTTTTTAAACAAATTAATGACTTATCATTACTGTATGATTTTCTTAACCCTAACCCATCTTCTTTTTGGTGGAGGCCCCCCATACCCCATTGACAGCAGTTGCATTCAGCATACACATTGTAAATATTCAATTTCATACCCATGTATATAAACCTCCAACATATAACTGTTACATACATGTATACTGAGACATCTAATTGTAACTTTATCAAAATGAGGGGCTGGACGTAGCTCAGTGGTAAAGCGTTCGTTTGATGCGCGGTCGATCTAGGATCGATCCCCATCGGTGGACTCATTGGAATATGTCGTTCCAGCCAGTGCTCCAAAAAAGGCCGTGGTATGTACTATCCTGTCTGTGGGATGGTGCATATAAAAGATCCCTTGCTGCTAATCGAAAAGAGCCCATGAAGAGGCGACAGCAGGTGTCCTCTCTCAATATCTGTGTGGTCCTTAACCATATGTCAGACGCCATATAACCGTAAATAAAATGTGTTGAGTGCATCGTTAAATAAAAAACATTTCCTTCCTTATCCAAATGTGTCACAGGTTGGTAGATTAACCTTGAATTTAGTGTCCAATGTCACAGGTTAAAACCAATCTGTGACTTGATATTTTTTAAGCTGGACCCCAAAAATTATTAGCAGTTTGGCAAATTTGGATAGAAAGTCCTTAATCTAAAACAAGTTTCAATTAGCATAACAATAATATTTAATAAAATTAAACCTTTTAAAATCTATATATTTGATCTATCTTTTAATGTGTTAAAGGTCAAGGTGTCTCAGTTTTTTCTTGGCAAGGCTAAAGTTTGATTTGTTTAACGACACTACTAGAGCAGATGGATTTATTAATTATTGGCTATTGGATGTCAAATATTTTGTCATTTCTTGGCAACGTAGTGAAGTAATTGGAAGGAGGGAAATGTTTTATTTAACAACGCACTCAACACATTTTATTTAGTTATATGGCATCAGACATACAGTTAAGGACCACACAGATACAGGCCTGCACAAATTGCACAAACGACCGTTTCGTTCGTGTAAAATTTACTGAATGATTAGTCCCAGCAAAGTACTAAAATATTTTTATCGCAAGTACAAACATTAGACTTGTTCCCTGACGCAGTGCTTTTTCGTAGCGCGTAATGCAACCAGTCGTCAAATTTGTATAAATATCTTGCGATATAGGTAATTCCCATTGGTTGTTAGAAGGCGTTATAGCCGAATTTAACCAATCAAAAATGGCGATATTGTGATGGTCATTACAATCTCGAACTGGATCAGCAACCAGTGTAAACCAGTCACAGTGACCCTCTTATTAACTGTAATTCCGAATCGGATAGTGACGACAGTGTCAGTGATAATGACAGTAACAGTATTAGTATCTACTGTTCCTCAGGTGAGGAGGATGGCACTGCGTCTCCCACTCACGACTGAATGGCATGACATTATACACACATAAAAGACTAATATTATCAAATTAATGGTAAGAGATTGTCTTTCAATTAATTCTTATTTATTCACACATAGTTATGCACACATGACGTGTTTTATTATATAATAGGTCAAGCCTGACATTCAGTATATTTTGGTAATTTATTACAAAAGTCCTAATTATTATTATTATTTTTAAATCTCTTAAACATTTGTATACATATACTTCTTACTTACCATTGCCACTCATTTCTCAAAATTAAGTTGATGATTTTTTTTCTAAAAGTATTATAAAGAAAAAAAACATGTTATGCGAAATCTTTTGGCATAACCCTTTTTCAGGTTATGCAAATTTTTAATTTGTGCAGGCTTGCTTATGTGTTTTGTTTTTAACAAGTACCCTCAAATTATTTTCTGGCATAAAGGCTGCCTAGATAGTTACATACAAGTATGTATTGATATATCATCACCTTTCACTTTCAGTGTACATTAATTAATAGAAGAGTTTATTATGACACCTGACATGACGATGTATATTAATGGAATGTATAGTTTTGTGTGTTGCTTGGAACTAATGTAGTTTATCGTGTGATAACCAATAACTGCTACTACACATACTACACATTCTAGATTAAACAATGGTTTGTACTGACTCAGTTCTAAAAATAGCACTAGTGGACAGTGTGGAACAGAACATGTGGAACTGAACATGTGGTGTGTTGTCATGAATTAAAAAACATCACTATGGTCCATTACTACTGGTGTAAATAGGCTTATGTAACAATATGACTTCATTACAATGAAGCTACCAAACTGCTCTAAAAAACATTTACACTTGGGACTTGACCTTGAAAACATTATACAGTTGGGTGGGGTTAGGGTAGGGTTTTAGGGTAGACCAATTGGGGTCATCAAGAGGATATTTTTCCAAGGCTTGAACTTCATCATTGCTAAATATAGCCCATTGTGTCAACATGCAGCAGTTCAACTCATGTGTCCAGTGGAAATAAAAGCATAAATGTTTGTGGGGCATGGGGGGCAGGGGAGGGGCCAGTTCTTAAAGGTTCATATGACTTTTGTTTTTAAATTTAACTTCCGATTACAAATCTTAGTAATGACAATAGTTAAATCACTGTCACATACATTATGCAGACATAAATTACAGACACTGCACAAATGTACAGAGATTAGTCCAACAATATATGCAGGGCAGTCTGAAGGAACATAGAAAGAAAAGTATTGACTTAATGTGTGTCCTGCACTACATGGAGAGAACAGTGTAAAAAGGATGATGGGAGTGGGATTGGTTTTAGGTGTATGGGTTAGGATTTATAATAAGTATGACCTAGAGGAAAATAAATTGGGTCATCTTTAAGGAACTGTTAAAAAATAATACGATACACACCCTCTGATCCCCCCACTCCCCCATCATCACCACACACAACATGACACTGCAATTATTCTGGGCCGTTTTGTTAAAGGTCAGGCTTCTGAAGTGGGTGGGGTGTCAATGCCCCACCCCCCATTTCTGATGTACAGGTATGATTTTCAGAAGGTGAATTGTCAGATACATCTGCACATGTGTTGCACTATCACAGTTCAAATGTAAAAGAATAAGCTGGGTTTCTGCCGAAAATGGGTATAGCACCATATCCAAACTTTTTTGCAGATTTTTTTTTTTTAAGGTAACCTTTTGACAAAATTAATAACTTTTATCACTAAGTATGATTTTCTTAACCCTATCCCTAAAATTAACCCATTTCTTTCTGTCAAGACTCAACTGTGGTTGCATTCAGCACACATTGTAAATATTCAATTCCATAGTGCCATACCCAAAACATTATTTCTGGCAGAAACACTGATAACTGCCCTCTGCATCCTCTGTTGATGACATCTTGTGCAGGGAATATATTACTAAAAGTTTCCGACAGGCGAAAAGTGATTCGTGAATAGATCATACACTACCATGCCTGCAGGCTACACAAAACACATTCTCCGATGTTCACTAACAGTTCCAAATACCCAGTAAGTTTGATATCACAAGTGGGTTGATATATATATGTACTCTGGCGTAAAAAAAATTTTTTTAAACAAATGAGGACCCAATAAAATCTACAGTAAATTTATATTGCAACTTACATTGGAACATGCTGCGTCTTTTTGCCTTTGTAATAATCTTCAAAATCGTCAGCACTCTCTCCACCTGAACTGCTTTCTGTCGCATCGGAGTCTAGCACAGATTCGACAAAATGAACATGGGATGAAATGTGATTGGAAATCAGATGAGATTCTTGTTTAACCGATGCGTCCATTGTCAACACATTTAGAGTAGTCTGAATCAGAGTTTCAGTCTTTGCGTTCGCATGCTGGTGTACCGAGAGCAGTTTCGGATTCATCGACATCGATTTCGGAGCCTGAAGTTTTCGCACCAAACTGACCAGCGCAGAGGTAGACATATTTTTGACGTCCTCACTCTGAAGTAAATCAGTCTTCAGGTCGGCATCGCTACTCACAGGGGCCTGGATGGATTTAACGACAGTCTGCAGGTGTTTGTGTTGGTAGTCGACAAAATGGCGAAGCTGATTGCGCGAGTGACCTTCCAGCTGTCTTCCCTGGAGTCGCCTTAGCCGCCTCAGCAGGAAATCTGCTCGTCTTTTCAACTGAAACTGTTGTTTAATAACATCCTGCTGTAACGCCTCCGTCTGGGGGGTATCGCAATCATCCCTGGGATTCTTGCTTTCACTCTCGGCTGTGTCCTGCACACTACAAGATGTTGGTATTGGGGACATTTTGCCATCTTTCACACCAGTGTCTGTAACACTGGTGGGCTTTAGCAGTTCGCTGTCCTTACACATGTTGTTCAAACGAGATGGCAAAATATTTCCATTTGTTAGTTTAGTTCCTTCACCGTGGCAGTCCAACCCATTTTTGTTAGACATCTGTCCATTAACCAAATTATTCTTCCCCATTTCGGATGCGACATCTTCTTTACCGGGACATTTGTTTTCATTTTGTAGAGAAGATCGATTCATACTCTCGGAATATCTACCATTCATTAAAGATTTTGCAGTGCATAGGTGAACCGTGCCGTTGAGAAAACCTGTATGCGACTTCTCTTTCCCGACAATAGAACCAATCTGTGCTACTCTTAAATTTTTCAGGCTTGTTGACAACGACTGTGTGGCCAATTTAACACTGGGGGAACTCTTTAACAGGTGATCTGCAAAGTGTTTTAATTGTTTTGTAGATCTTGGCAAATTAACTATGTTCAAGGACAACTTCTTTGCTGTTGTATATTTCGGTATGTCCCTCTTCCCGTTCAGATCTCGGCCGTTCAGAACTGCGGATGCAGATGTCACAGAAGGTGGCGAAACCGTACCAGGAAGCGTGTCTTTAATTCGGACTTGTGTTGCCGCCTCCGTTAGCGCGGGAGCCATTGCGGCCATGCAACATATCCTCAGAGAAAGTGGGCCAGACATGCACCCGGGAGAAACAACTGACAGCCCATCACCTGTTAGTAATCAGATTAGAATTCAAAACCAATTAAGCAGCCGTCGAACAAAGGAGCTGTCATCGGCGATCAAGTCGCCCAGTCAGGTCTGTCCCAACCCTAACATCGGAAACACAAACACGTGACCGTCATTGCATTACAAGCGTCTGAGCGCACTCGGAAGCTGTTTTAACAGTCGTGGTCGCCGATCACAGTGTCATACCTACTGCATGTGGTCAAGAAATGAACAATAAATGATCAAATATTACAATCGATGTGAAAACAGCACAATAATATCGAAAACAGGTCGACAAACCACAATACCACGTGATCAGGCCACGTCCTTGTCCCGGTTTAGCGATTTCATGACGCGTTTCAGGTGTTTTTCTATGTAACACCGCCCTTGTGCGATCTTATTTTCATCCCACAGTGATACTTTAATTCCATCAATTCATTCCAGTTCCAAGCACATGTGAACAAAGATGCAGAATGTCCCAGATTTATAGAAATCATGGAGACGCATTATTAAACTACTTATGCATCATGGCGGTCGTTTTGGTCTGCTCCATCACAAACAAAATGTGTAATTGCATCAATTGCCGACTCACCCTCTACCAAGCAATGGTGATTGGTTGAAAATTATTGGTCACGGGGTCGCATAAAGTGCGCGCCATTGTATTTTGTTATTAGATTTTTGCGTAATTTTCATTCATTGTTTTGAATATTTAATAAATGGGGTTTTTTTTAATACAATAATGTTATAATATTCTCGTAAAGTTATATTAATTAAATCGAGACTTCCAACAGCATGCATTTTGGAATGGTTAGTCACGAACGTTTGTCAAAACTTTATGTAGGCTACGGATGCCGTCCTTTTATTCATCAACACATTTTGTTGCTTTAAAAATGGATTAGGCATAAGTTATACAAATTACTTACTAGGCCTTCTCCATAATACATATACATCACGACAGTAACATTTATGCAATTTAAATATGAACAGAAATAAATATTGAAAGACAAAGCATTAAACAAATGAAAGAAAGAAAGAAAATCCGAACAATAATTTAAAAGTTCTCTGTGTTGCATAATCACACAGCAGGTTTGGAACAAAGAAAGAAATGTTTTATTTAATGACGCACTCAACACATTTTATTTACGCTTATATGGCGTCAAACATATGGTTATGGATCACACATATGATGAGAGAGGAAACCCGCTGTCGCCACTTCATGAGCTACTCTTTTTGATTAGCCACAAGGGATCTTTTATATGCACCATCCCACAGACAGGGTACCACTGGGCTACGTCCCGCCCCTACAGCAGGTTTCTTACAAAACAAAAGGGCATCTGATCAGTGATTACGTAGAACCTATACCCAACAAATCAACAACAAAAAATCAATGTCAATACATGTTTTACTAATTAAGGGAAACGTTTTGTTTCATTTAGCTTATATATTTATGTAGGTCCTTACCAGGGCAGTAGCTAACAGGGTGGGGGCACTATTTTTGTTAAAAACAAAGAATGTAAAAATCCGCTTAACTCATGTTAAGTTTAAATGCAAATAACATGACAATTTACTGGTTATTGATAGGCCTACTGACGTTTGAAGTATGTAACCTCCCTGAAATGGCTGCAAACTAATTCTAGGGCCTCTAGATTTCAAAATTTTCCTAACTCCACAGCATTGGAATAAAACAATTACCAAACTCGTTTTATAAATTCCATATATGACACTCCCGCTCATGCAGTAATTGCAGTAATATATATAGGCTACGTCATGTTAAAAATGCATTTAAAAGGTAGACCATAGGATATTGCATTTAGGCCTCCCAGTATAAATTTGTTAATAATGATGGATTGTATTTGTAGAATGTTGGAAATTGTATCTGGTACTTGCACAGCTTTTCTTCTTTTTAAAACAATTTCCGAGGAAGCCTGCTCCCGGACACTCCTGGACCCGCCTCACGCACATTTCCTTGGCCTACATGTACCTTGTTGAAATCCTCTTCTAGGGTTCGAAATTTGCTTGAATTCCTGCCAGACATTCGGAACGGAAAGCTACAAATTCTGTAAACCATAATTGAAACCTGTCGAAGCAAACATTAATGTATTGACTCAAACTAATATAAATGTAAAATAATTGCCTGTCCGTCGGAACAATAGGCAAAATGTCCTTCCGACCGTGGTGATTTGACCATAAGCGCACGAGACAGCGGGCAGAGGGGCAACTGCTAATGTGCTAACCTGAGACCTTTGTACCGTGTATTTCCATCATTCTACCCTAAAAATTACTTGTAATCCACGTAAAGATGCGTAGTGATTCGTTTACAACCCTACATAGATGTTTGGTAGTAATGCTTATATGAATAAATGTTGTTATCCAGATGGGCATTTTTGTTTAATTCGGGCTAAAGCCAGCCTGCCCCCCCCCACCCCCACCCCCACCCCACCCTATGATTTGGACCGCTAGAAACCGCTCGGGTCAAACGGTATAGTATTTCGACCCATGCCTTTCTATACACTAGTATATATGATACATGAGTAATTAAACCTACTGAACTGGATCCGACATAGGCAAAATGTCGATCTGACTCATACCAGTTAATCGTTATGTACAATATTAACACCAGATACGTTAACTCATAGCATGGATTTTGCCAGGTCATCCTCGAATATTTCTCATGTTCGCTTGAGGTAGTTGCGTTGCAGGATGGAACCATTCAACTGTTTAGTTTTTTCTCGTTTCAACCAGTGCACCACAACTGGTCAAAGGCCGTGGTATGTGTTTTCCGGTCCCTGGGAAAGTGCATATAAAAGTGCATACTGGCTCCCATTGTTGTAGGGTCGGGTGGGGGCAGGCTGCTTTTGCCCGAATTAAACGAAAATGCCCGATTTTGGATAACAGCATTTATTCATATTAACTTTACTACCAAACAGCTATATAAGATTGCAAATGAATCAATACGCATTTTTACATAGATTACAACTAATTTTGAGGGTAAAATGATAAAAATACATGGCAAAAAGGTCTCAGGTTAGCACATTTTGCCCGAATATCTGTATAATTTTTGCCCGAATTTGAGGTTTTGCTCGAGAACTAGGAGGTAGTTGCCCCCCTGCCCCTTCCCAAATGTTTGACATTCAGTAGCCGATGATTAATAAATCAATGTGCTCTAGTGGTGTCGTTAAAGAAAACAAATACACTTTTAACTGATGACTACGTGTCATAATTACCAAATGTTTGACATTCAATAGCTGATGATTAATAAATCAATGTTCTCTAGTGGTGTCGTTAAACAATAAACTTTAACTTTTTTATCCCAGACATGAGAGCACATACCACGGCACTTTGGTATACTAGTCGTGGTGCACTGACTAAAACAAGAAATAGCTCAATGGGCCCATCGTAATCATAATCGTAAACTCTATTAACGTGCCTCTATCCAATTAAGGTTCAGGCACGTCTCTCCCACACCCAATCTCTGGCATGGCCAGTGGTTGAGTGTGGGACAGAATGGGTCCGCCGACGGGGATCGATCCGAAACTGACCACGTATCAGGCGAGCGCTTTAAAATATCACTAGGCTACGTCCTGATTTTATGGAAATCGGGCTTTTGACCTAGTTATTAAATATCAAAGGCCGTGGTATGTGTTATCCTGTCTGTGGGATGATGCATATAAAATATCCTTTGCTGCAAGTGGAAAAATGTAGCGTGTTTCCTCTCTAAGACCATATGTTAAAATTATCAAATGTTTGACATCCAATAGCCGATGATTAATAAATCATTGTGCTCTAATGGTGTCGTTAAACAAAACAAATTTTATTTTAGCTATTAAATGTGATTATATGTGTCTTAGAGGTAGGGACATTAAAATACTGGGGTTGTTTGGAGGTCTTTTTGTTGTTGTTTTGCGGTTTTAAATGGGTTTTGTAAAAGTGGGGTTTTTTTAACTGTATTTTTTTTCTTTTTTTCTTTTTTTTCTTTCAAATATGGCTTAGGCTTTTTTTTTATTGGCGATGGCAAGAAATTATCATCTGTATGCTATGTCTCCCAAATGTCTTTTAAAAGTGTGCTGAATGCGTCAATAAATAAAAGTTTTCTTCCGTTTCCCAAAACACATTTCCAACAAATTAACTTTACTATAAACTAACTGATTATATTTAATGTTTAAAATGTTAAGTAATTTTGTATGCATGCTACCTATAGTATTTATCCTTGTCATGCACGTCTGCAATGCAATTTATATCCCGGACATGGGCTCATATATTCCGGCTGCACACTGTTATGTAGGCTGTTAAGAGATAGTCCAAAGCTTACCAAATACACTTTTTGCATAATGTGTAATGTTTCTTGTAGGCTACTGTAGCTGCACGAAAAGTTTGTTAATTAACTCAGAGTGCATCCAGTGCCGGATCCAGAAAATCAATTTAGGAGAGGGGGAGGGGCACTAACGTTCCCAAAGGGATTCCTCGGATTCTCCAACGTAAACAAAATGAAAAAATTAAATTAAACTATAACTGTCGCAAAATATAGTGGAGGGCGCTGCTCCCCACCTATATCCGCCACTGGTATAGCCGTATGGTGATCTTTGTTTTTGTTTAACGACACCACTAAAACACATTTATTTATTAATAATCGGCTATATAGTCTTAGAGAGGAAACCCGCTACATTTTTCCATTAGTAGCAAGGGATCTTTTATATGCACCATCCCACAGACAGGATAGCACACACCACGGCCTTTGATATATCAGTCGTGATACACTGGCCTGAGCGAGAAACAGCCCACCGACGGGTATCAAATCCTAGAACGACCGCGCATCAGCCGAGCGCTTTACCACTGGGCTGCGTCCCGTCTCGAATGGTGATCTCTCGTCGAGAGTAATTACAAAGTTACATTCTGTTCCGAGTTTGCTGTCACCGTAGGCGCATGTCTGGGGAGGGAGGGGGAATCGGGGGTTACCTCCGCGCCTGCTCATGTAAATTTTATTCCGTTCAATGTATTTTCGGGGGAGCATGACTCGACCTCCCTGTAAACTTCGCTCGCCACAGTTTTTACCTTCACCCCCTCCCCATTGCATAAATTCCTGCACACGCGCGTACATTGTCAAGATATTTCGACCAACAAATACTTGTGTAGCCGGGTGGTGGTGGGTGTGTGTGTGTGTGGGGGGGGGGGGTAGTGGTGGTGGTGATGGCATTTCCTCCTAACCACAACTCTTTTTTTTGTTTTTTTTTCAACTTTTTATAATTGCCCGTCGCCCTATATCCAGTGGCGGATCCAGAAAATCAATTTGGGGAAGGGGGCTCCAATGACAACAGGCGGAATGTCAAGGGAACTTTGGGGGAGATTTGGAGGGGCGGGGGATGAAGATTATAACTGTCGCAAAATTTATGGAGGGCGGCCCCTCCCCCCGATGATAACACATGCGTTTCCTTTCTATTTTTCTTTATTTGACTGTTAAGTTTCATAATATACACCAATCCAATGGACTGGGATTGAGCTTCGGCTGTTTGTGACCAGCCTCGGTGGTGTCGTGATTAGGCCATCGGGCATAAGGCTGGTAGGTACAGGGTTCGCAGCTCGGCACCGGTTCCCACCAGAGCGAGTTTTAACGACTCAATGGGTAGGTGTAAGACCACTACACCCTCTTCTCTCTCACTAACCACTAACAAATTAACAACTAACTCTCTGTCCTGGACAGGCAGCCTAGACAGCTGGGGGGTGTGCCCGGGATAGCGTGGTTGAACCGTAATTGGATATAAAAACGAAAATAAGTTGAAATGAAATGTTTGTGTATTGAGAGGCAGTAAAACTGCCGGCAGGGCTACCGGTATACCTAGTACGGGTATTCGAGCATTTCGTTGAAGCAAGCGACCTTTCATTACTTAGGGATTCTGTGGAGAGCGCGTGATTGCTAAATAGGCTTTTAGCGCTCTGCAATACATATCCGTCGATCAAACTGATAGTGTTAATACACACTATAAATATGTATTAATGAGTAATAATCAATTAGATGCATGATGTGAGAGATACCGATGAAGGCATACAATACATTATTGCCCATGTAATGGACCCATCGCAGGCCCGTAGCATGGTGGATATTATTGGGGGGCGGGGGGGGGGGGGGGGCGCGCAATTGAACAAGCGCCCAAGACGCAAGTTACTTGGGGGTTCCGGAGGCATCATTCAAAGGTTATTTGCCCGTTACTGTAACTCTCTCCGTTAATCTCGATCCATTAGTCTCGCCATAACTTTTACATTCAGTCGAGATGTAAAGGTTATAAAAAAAAGCATAATAAAAAAAAAAAACACAGCCAAAATTATTGGGGGTCCCGGTCCCCCCCCCCCCCCCCCCCCGGCCACCACCCACCTGCTACGGGCCTGCATCGTCTATTCAAATGAGGGCATATTCGATTTTAATTTCAGGCGCGTGTGCAGTGGGAGGCTTTCGGGGATTAAACCCCCTCTCAAGCAATGCTTTTCCAATATTTGTTTTACATTTCACTCAACAGTATATACTCCATCTGCTAAAATTCCTACACACGCACCTGAATTTAAGTGAGGTGGGGAGTGTAGTGGGGGAGGGTTTTTATAATAAAAATGGTTAAAACATTTGACCGTATGTCTGTACACTCGGGGCGGGACATAACCTGATGCGCGGTCTTTCTGGGATCAATCTTAGTTTCTCGTTTCAGCCAATGCACCACGACTGGTATATGATGAATGTCAGGGGCCGTAGTAAAAGATCCCTTGCTATCAATGGAAAAATATAGCGGGTTTACTCTATGACTATATAATGCTGTCACAATTACCGATGTGGACCCATCCCAGACCGACCGTGCATGAAAAGAGCATCTGTACATAGTTTGTAGGGGCGGGAACTGGCTCAGTTGGTATAGTGCTCACCCAATGACCTTTGCTCGTAACTGGCCTCGGTGACGTCGTGGTTAAGCAATCGGACATAAGGCTGGTAGGTACAGGGTTCGCAGCCCGGTACCGGCTACCACCCACAGCGAGTTTTAACAACTTAATGGGTAGGTGTAAGGCCACTATACTCTTTTCTCTCTCACTAACAATTAAAAACTAACCCACGGTAGCCTTGATAGCTGAAGTGTGTGCCCAGGACAGTGTGTTTGAATCTTAATTGGATATAAGCACGAAAATAAGTTGAAATAAAATGGGAGCAGGTACCGGGCTGCAAACCCAGTACCTACCATCCTTATGTCCGATGGCTTAACCACGACACCACCGAGGCCGGTGTTTCCATATTGATAAATTTACTTACTAAGGGGAGATAAACATTACTCTAATTAAAATAGTCTCGGGGATAACTGAGCGATAGTTCTACTCTAACGGAGAGGACTGCCTCATGACAGGACATATTAAAGGCTGCGGTATATGCTGCCCTGTCCTTGCTGCTAATGGAAAAATGTCGGGGGTTTCCTCTAACACTATATGTCGGAATTACCAAATGTTTGACATCCAATGGCTGATGATAAATAAATCAATGTGCTCTTGTGATGCCGGTAAACGAAACTTTACACGCCTATAACAGAACACAGTTTAAAGTTTGTTTTGTTTAACGACACCACTAGAGCACATCAATTAATTAATCATCGGATATTGGATGTCAAACATTTGGTAATTCTGACAGTCATCAGTAGAAACCCGCTTATTTTTCCTACTGCAGCAAGAGATGTTTTTATATGCACTTTCCCAAAGACAGGAAAACACATACCACGGCCTTTGACCAGTTGTGGTGCACCGACTGGAACGATAAAAAACCCAAATCAGTTGAATGGATCCACCGACATGGTTCCATCATGAGACGCAAGCACCTCGACCGAGCACAATCCCACTCCACTGTAACAACAGAGTTTTAGTGGTGTGCCAGTCTCGGTAGTGACTTAAAGCTGGTAGGTACTGGGTTCATATCTTAGTACCAGATGCCATCCAGAGTGACTTTTATGGGCTCTTGGGAGGTGGCTTGGAGCAATTTTATAACTGATCGAGGGGGCGGAGAGAGTGAAGGCAAAACATTTTTTGTCAAACACCCAGAAAATTACATTTTATTTGTAATGAAAATATTGCTTCAGATACAACAGGCATAAAATTATAATTACTGTGCCTTCAACCCACCACTGGAAACGGCACTTAAAGAGCTGAAAAAGTAAAATATAAACAATGTACTGTGGCCATATCCCCTTCTTTGAATTCTATCTTATTTTTTCCACGATATCAGCTCATCCTATCTTTCAACTGCTTTCACTGTCCAACTCCACATCCCAGTCCTTATCTGTCCAACCGTGACACATGCTTATCTTTTGTGGCCAACTGTGCCACACTGTCAGTACATAACAAACACTGGTTACTAGAATAGTACTGATTATTTATTCATACAAAAATATTTCACAGATATCATACAGTGTTTATCTATCTCCTGTAAATTGTACAACAATACATGTATATAATATTATATAAACATCATACTGATACTATATATAGTCAAGTGTAAAAATGCATTATAATAGTTGCAGTTGCCATATTTATTTGTCTATAAGTAGAAATTAATAATACATAATTTTAACTCAAGGATGTCAAAATTGTAATGTCCCATCATTTATCATAAACAGTGGCTTCATAAAATATTCTGGGTAAAAATAAAAAGTAGACAAAAAACTCTATGTCACGTATGTTATAAAAAACATGTATATATTAAAAATGACATCACATGCTTAACATGTCAGTCACACACACAAAATTCCCAATAAAAATCCAAATTCTTCTACTTGTAAATTAAATTATTTGATTTCATTTTTTTAAAAATACATTTTGTCCAAAGAATAATATTTATATTTAAAAAAAATAATTAATAAATCAAAATTGGCTCAACTCAACATTGTGTATAATTTGAATACCTGAAATTCAAAATCTTCTCAGAGGAGCAAGCTCATGAAACCTCCATTACAGAGTTAGACCCATACAACTATCATCACTTCAATGTCCCTGAGTGTTTATTTTAAAGTTAATGATTGTCACAAATCAAGGGTACTAATATAAGAACCATATTATATTTTAGAACATTTATTGTAAATACTTGGGTAATTGCGAATTATTGTTGAACTGTGTGTCATAGCTTGCTAAGGCAAACTATATTTGTATACTGTAATCACTAGCAAAGGTGTTTGTAAAGAACTTGGGCTTGGGCTTACATTGGTGAACACTTTTGTTGGTGAACACTTTTGTTTGTGAGTAAAGGCATGCATAGTGGGGATATAGTTGGGAGATGTAATGAGTTGTGGGCAGTCACATAACGTTCTTGAGAGAGAAACTGTGTGTTAAGATATTGTGAAATATTTTATTCTGTATAACTCTGGGTTGATGACAACCGTAAGTAGATTTTATTTGTTTGTTGTATAACTGTGGTATACTATTGTGTATATGTGTTAGTAGTTGTATGTAACGTCATTGCAAAACAAAAGTATTAGGTAAATCTGATTTATGTAATATTTAAGACACTTGTGAAGTGTGGACATTATATTAAGAGAAAACTGTCTAACATCTGATATGGTAATATTAATATTACATGGTTTTGATTAGGGTATATTGTATTTCAGTGTATTTGTGTATTGGGTCCTGGTGATGACGAACGTAGATGATGTATTCTGGGAGTTGGCGAAGAGTGAGTCTGGTGAATGGCGGTGTTGATAATGGTGAACAGAGAAGATGATCAGTGAATGACCGTGACGACGGTGTCAATGATTTTGACGAACGGCGAAGGTGATCTGAGTGACCCTGACAAAGAGTGTTGATGATTCTGGTGAATGATGGTGGTAATAAATTATAATTTGGTTAATCGTTTTTATCAAATGGAGTGAAAAAGCAGGTTTTATATCGATAAATACCATGGGAATCCCCATGTCCCAATTGCTTGAAATAATTTTGAAAGTTAGTATTCTGATGTCACTGGTAGATGTCGCTCAAAGCACAACAATGCCTACGTCACGACAAATTTCACAGACTTGGGGTACGTTCGTTTCACCTCTCCTGGACATGTTCCAACTGTTCTGTCCTGGTTGTATCCCCTCTCCAGATATCGTAAGACTTGGTTTGTAACGTTTTGGTGTGTCCCTTTAATGCAGCTTGGAATCTTTTAATGGCACTCTCCCTTAAGACAGGAAAATGCACCTGTGATGGTCTACTGTTTGGTATGGGAAGAAAATCATCATCTGTTGAGTGTAATCGGTCCTGCGACCCATTACGTCTTAGGCACAACATAGTATTCTACAAATCAGTATCTTACTGAATTTACTTCACAATTGTTTAGTTTATTTGGCTTCTGTATTTTGGCCAGCTTTCCAGTAACGTGGTTCTGCACGAGATTTATCAGCCATGCTTCCTAGCAGACAAATGTGCTTTCCTACATCTGCATTTTCATGTCCATACTTTGCGTTATGACGTCACGACACTGAAAAACGTATGCAACTATTTTGTAGCCCGTTGAATGCCTGTACAGAATCATGTATATGAAAAAGGTACCGTGTTTAAATACATTGTATTCCTAGATAAACGTGCAAGCAAAAACACTCACGAAATCACGTTACTAAAAAGTTGGCCTATTCAATTAACATAAAACACTTTTATAATTAAACATATCGACAATGTACTGGTCTAAATGTCAAACATTCAGAATCATGTATGAAACATATTCAGAATCATATATATGAAAAGGTACTGTCTTTAAAAGCATATCGATAAACGTGCAAGCAAAATCAATTTACAAGAAAGTGAGCCTTATTCAATTAACATAAAACACTTTTACAATTAAACATAACGATACAATATAGTTCCAAACCTCAGATACACAACAATTATTATGAAATTTCCCTCCAGAAGAACAAGCCACTTCCAAAACAACTGCACATAAAATCTTTCAACGAGTACATCCTTATCACTTGTCTGAAATAATCTGCCTCGCTATGAGTTCCTTCATGATTTCGTTGCTGCCTCCATAAATCGGTTGAACACGGGCGTCGACGAACGCCTTGGCGATGGGGTACTCCCACATGTAGCCCCACCCCCCGTGCAGCTGTACGCACTGCGACGCAATCTTCTGTTGAATCTCAGACACCCTGAAACATAAATTAAAACAGGATGCATTATATATGAAGAGTTCACTTTCGAAACTAATTAAGTGAGGGCACAATATTTCACATTGTTCTGTTCATGTGTCAGTTATCTACTTTAAAATCACGAGAACCGCCAATTGGTTACGTGGTGAACAATTACATTCTAAAATTAAAAGTACCATATATCAGTAATGAAAATGAAAATCAGTTTATGTTTTTGAACCACCAATGTATCACAGAACTGTACTTCAAGTGTTTTAGGACTAGGTAAGCTTAACTCATCGGTTACGAGAACTATATTCACGTAACCAAACAATCGGTTACCCAAGTAAAACTCACGTGAACAGACTTCCGGTTACCTAAGATTTTGAAATATTGTCCCGTTACGTCATTTTGAGAAAAACACAATTTTGCTGCAGCATGATGTACTTGCACCTTGCCTTATAGCCTTTCTTACATCCACAGTGGATCAACTCGTAACATGAGTCCTCTGCCTGACGTAAAGTTGTCCACAAAGGTTTTCATTCATCATGATTATTCAATAAGTTTGTTTTGTTTAACAACACCGCTAGAGCACATTTATTTATTAATCTATGGCTAATGGATGTCAAACATATGGTCATTCTGACACAGTCAAAGAGAGGAAACCTGCTACATTTTCCCATTAGTAGCAAGAGATATTTTATATCCACCATCCCAGACAGGATAGCACATACCATGGCCATTAATATACCAGTCGTGGTGCACTGACTGGAACGAGAAATAGCTCAAAGGGCCCACCAATGGGGTGATTATTCAGTCCAAACTCAATTTTGGAGGGATGGAAGATAATGTAATTTTTGCAGACAAACCCTCCCTGGTAGACTGCACGAAGGACATGTTGGTGTAAAGCGTCTGGTGTTGGGGGAATGTGTTCAGTGGATCTCTGTAGTTATTGTACAGTGAATATTTCTATTATACTGAAGCACTCATCGGACAGTTGTTCTCTACCAGAGACAAGTTCCAGAAAAGCAGCAGTCACGTCTGGGAACACTGTCCACCTTTCCCATGCAGTTATGTTTCCCTTTCCAGAGAAAAAAGATACGGTGTCACATCCCGTCAGAGAATGGATCAATGGTAGAGACTGGCACGGTCGGGTGGAATGGCGATGACTACTTTTCCAGGAATTTGACGAAGCACCAATTCTTTAGCCAAAAAGCAAAACAAATCTTCCTTGTTGCCATCATTTCCTAAGAAGCCCTTCCAGTTTGATGGAATTGGAGAAGTTGAAGTCACTTTCCATCTTTGACCATGGCCACGTTTTTGTCGTATGGAGGATTTCAAGCTGTTTGCAAGATACACATCCCAAACTACATCCAGTCTTGACAGTTTTTAATTGATTAACAATATATAGTGTGAAGACGAAATCTGCATACTCTTGAAATGTGCGTGATGTCTTCGGTGAAAGGAATTGAACAATAAAGGCACCGTCAAGTATCTTGACATCAACATCTGGAGGCCCGTCCTGTGCAGTGTCACTAGTTTCTCTTGTGGAGCTGGATGAGCATGCCGATAGCTAGTTTTTCTCATCTTCAACATGTGGTCTGCTTCATCTGTATCAGACATTATATCATCAAAATGTTCTGGACTCATTTCTTCAGTGGGCAAGGTACAAGTGAGACTGAGGCGCTCAAGACATTGGAGTAGATCTGACTTTGTCTTTGACCTCATGTCTTCATTTTTGCTGAGAGACGGATGTGTTGGTTGATTCTCATGTCTGAACAATTCAGGAAGATCACCTTTTCTGGTTTGGCAGCCAATATACAGCCTGGAGAACAAAAAGCAATCATTCTGCAGGAAAGAGATACATGCCTTCTGTGAGTCTTTCTTCTGCACAATGACTCACATTTTGTTGCATGACAGGGGTGACGTTATCGGTGTGGTTCTTAGCACATATCACTCAACATCATCAAATTGTTTCTGTCCAACGGTGACAATGTCATTGATTGTGATTACTGCTCTGGTATCCACGACGATTTTGGTGTACATGGAAAATAGAATACCGCTATCATCAAATGGATTTCCTACTTCCTCAAAAGCAGTGACAAGCAACAACACATCTCTTTTAAAGGCCTTTTGAACTGCTGTTGATTGCTTATGGTGTTCTCGCTTTGTTGTCTGTGAATGTGATGTTTGCTGTTCAAAGTTGTGAACAAGATGTGCAATTTCTGGTCCTGCCACCATCCATCTGTGAAGTGCTGCTGGATTGGTTGTCAGTCCAACTGCACCCCCATCACCTTTTACCATGGCATTGCACTGCTCATGTGCATGATCAAAGGCACCATGACAAAAAGCTTGATGCACAGATAGGTGTTTTCTGATGCGATGACACAGGTCACGCAAATGCACAGAAAGCCAACGTGCATAGTAAACATGGTCCAGGGCAAAAAAACCAGGGCATTAAATGGACATTGAAGTACACTCAGCGCTAACTGCAGAACCTGGCTACAGTAAGCAAACATCAGCTGCTTCTCAGTCGTGCACCATGCCTTAAATGTTTTATCCTTGTTTGTCTGTTGCAGAAAGCGGTTTCTTGTAATATATGGAGTGCTGCTACAGTCTCATGAGCAAGTCTTGTCCTTGTCACATTTGAAACCTTCAGCAGGGAGTCTGCAACACCGCCTCTGATGACTCCAGCAGAATCCTGTGTGCTGATCCAACCGCTTCCATCTAACCAATCGCCTAGGACTCGTACTGCAGACATTTCAATGTGAAGTCCCCCTGGCATTACTACAAAATAGTCTTTATCAAGTACCTCTGGCCAAGACCACTGATCGAACCTCCTTAGTTATAGCATATAATGGCTGATCCATCACAATTACTGGCACTTGTTCAGTACCAGCTTTGATTATATGGCCACACACACACACACACACACACACACACACACACACACACACACACACACACACACACACACACACACACACAGTCCACGCACACACACACACAAACTCTGTCTGTCTCTCTCTCTCTCTCTCTGTCTGTCTGTCTCTCTCACGTACACAAACACATGCACACACACACACACACACAGTGACATATATAAGCGCCCGCCCACCTAAATCTTTTCGATTTGTATTTGTTTCATTTTTTTTTTACGTTAAAGAATCCTTCAGGAATGTTTGTTCGTCAAATTTCATTCCCCTAATGAATTTTCTGGATCCACCACTGACACGCACACAGACACACCATGCTTACTACAAGCACATACTTTTCTTCTTGTTTTCATTCATAAAAACAAAAAAAACCCGGCTATTTAAAAGGTATGCATCGCACATTTACAACGAAACAACAAAACGGTGGATTTTAGACACTAACGGTATGCCATAGATTTACGCCTCTGATACAAAACAATAAAACAACTGACATGGATCAAACATGAAACAGATAAATGCAGAAGTATAATTACTTCCCAGTTAGCTAAACAGTGAACAAAGTTCGATTTTATCGGTAAGCGCTAGATAAAGTTCGAACCGACCGGAAACACGTCGAGGGTCGAGTGACGGGTTTTTTCCCCCGCTGACTGGTCTTATTATTGGTAGTACTGTATTTACCATGTTACAGAGCCGTAAAATGTAACCTGCTGAAACAGAATGCACACCACAGGCTTTAGATAGTAGATTCATTGAAAATATGGAGTAAACTACTCGTCATTTCAGGTAAACTTTTTAAATGACAAATAAAATCTTGCATCCTTTAATATTCGTAATCAGTAGAGTCAGAAGTAATAGGTGCAGTATGAAATATGCTTTGAACCGTTACCTGCAAACTGACTTCGCTTAACAACTACGCTAGTAGAGTATCCACACAAAGCACATATTTATAGGATATTAAACAAACTTTAGCGAGTAACATAAACATGATATGAAATGGTGAGGTTAATATCCTATTTATTACCCATAATCAATCTTAATTTATATCACTCAACTCGTTTGGTTGACATTACTGTAAGGTCGTAGTGCGCCAGTCGATGACATCAAGTGATGTCAAAGTGTTCTAATGGCATGTATCACTTTGATATGAACCAATATATTTTTAACCATATGGGTAATAATTAAGATTCTGTTTAATAGGCAAAGGTTACTGTTTGCTGTAAACTCTACTGTCATATTGCTGAGTTATACTAATATAAGTACAGACCCTAATCT
Organism: Gigantopelta aegis; assembly: GCF_016097555.1. Lineage (NCBI taxonomy): Eukaryota > Metazoa > Mollusca > Gastropoda > Neomphalida > Peltospiridae > Gigantopelta > Gigantopelta aegis. The sequence continues at coordinate 20,177,860 of NC_054709.1, forward strand.
AGCTGGCGAAATTAACATTTTCTTCGCCAAAAGTTAGCTCAAGTCACCGGGTTATTAGCAAAGGTGAGAAATCAGTCACCATAATATTTTGGACTTTCAAAAACCAAATCACACAACGGACGTCAAGATCCCAACTTGTTTAGTGTCATTTATCACTTGGCACCTTGTCAGTCCGTGTTTTTACTTTGGTGCCAGACTGTACATAGTCGCATGTCACACCAGTCAAGCATTGTTCATTCTCGGCTATTCATTTCAATAATGCCAGAAAATACTAATTATTACTTTCATAACAACACATTATCAGCTACTTAATAAAATCACGTTTTTAATGAACACAATTGTTTTGTTTAAATCTTATTATTGGAAGTAGTAGTACTAGTATATTATATTTAAATATAATACGATTAGAAATGAGTGTATAGGCTAATTCAGAATTGTTTCAAATGAATGCGGAACATGGAGAAACGTTAAAAAATGTACAGATAAATGTTCGCTTTGCCTTTTTTTTTTTATCAAACTTCTCCCCTTTCATCTGGGAATGGAGAAGTCACTTCTACTGTTTTCAATTCTAGATTAAGATCTGCAGTATACTTTCACTGCTAACTACAAAATGTGGAAATTGGTATAAATAGTGTTTTGAAAATGAATTCTATAGTTAAAGTTAAAGTTATAGCACATTGATTTATTAATCATCGGCTATTGGATGTCAAACATTTCGCATTTTGACATATAGCCTTAGAAAGGAAACCCACTACATTTTCCATTAGTAGCAAGGGATCTTTTATATTCGCCATCCCAGACAGGATAGCACATACCATGGGCTTTAATATACCAGTCGTGGTGCCTGGCTAGAACTAGAAATAGCCCAATGGGCCCACCAATAGAGATCTATCCCAGACCGATCACACACCAAGCGAGAGCTTTATCACAGGCTATGTCCCATCCACTCCCTCAATTCTCAGTCTTCAGTGTGACAAGGGGTAAATAGAGATCTATCCCAGAATGATCACACACCAAGCGAGAGCTTTATCACAGGCTATGTCCCATCCCCTCCCTCAATTCTCAGTCTTCAGTGTGACAAGGGGTAAATAGAGATCTATCCCAGACCGATCACACACCAAGCGAGAGCTTTATCACAGGCTATGTCCCATCCCCTCCCTCAATTCTCAGTCTTCAGTGTGATAAGGGGTAAATAGAGATCTATCCCAGACCGATCACACACCAAGCGAGAGCTTTATCACAGGCTATGTCACCAAGCGAGAGCTTTATCACAGGCTATGTCCCATCCCCTCCCTCAATTCTCAGTCTTCAGTGTGACAAGGGGTAAATAGAGATCTATCCCAGACCGATCACACACCAAGCGAGAGCTTTATCACAGGCTATGTCCCATCCCCTGCCTCAATTCTCAGTCTTCAGTGTGACAAGGGGTAAATAGAGATCTATCCCAGACCGATCACACACCAAGCGAGAGCTTTATCACAGGCTATGTCCCATCCCCTCCCTCAATTCTCAGTCTTCAGTGTGACAAGGGGTAAATGAAGGAAACTCACTCAATTCTCAGTCTTGAGTGTGACAAGAGGTAAATGAAAGAAACTGACCACATTTTGGCTATGGAAGCTGTGGAAGCGTCCAGCTTTTTACTGTTATGTAACTCAAGACACCGGTCAACAAACGCTCGCCCGACAGCAATGTCTGCCTTCATTTCTGCCAACTTGTGCTGGATTGTCTGCAATATAGACACACACAATCTCACAACAATAATTATTGACCAGAAGGTAAAATTACGTACCCTAGAATTGTGGAAATGAATGGATACATTTTTATAATATTTAGAGAGATTATAGTAAAAGAATATCAGTTAAAAATTTGTCTAAGTACATGAAATGCAGTGTTGAATTACGTCCAGGAGATACACCAATGCCAATACAATCATAATACTGGATAGATATCAAAACTAATCCTGGACCTATATCAACACTGATACTGAATATACATCAACACTAATAGTCTTATTCAACTTACTGTGCTAGCACAACAAATATGCTATTCAACCTGAGTCATACCTACACACTGCAGAATTCTCTCCCTTGCCGGATATGCGCAATGCTATCCTTGCACGGGCTACCTGTAACTTCATTCTCAATTCTGCAGTCCACCTGTTAACACCTGTTAAGCTTTGGCAAAAAGTTTTCTTTACTTGTAATTTTGTGTTTGTTTTTTTGGTTGAACTTGACATACGGTTGGTAGTTGGGAATTCTGTGTTGAATTTACCATGTCCGACGCGAGTTCGTTGACAGCTAGCGCACGGAAAGTTTGTGCATGAGATGGTTGTCCATTTCCTTTACGACGTAAAGACACACACGTGTTGTGTCCGGACTGTCGGTCTTGTTCTCAAGACCGTCAGTGTGAGATCTGCGCCACGTGGTCTCCTGACCAGTGGGTTCGGTTCGGTTCGCAGACTCAGGGTTCGGGTACCAGCAAAATCTTGTCGTCTGCTTCGGCAGTAGTCGGCAAGTCGGACTTAGTGGGTAGGTCCCATAAATCTGTAGACACTTCGAAAAGTGTCCGGAAAGGGGGGAAACACAAGGGTGTTTCTTCTTCGGTCCGTGTTACGAGTACAGTTACAGATACTTCGGGAGCGCCCCCCCCCCCCCGGGCTCCTATTGTGACCGTGGTACGTGAGCCGTCTTCGTTAGTGACGGCGCCTTCTTCTGTTTGTGTGGCTTCGTCGCGGGCGTCGCCATTGTCGTTACGGTTACCTTTACAAACAGAAGGGGGGCAGGGTGGAGTCGTCGCGACACCGGTTTTGACGACTTCATCGGTTACCGAGCACATGCACTCCGTTGTGCATAGGTCCACTGCTTCGTCCGCAGAGCAGGTGGCCCCGATTTTGCCTTCGATTGCTGACAGTCGCTTCGGCACCTCAGCATTCTCAAGGCCCGAGGAGAGTTCTGCCAGTTTGCTTCGAACTGAGCCAGTTGTTCCGATGCCGGGATCCGTCTCTGATGGCATCCCGACCGATGTTTACCGTTGGGTGGAGGACTCATCCCGTTTGGGTCCTCCGTTTGCATATGTTTACCCCAAGGGTCCGGTGACTTCGGTAGCAACGGACATCTCCTCACAGTTTGCACCGTCTTTGGTCCCTACCTCTTCGACTTTACTCGATAGAGGACGAGGTTCGCACAGATACCCCTCGGCTGGGGGTACTCTGTGGCCGCAAACTCCGACCGTTCCGCACTTGGCGCAGGAATGACCGTTAGGCTTTCAAGAAACGTTGTTTCGGAGTTTTGTGGAATTTTTGAACACTTCGCCTCAGTTGGGATCATTGCTTTTGCAGACGGGACCGTCGGGTGTGGCTCCCATTCCTCCCCCCCCCCCCCCCCCGGTTTTCCGCCAAAACCAGCAGAAACTGTGTCTCGACAGCAGTTTGACGATGCAGTTAGGGATTGTCGTTCGGTTCCTATTGTTTCCGTCTCGGGAGACGCTGCCCCAGGGGCATCTCGATTAGGGGGAGGAGTCCATATCGATCTTCGGGATCCAGTGGACAGTGACCTGGCTTCAGAGGAAGCGTCGGTTGGACCGGATTCTGTCGCTGACCCAGCTCTCTCTCACTTCGGTTCGGAGGTAGAGGAGGAGTGCGATTATCCGGCGGTTCTGGCTTTTGTCAGGGACCAGGTCCGACAGGTATGCGGGGACGCTATACCTCAGGTTGAGGCCCAGCCTACATTCAAGGGTGTCTCCTTCGGGAACCGTTCTTTGAATTTGGTCACTCCTCGTGAGGAGTCGGGTTTACCACTTGCACAGGAGGCGCACAGTTCACTTTGTGACATTGATGTGTTGATCACTGGCAGTGATCGTATCCTGGGAGTGGGTGTTGATGAGTACCCAACGGCACTGCCTACGGGGAAAATCTTAACGGGAGCGCGCATTTTTCGTGCCGACTCCTATGAGACGTTGGGGGCGGATTTTCTCGAACATCCGGCGGTCGTTCCCGCTAGTGTCCGAGCCGCTTGTTCCCCATCGCCGCATGTGTCATTGCCAATCGCGGATCTGGAATCATTCGAACGGCTGGCTAAGTCGATGTTCCAGGTTAATAACCATATAGGTACGTTCCTATTTGGCTTGGATAAGGCTGTCGAGAGCCTTCCCGCGATGGCGAAAGGCTGTTTGGAGGCTGCGTCAAAAGCCTCTAAGCATATCGCTCAGTTATCTGGCCGATTGTTTGCGAACAGTCTTTTGTTACGGCGTGACCATTACCTGGCGGGTTTGAGTGCGTCAAATGTTGCGAAGACGTTTTTTCGTACACGTTCGGTACGGGAAAATTTACTTTTCGGTCCCGATTTTAATATTGTCCTAGACAAGGATTTGTCGCGACCAGTCCCGAACACTCGACCCTCAACCTCTGGTAAACGTCTTCGGGGTTCAAGCCTCCTGTGAAAAAGGCTGCTTTTTTACAGTCGACTCAGATCCCTAGGGTTCCTGACACTAGGAGGCAACCAGGTAACAACCCGTCTTCCGCTAAGCGAGGACGCAAACGTCGTACTGCGTTCCGTTCTCAGTCCACCAAAGGCGCTGCGCCTACGGGTGGTAAGCGGTTGGGGTGAGGGTACGTGAACGATCGGCAGTTGCTTTCGGAGGTACCGTTAGCAACCATACCCGTGGGGGGCAGGCTCCGCCATTTCCTTCGAAATTGGTGCAAGCTGCCTGGTCTCGACCCCTGGGTTCTGTCGGTCGTTCGACACGGTTACAAAATACCCTTTTCTTCGAGCCCCCCTCTTACTTCCACTCCGAGAATGCCGCCGTTACCGTCCGCGGATGGGCGCGTTTTAGTGGAGAGTATGATTGCCGAGTTTCTCGACAAAGGGGCCATCCAGAGAGTCAGTCTGGACACTCCGGGATTTTATTCTCATCTTTTCTTCGCCTGGAAGAAAAATGGGGAATGGAGACCAATCCTAAATTTGAAGCCACTGAACGTCTACGTCGATGTTCCTTCCATGAAAATGGAAACGGTTCATTCGGTCCGGAACCTGCTTCAAATTGGGGAGTGGGCTGCGTCGATCGATCTGAAAGACGCACACCTCCATGTCCCGGTGCACAAGGCATTTTGGAAGTTTCTGCGCTTCCTGTTCGACGGGAAAGCGTACGAGTTTCGTGTGCTCCCGTTCGGTTTGGCGACGAGTCCCCATGCTTTTACACGTGTGGTAAAAGCGGTGGTAGGTCATGTTCATTTGTTAGGGGTTCGAATGCATACCTATCTGGACGATTGGTTGATCCCAGCTTCGTCGCAACAGGAGTGTCAGACCAATGTCGGGTTGGTTTTGGACACGATCCTCCAATTGGGTTTTATTCCCAATTGGGTGAAATCGGAGTTAACGCCGGCTCAGATTTTCACATATCTCGGAGTGGTCTTCGATCTTGTGGTAGCGTCGGTTCGTCCCACCGATGCGCGTATCCACAACTTCCAAACGTCGGCGCGACGTTTGATGGGGGAGCAAAGTACTACGGTACGATCTCTCCACGTGGTGTTGGGCCACCTCGAATCTCTGGCCTCATTGATCGTGCGGTTCAGACGATTCAAACGACCACTCCAGTGGCATTTGTCCCCACGGTGGGACGGTCACAATTGGGACACGATAGTGCCTCTGGGCCCATGGTTCACTCATCCGATACAGGAGTGCCTGTCGGACAAGTGCATTTCCCTATCGGTTCCGTTGCACCCCCCTGCTCCGGATCTGATCCTGTTCACGGATGCGTCGCTGCACGGGTACGGGGCGCATCTGTTGGATCAACACATTTCAGGGGTATGGAATCTCTCCGAGAGGAAGCTTCATATCAACTGTTTGGAGATGGAGGCAGTGCATCGTGCCTGTCTTCATTTCCGGTGTGTTCTTCGACACCGTCGAATTCTGTTGAGATGCGACAATACGTCGGTAGTGGCATATCTCAATCGTTGGGGTGGAACCAAATCGGAGACTTTGGGTCGCAAAGCTCTTGCGATTTTGGAATTCTGCGACCAACTAGGGACCACTCTGTGGGCGAAACACATTCCTTCATCGGTGAATGTGTTAGCAGATGCCCTCAGTCGACATACCCCTGTTCAGACGGAGTGGATGTTGAACAAAGGGGTGGTCGCAGCGGTTCTTCGGGTGTGGGGCAGTCCACAGGTGGACATGTTTGCCACACGGTTGAACAACCAATTGCCGGTGTTCGTGTCCCCGGTACCGGACACATTGGCGTTGAAGTACGACGCGTTAAGTATGGATTGGACGGGACTGGATTTTTATGCCTTCCCTCCTCCTGTCTTACTCGGCAAGGTGTTGACCAAAGTGGTCCAGGAACCTTGTCACGTGACGTTGATAGCTCCTCTGTGGGTGGCGCAGCCCTGGTTTCAACAGCTCCTGTCACTGTTAGTGGCAGTCCCGTTCCGGTTACCAGTGTTGTCCGATCTACTCAGCCAGCGACTGAGTCAGACGGTGTGGCATCAGAAGCCGGAGGTCTTCCGGTTTCACACGTGGAGGTTATCAGGGCTTCCTTGCGACGCAGAGGTTTTTCGACAAGAATTGCGCATCTCGTCTCTTCAGCAAAGCGCAAATCTACCGAGTCGGTTTATCAGTGTCACTGGCGTATGTGGGTTCGTTGGGCGAACGCACGGGATTTCGATCCCTTATCGCCTACTGTCAACGATTTAGCGGAGTACTTTCTGGCGTTGGTCCAAGAAAGGAAACTTAAAGTCACGACAGTGAAAAGTCACAGAGCTGCGATTTTTACTACTCTTAAACAGTGTGGATGTCGTGACTTTTCTACCAACTTGGTGTTGCATGATTTACTTAAATCATTACAATCCACGGTTGAACGACCTTCCATTATTCCGAAATGGAATGTCTTTCTGGTGTTACATGCTCTTAAGGGTGCGCCTTATGAGCCGTTGAGGTTTGCTAGTCTTCGTGCCTTGACGTGGAAGACTCTGTTTCTGGTTTCACTGGCAGCTTGTCGTCGGATCAGTGAGATACATGCTTTTTTGCATGACTTGGTTGATTACAATTCGGACGGGTCTGTCACTTTACGTACCGACCCTATCTTTTTTGCTAAAAACCAGTCTCCAGGGGAAGTTTCCACCTAATGTCATTCACAGTTTATCTCGTACACTGTCATCTGATAACTCGGATAGACTTCTTTGCCCGGTGAGAGCATTGAAGTATTATTTGCAGCGTACGAAAAACCGGCGGCAGGGTAAACAGAGATTGTTTATTTCTTATACCATTAGGCCGGGTGATGTCACAAAAAATGCTTTGTCTCGATGGATAGCAGCTACCATCAAGTTAGCATATGAGATGGCGGGTGATCATGTGTTACGGAATTTCTCTGTTAAACCACATGAGATCCGAGCCATTTCTGCTTCCCTGAATTTTCATGACTCTTTAGATATTATAAAGGTCATGAATGCAGGGGTTTGGAAAGGACGGCACACTTTTGACCGTTTCTATTTCCGGGATATGGCGGTTGGTCCTGACGGTACGCGTAGGATCCAGACAGTCATTGCGGCTCAACACGTCGTGTCTGTGCGCAGGGCAACGGAAAGGGGTCGACCTCTTTTCCGTCCGACTGCCATCGATTCACGCTTCGGACATGTTTAACACTCCACTCTTTTCTGAGGGATGGGGTTTTTTGTAGTGTTGTCTACCGTTTCCTCTCCCTGGGGAGATATTTTTCCTCCCTTTCATGGGGATAAGTTTTTCTTTTGGGAAGCCCCTTTTTATTCCCAAAAGTTTTTTTTTTTGACTCCTTGTTACTGTATGTCGTGGTTCGTCCTATCTCCATGTCATTACTTCAAAGGAGCTTTTTGGGTACGGGTAAGTCCTCTATTTTCTTACCTCCTCCCATTAATGTTGAATTCATGTGCTCTAACGGTGTCATTGCACGTCCGTTATAGCATATTTGTTGTGCTAGCACAGTAAGTTGAATAAGACTATTAGAAAATTTGTTTCTAATTTTCATTATTATTCATACTTACCTAGTGCTAGCACAACAAACTATACCTCCCACCCACCCCTATGAGGCTTTCCCTCGGTGGGTGGACTTTGAACCGAGAATGAAGTTACAGGTAGCCCGTGCAAGGATAGCATTGCGCATATCCGGCAAGGGAGAGAATTCTGCAGTGTGTAGGTATGACTCAGGTTGAATAGCATATTTGTTGTGCTAGGTAAGTATGAATAATAATGAAAATTAGAAACAAATTTTCTAATTCTGGACACGTATCAAACACTGATACCAGAAATATATCAACACTAACACTGAACATATATCAACATTGATACTGAGCAAACATCAACACTGACACTGGACATACATCAACACTGATACTGGACATACATCAACACTGATACAAGAAATATATCAACACTGATACAGGACACATATCAACACTGATACTGGGCATATATCAACATTGATACTGGACATACATCAAGATTGAAACTGAACATACATCAACACACATACTGGAAATAAATAAGCACTAACACTGGACAAACATCAACACTAACACTGGACATACACCAGCAACGATAATGGACAATATACATCGACACTGATACCAGAAATATATCAATACTAACACTTACATTAATACCGATACTGGACATACATCAACACTGATAACGATACTGGACATACATCAACACTGATAATGATACTGAACATACATCAACACTGACAACGATACTGGACATACATCAACACTGATAACGATACTGGACATACATCAACACTGATAATGATACTGGACATACATCAACACTGATAACGATACTGGACATACATCAACACTGATAATGATACTGGACATACATCAACACTGACAACGATACTGGACATACATCAACACCGATTCTGGACATACATCAACACTGCTGATAATGATACTGGACATACATCAACACTGATACTGGACATACATCAACACCGATACTGGACATACATCAACACTGATACTGGACATACATCAACACTGATTCTGGACATACATCAACACTGATACTGGACATACATCAACACTGATACTGGACATACATCAACACTGCTGATACCGATACTGGACATACATCAACACTGATACTGGACATACATCAACACCGATACTGGACATACATCAACACTGATAATGTAAATATTAGACCAAGACCCGTGTCAACCGAACAAACCTGGAGGTTGGAGAGAGTGCGGCCGAAAGCCTTCCTCTGTTTGACGTAGCTGCGTGTCTCCTCCAGCATCCACTCGCAGTTGGCGATGCCCATGACGGCGATGATGAGACGCTCCTGGGGCAGTTCCTGCATCAGGTAGTAGAAACCCTTGTTCTCCTCCCCTAGCAGGGCATCTTTAGGCAGTCGAACATCCTCAAAAAACAACTCAGCTGTATCCTGTAAAAGAAAGAGTTTAAAAAGACTTGAACCATATCCTAGGTAGTAGAAACCTCCCTATCCCCAGCAGAGTATAGACGGGTTATTGGCCAGTGACGTCAAAGACTTGAGCCATATCCTAGGTAGTAGAAACCTCCCTATCCCCCAACAGAGTATAGACGGGTTATTGGCCAGTGACGTCAAAGTACTGTGCGTCGCCATGTTTAGAATCACGTGATCGGTCCGCCATTAAGGGAGTGAAACGTGTGCACAATAATAACATGTGAAGGCATTGCATCTGGGTGCATTTTCAGTATTTATTACCTTTTTAATACATTTTGTGAAAGCAAAACCAGTATGTCGGATAATTAAACCTCATTTAAAGATTGTAGATTCATATCAAAGTTGGTAGAAGTGTGTTAATCATTAAAATTGTAAATAATAAAGCATGTTAATACAAAAGCATAACAAATAATTTAAACTTATGCAAGCAGTTTTCCTGGACACCTATATACATGTAGCCTAATATATTGAACTTTAAAACAGTATTTTAGCCTCAGCGGACAGCGGTATCAGATGACCCCCCCCCCCCCCTACTCCTCTTTTGTTTGTACTTGTCTTGGGCATCACCAGTAAGTGTCAAAGGGGTTTGTTTTGTAATTAACTAGTATATAGAACATTTAATGACAAATCAGAGACACTTGTTTAGTGTTGAATATTGTGGATGATTAATTTAATTTAAATTGTTTTTCTAAAAACAAAAAATAATAATTTTAAAAATATTTATAATAATACAATAACAAACAAATAAATACATTACTAATATAAATATAAATAAATGATAAAAATAATAATAAAGAAATTGAATTTGACGAAGTGGGTGGGGGTGCAATTTTTGGTGTGGCCTGCATGCATTACGTCAGTAAATTATTTATCATTTTATTTGCACACATTTAACACTATAATAACTCCTATTTATATATATTAGAAAAAAATAATAATAAAAATAAGAGCAATATTTGGAAGTGTGAACTGTGACCCACTTCAACCCCATGTGATCAAATCTGGAATATCCCAGAGCTAATAATAGTAACAGCTAAAAGTTCACATCTAGATCTAAGGTCAGTCTTTCTTTTTTAAAATGGTACACCATGTTTTCTACAAACATACATAACTGAAATATTTTTCTATATTTTAGGATGCATTCAGTAAAGTTTCACTTAATAACCATCAAACTATTTAGGCCTACTCGTGTGAGTTTAATTTATTCGCTATGTTTTTGTATTGGCATGTAGACCTATAGGTGCTTTATTATTTATGTTTTTAGTCATTAGCAGATTTCCACCGACATTGATATGAATAGACAATCTTTAAATGAGAGACTGGTTTTGTTTTTACAAAACGTTCCAAGAAAATCATAAATACTGAAATTGCACACAAATGCAATACCGTCACATGTCATTGTTGCGTGAATTTCACTCCCTTAATGGCGGGCGTATGGTTACGCCATCTATCTACAACGTCATAAACTACTGGCCGACAATAGGAAAAACCTGTCTATATCCTCAAAAAATCACCTCAGCTGTATTCTGTAAAAAGAAAATGTTTATAAAGACTGAGTCATCAGATAGAATCCCTTGTTCTTCTCACTCAAAAGAGCATCTTTAGGTAGTTCAACATCCTCAAAAAACAACTCAGCTGTATCCTGTTAAAATAAAGAGTTTATAAAGACTGAATCATCAGGTAGTAGAATCCCTTGTTCTCCTCCCCCAACAGGGCATCTATAGGTAGTTCAACATCCTCAAAAAACAGCTCAGCTGTATCCTCAATGGGCCCACCGATGGGGATCGATCCCAAACCAAGAGTACATCAAACAAGCACTTTACCACAATACATGATAAAGCTATATACAAAATTTCAGCTCAATATCCTGAGGCATTGTTAAAACTCAGGGCTCGAACTTAATGACGGCAATTGCCGTCGCTGAGATATAAATTGCCATAGGTAGAGAGCATTTTGTGCCGTCAGTAAAACTCCTCAACAATGGCAAAATATATACACCTGGTGTACATAATTTGCCAATATGTAACATTTTCACATTTGAAATATGTCTACATATAGCAAAATAACCTTTTAGTCATATTTATTTTCTGCAAATGACACTTCAAAAAAACCAATTGCCATAGGCAGGCTCAAAATTGCCATCGGTGGACTGTTTCACCCACTGCAATTCTTTAAAAAAATTGCCATGGGAGACGAATTCTTAAGTTCGAGCCCTGAAAACTTGTCTGGATAGATGGAAAGACAGACAGACAGACAAAGAGGAGACCTATAGTCCCCTACAGTTGTAACAAGGAATAAGGAATAATGAAGATTTATGTCTAACTAAACCTGAGCTTTGAGTCCGAGCTTCTCCAGTTTTTTCCCTTTGATGAATCCCGGCATCCCAGCCTCGACGAGAAACAGACTAATCCCGTGAGCCGCGGACTTGGCGGAGGTGTTGGTAACCGCGACGACGACGACGCAATCTGCCATGTAACCATTGGTGATGAACACCTTACTGCCGTTGAGGATATAGTCAGAGCCATCTTTCTTAGCATTTGTTCTCACCCCTTGAAGATCACTGGGAATGAAAATGTTTCGTTAACTACAATAGAATCTTGTTGGGTCGAATACACCACAACACTCGAACTAAAAACAAACTCCTGAGTTACACTTAAGACATTGTTGACCGAATGGTTAAGTCGAACTAACCAATGGGTTGAACAATTTCTCGAGCACTGACGGGGTTCGAGCCAACAAGATTAAACTATATATGAATTTTCGGATTAATATCACATTTTTTCTTTTTGAATACACAACATAGAGTGCGTTTGCAACATGTAGATTTCAGAAACAACCAACAGGTCTCTGAAAACCACAATAATAATAGCTGCCAGGTTTCTGCAACATGCATCCATGGCATTTGATGTGTTATTGTGTACAACTAGGAGAACATTGGTTTGCACATAGCTCCTGCAAGCCTATAGTCCATCCTTTTTTTACTACTATGAAATTTACTACATATTATTTATTTATGAGCCGAAAAATAGTACGTTTTTGTTCTTTCCAAAACACTTTTACTTTTCTTCTTACGTCAAACCAAACTGAAATTATTTACAAAACAATTTTTCATAGGATGGGATGGACTGTAAGTTTGCATATCCCAATTTTCGTTTGTGCCAAAATGAAGTAGGTTACCCTAACTTGTTTCTGCATAACCCATAAATGGCGTAGGTACATTTTCCATTGTCAGAGGCCTCAACAGATGGTACTGTATATGCAGGGAAAAATCATTAATGCGTAGGTTTAAGGATCCGCGGAGGCTGTAGCACAAATAACAGTGGGTCAGACCTGTCAACCCTCCCGGATTCCGCGGGAGACTCCTGGTATTTGATCAAGTCTCCCGCTGGAAAAACATTTCTCCTGGGAAATCCTTATTTTCTAAGCATAAAAAAAATTCAAGCTATCGTGGCTGTGTATTGACATTTAGTGTTGCCATATATAAAACTATCCAATTTAGTCCTAATAACACCTCTGACTCGTAAAATGTCTTCCCACTGGATTACATAACGCAAAGTCCTATGGCTGGAAGTGCCAGAGTAGACGGCGAACGCATGCATCAATACACACGACGTCAAAATCACATGTCAAAGCAAGACAACAGAAAGACCAATTAGCTGTATAAACAATACTTGTATCAATGGACGTCTTAGCTGAAACAGGTGGAGATAACTCTATTCCAGATGGCGCGACGATCGACAGGGTCCCAGAAACCTGGTTTGTCTCTGACTGGCTTCAGGTTATAAGCGACCAACTGAGTGACTTGAAATTACGTATCAGTTTGTTTTAACAGTAAAGTAATATTTTAAATATCAGAATGTGTTTTGTTGCATTTTTCTTAATGTCTATCTAACTGGGAAAAGGACATAAAAAAAAAGAAATTGGGGTGGCAAAGTTGAGTTTTTATGCGGCAAAGTGTACCCATGCACACGTTTTTATAGTGTCACCACGAACGCATTGAGTATTATACAAAATATATATTTATTACCTTTACTGTTAATGTCTTTTCCACCATATCTAAGTATATAAATACTAGACCGCCCTATATAGAGTCATGTATAGAGCCGTCATCACTATATACATGTATATATATATATATTTTAATACTACACACCCACACGTTATACCATCGACGTCCCAAACTGCGTTCACCTAACAACAAAAACACGAATACGATATTTACAGAAATATTATTCTATATTTTTCAGCTACGATACGTGAAACAAAATAGATTTTAATCATTTAACGTAAAAAAATCTACAATTTGGATTTAAAACAAATCCATTCTAGTAAACAAAATTGAAACACCCTACAGTAAACAGGAAAAAGTGCGACATTTCTAACTACGTCCAGGCGCATGCGTTTGCAAAAAGTATCGTAATGCGCATGTGCAGTTAATTATTTTCCATTTTTAAGACAACTACATGAAAAAATATATGTTTCTTAATTATGCACAGTTGCCGAACACTTAATTTATTCAATTTTTTTAAAGGAAAAATTCAATTTGTCAAGCATTCTGGTTCGGTCCGCGTTTTATCAACACACATCGCTCACACTTGATGTCAATACTGATAGGCATTACGTCCATACCTGCGCATAGTTTGTAAAATATAAATTTTTTAATGAATTGATTATAAATTAACAAAATTTATATACTCAAAATTATTTACAACTGTTATGAATGGATTATGAATACTATTCACTACAATAGAGGCACAAAAATGTAGCATACCTTTTGCAGATCGAATATAATAATTGAAAACAAATTCTAACAACAGGGGTCCTAAAAATCATAAAAATTAAATTCTTTGGCCTTGTTGATCTGGCACGTATGAGGTCATGTGACACGCATCGAATGTTAATTCATCTTTCTCCATTTTAAGTCAATTTCTACGAGTCATGTGGACCCCATATCGGTAATTTTAAGGAATAAACAAAAACGACTTCGTAAAATTAATGGTTTTAGGGGTTTGTAAAGTTTTGTATTTAGATACTTACTTTTCTCAACTTTATTGTTTATAAAAATGTTCCTGAACTATGAAGAAAAACCTTATAAATGAACGACATGCCGATGACAACAAATCGGATGTTGATTGCGCGAACCATGCACGAGAAAACAAAGTGAACGGAATTTGAAGCATAACACAGTTAGGGACGTTGACGATATATAAAAACAATCCCAGCTTTTCATATATATTTTATTGATTATTATCCACAATATATATATTTTTTCTTTATTATTACTGACTTTCCCCCTCATATCTCAGTACACGTGTAGACAAACGTCAACTGGTAACCATTCACTGCAGTGTATACTATAGACCGTCATGTTCAGAACCGTGCTGTGTAGGAACGTCCTGTACAGAGCCGTCATCACTATATATATTTTTTAATACTCGCACATGCACACATTAAATATATATTCTTTTTTTCCCCCGAGTATTATCCAAAATATACATATATTTTCTTTATATACAAAATATATATTTATTCCCTTTACTGTTATGTGTTTTCCACCATATCTAAGTATATAAAATACTAGACCGCCCTGTGTAGGAACGTCCTGTACAGAGCCGTCATCACTATATATATTTTTTAATACTATTATCCACAATATACATATATTTTCTTTATTATTACTCACTCACCCCCCACATATCTCAGTACACGTAAAGACAAACGTCAACTGGTAACGACTGGTAACCGTTCACTGCAGCGTATACTATAGACCGTCCTGTGCAGAACCGTGCTGTATAGGAATGTCCTGTACAGAGCCGATAAGATTTTGGTCCCGTATGATCGTGGTATAACAAAGAATGACAAAGCAAGGAAAAAATACAGCTATTGTCCAAGTTTGTTGGACACTGACGAGTGACGCGCCACCTGTTTTATTATCTCCCCTGTTCTGAGCTAAGACGCCCATTAGATTTGTAGGTTTGTGCAGTAAAATGTTAGCAACAAGAGTACACTTCAAGGGATTATTTTCCTACGAGTAATAAATCTTGTTTGACATAACGTTACTCACGGAAATAGGTATAATTCCGGTATATTTCACACGACGTCAGTATTGAGCTTTTACTTATGATTAGTAGAAATGATTAGTGGAAATACAATGTTTATTGCATGGTTATACTGTACCTTATTGTAGTAAAAACTTAATATTAATTTATAAGATTTAGGCCTATATAAATTTGTCTTGGGTCTACTTTTCATGAAACACAAATAACGATGATGCAACCTGTAAGTGTAATACCGTAAATGTACTAATTAATGTTTAAATTTGTTAGTGTTAAGATTTTTGGATCAAAGAGTTATTTTTAAAAATATGTATTAAATTATAATAATATTTAAAAATAATTAAAACAAAATATAATATATATATATAAATTTTTTAAATTAATTTTAAATGTTTTTTAATTTCTTTTTTTAATGCCAATAACTAAGGTTGACAAGTATACATGACATTATGTAGTGTTCATATAACTTATTGTAGTACTTTTTAAAAAGTTATGTTAAATCGTGTCCAGTTAAAAAATCTCCTGTTTTTTGACAAAATCTCCTGCTTATTCAATACACATCTCCTGCTTTATCTTGAGTAAAGGTTGACAGGTCTCCAAGGGGCCCCCTTCCCAGGATATATATTTTACACCCCCCTCGGGGAGAGGGGAAAACTGACCTAGGGAAAATAAATGTACACATCACAAAGGGGCCCCCTGAAGCGCGGGACCCGTAGCACGTGCTACTAGGATAAACCGGCTCTGTGTGAATAAATGTTGCATCTTGATGTTGGGCACGAACAAGCAAACTATATAAGCACATATTCCTCCCACCCAACCCACACCCAGTTTACAGTACCTCGGCAAGTTTTCTCATTTTGGTAGAATTTTACATTAAAGCCGCGAACCCTAGTTTCAGTCCGTGAAAAGTGACACTAAGTTTAGTTAATCTACAAACCTGCAACATACCGATAACGTTACAACAGAGAGATGCTAACGTCTGTGATGTTTTAAACAGGAAATACCGTCCAAAAATAGACTAGAGCTTATCTCGATAACCATTACTTCTCACAATAATGTGCAATTTTAGAATTATGAAAAATGAATTTTGGGGCATTACAAAAAACCATGATGACCCGAACCACTTTAAGTGTACAAAAATAAATATTTTAAATAATAAAATGTATGTACTACTAATTAATAGTGAAAACTATGTCATAATGTTTAAAAACTAGGCTATGTCACTTTAATTTTTGTTAACTTCTACTTGAGTATAAAAACAGATCCGATTCTCTACAGATTTACCTTCCTGCTCCAGGCTCCGTCATGGCGATCGCTCCAATACAGGTCCCAGCTGTCATGTTCGGGATAAATTTGGCCACTTGCTCCTTGCTACCGTAATTGGTGATGTACGGCATGACGATGTCAGAATGAAGAGGAAACCCACAACCAGAGAACGGTCCGTATGATCTAAGAAGAAAAAACAGGGCTTGAATTAAGAGAATGGAGTAATACATGTGTGTCACATGTCAAGGTAAGTTTTTTCAGTTATAGTGTATGTTAGAGCATTTATTGTAATTAACAAGTGATATCCAATGGCTGCTCCTGTAGTATTCTCGATAAAGCAAAACCTTTAGTATTCTGTGTATATATATGTATGTATGTATGTATGTATGTATGTATGTATGTATATATATATGTATATATATATATATATATATATATATATATATATATATATATATATATATATATATATATATACACATACACACACACACACACACACATATATACTGTAGATCCTGAAATTAATGCATCCCTAAATTAATGCGCGTGACGGTGGGCAAACTAAAATGTGACATAAAATTAATGCGAGTGCCTCCCTTTGAAATATTATTTTCCTAACAACACACGTCTGTGTACTTTTCAGTTAAATCCAAGTTACAGGCGTCTTCAGTGAGATCAATCCACTAACATGTCTGTGCACACATCAATTAACAACCTGTTGAGTCCCTGTCGTATTTGGTGAGATCAAAACAAAGTGATTTTCGTATCTCCTAAATTCAAGTGCCATACTTCTGTGAAAAGTGGGTAAATTACCATAAAAGTTAAACCTGATCAGTAACAGTACATGGTAAGGTATATACAAAATTTCATATCAATATCTTCAGGCATTGCAAAACAAAAGTCTGCAATTTCTTCAATCTAATTAAAATTAGCTCCACTGGTTAATAATTATTACCTGTGGATCTAACAGCACCACCGTTTGAGCTCATGTCCAGTTGACCTTTCATTCAACCAATCAAAACCTTACTTGCAAAATCATGCCAGTGATTTGAAAACATTCGGAATTATGCCGAGGGTATATGAAATGATTTGGGTGAATTATGAAGTTTGCCGGAAATTAATTTCAATATAAAATTTTAATGTTAAACTTTCGTTTTAAGATGGAAAAAAAACATCATAGTATAGCCACAAAATCTATTTATTCTAGTATACAATCCAGTTTATTACTTCACTTTTCCCCCCGTTTCTTAATAGGCTGAAATAGGCCAACAAGTTCCCTTATTACTTAAGCGACAATCTAATTGAATTGGAGCTCGGCTATATAAACCACGGCCATAACAGCCGAGAACTGTGTACATAAACTCAATGCAAAATGGTTACGATTATTATTTAATCCTGTTGCCATAGCCTCTATTAGAAACATACTCATCTGCCCTTGATTTGCATAGCGCTAAGTGGCCCCAATCGGTCACTAAATTACTTCCAGCGCATTCACGCTCCAGTCGCTTGCAACAAAGGCCCTTTGTTACTACTGAATTAGCTGCGATTTTCTGTACCGCTAGCTGCATTATTAACTACGACCTATGCAGTAGTTAATAATGAAACTAACGATACAGAAATTCACTTCCTCGCCTAACAATAAGGTTTTTAATGTCTGACTCAGTAATAAAGACAGTTACGAGAGCAAACATGCACATATTTTTCAGTGGAATAAACACAGGTAACAAATCGTACATCATGATGTATATTAAATGTAATTGAATACTGACAATGCAAATAAATGCATTATTGGTGAAAATTCGCAAACAAATCGGAACAGCGAGTCCAGTGTCATTGTCAGACATGGTGTAACAGACACAATTTCATATGTAATTTAATAGTTACGATCAACTATCTACCTGCAATTAATAATATTATGCACAACCATTCACACAGACAGAATTACTGAGATGAAACCTATAGTCCCCTCCGGTTTGACCGGTAGGGACTGATATCCTGTAAGTCCCTTATTAACTTGTTTATAAGACAGGAACATAACAGGATTCAAGGGCAGATCGCTCACTGTTCTTCCCATGTAATGGCCGAAGTCAACATGTCTGCTCCAATTCCGCCAAACTCGGCCGGCGTCTGAATTCCCAGGATGCCACATTCTCCGGCCTTCGCCCACACCTACAAATAAATTACTAGTGTCAATATATTGCAGAGTTCTTGTTTTCAAAGTCAAAAATCAGTGATAATGAATAGATGATAAAATGATGGATGGATGATGGACAGAAGATGCGGACCTCGCTGCTTAAAGGAATGAATGAATAAATGAATGATTAACAACACCCCAGCATGAAAAATACATCGGCTACTGGTATGAAACTAAGGTAAATGTGTCAATGAACTGATCACCGTTTAACAAGAGCTATCACTCTCACTCCCTATCAAAGGTTTTTTTTGTTTAACAACACCACTAGAGCATATTTATTAATCATAGGCTATTGGACGTCAAACATTTGGTAATTTTGACATAGTCTTAGAGAGGAAATTGTGTCCAGTTTAGAGAGTTTTCCGGTTTAAAGAGGTAAACTTGAGTGTTAAAAGATACATAAATCATGGGATTGTGGAAAACGTCTGGTTTTGAAAGAATTCCAGTTTAAAGAGGGTCCGGTCTTGAGGGGTTTCAGTGGATATATATATAGTCATTATTACAGGTACATGAAACTTTTTTAAAGCAAATCTATCATACCTAATTTTTATGGCACATTCCTGGAAAGATACAATTTGGTTTTAGGCCTAACTAGAAAACATGTGTTACTAGATGTATACCAGTATTGAATACCTTGTAAACATATTTCATTTACAGTAACTTACCTCTCGACTGACTTGACCATCTTTTTCCCACCTAAGTAAAACAAAACAATTTTGATTAAAACCATATACTGGAGAGAGAGCGAGAGAGAGAGAGAGAGAGAGAGAGAGAGAGAGAGAGAGAGAGAGAGAGAGAGAGAGAGAGAGAGAGTCTAGACTCTAGAGGGGGGGTGGGGGGGTGGTGGTGGTGGCAGACAGACACACTCACAGACAGCCAGACATACTGCGACACAAGTGTTGCAGCATCTAGACAAGTGTTAATCAGGCACGGATCCAATGAAGTGTAGCAGGGATGAATTTACACACAGACAAAATTTAAAGCGACCCGAAAAATGCAGTGTTTAGCAGATGTATATAATGCATTTATTGTTTTCAGTGCAGAAAGTAATTTGTCAGCTTAATATTTCTATAAAAAGGTTACCTAATAGAAAATATGTTAGTATGTTTGAATGATGTAGGTGCACTTTGTAAATGTTGCAACCCTCACCTGAATATTGGAGGAACTCTTTTTATACTTTACACTCCTCCCTAAACAAATCTGGCATCCAACCATTACTGGCTACTGACTAATCACAAACTGCAATAAGTTTTTCTGAGTTTTTCATAAGTTTGTCCCTCACATATTATTTGTATATTTCATTACGGCTTAAGTTGTATGCACTTTCTCTAAGACAGACAAGCGCATACACAGGTGTAAAATTGTTTACGTTTTTGATGCTCAGTTTAACAAATTAGGGCAAGTTAAAGGGGCACCAAGGCAAAAGTTTTGCTTCAAATGGGGAACACCAAGGCAAGTTACTTTCTATAACATCTTTTTCGACAAACATTATTTCACTTTGGTGTCTTGGGCTCAAGCCAATGTAAACTGGTGGATATGGATGTCTTTATCATATTACCAACAATAATTTTACTATTTCTTATATATCTACAACACTGAATGATTAAATACGCACTGACTATGATATGGAGCAACCTCTTCCTGAAAAAACTTCCTGACTGTGCGTCGGAAAATGTCATGTTCCTCTGAAAATATTCTTCTGGTACCAATGTCCATCAGAGTTGACGCCTGACATGGTTCTGGTCTGAATATGCTAGCTTCCCTGAAATACATCATTGTTTAATGACACCACTAAAGCAAATTGATTAATTAATCATCAGCTACTGGATGTAAAAACATTTGTGATGCAATAATTCTGGTATGTAGGCCTACAGTTTTCTGGCCCCTGAAAATTGTGAGAATGGTTGTTCCATTTTTTCCATCGCTTATGCAGGGCTTTAGATTACATCGAAGTCAGGGTGATAAACATTGTGCCCATAATAAATATGTCCAGATTACGTACATAGACAAAACTACATATATGTGCTTTTCTGTATTGCACTCGTGTATTTCCTGCCGGAAACCCCTCTGCGGCATCGGGGTTTCCTGCAGGAAATACACTCGTGGAATACAGAAATCAGAAAATCACATATATGTAGTTTTGTATTTATTGCATACCCTAAATTGGAATTTTGTTTCCAAATAATAGTTTAAAAATTGTAAAACTGCTAGCTAATGACAGGGATTTCTCAATTTACACAACTAGATCAACTGTGTTACTACACGGACCTATGAACCACCAATTATCACACATAGGAATATAGTTCTATTTAAACAATAAACAGAAATAAGAAAGAATGAGTGAAAAGTTATCTATAATTTTAATGATATTGTTTGAAATTCCTTTTAAAGACAATGTAATAGCTAAAATTCACGAACAATGTAATATTTAATTTGCTCGTAATGAGTCACAAAACTTTCAGCATGCCAGTTTTATCAACGAAGAAAAATGTCAAGAATTGTTCACTCAATGTCTGTGTCGTCACCTGCTTTTACTTTTACTGATGTTCATTGACTTACTTGTTGATGAAAAGTTGAAGTTTATATTAAATGTGTCTCCATAAATCATCGCTCCACTGAATAATCTGATTATCAGTTCATCCAATAATTCTGATATGTAGGCCGTCTTTAGGCCCCTGAAAAGTGTGAGAATGACCATTCCATTTTTGCATCGCTTATGCAGGGCTTTAGATTACATCGAAGTGAGGAGACTGTGCATGCAATGTCATTCTTACTAAGTCAACCACAGTCACTTTTCGAACCCTTGTTTTAGCTTCGTACACAATAAATATAGCATATCTTACCGTAATTTCACTAGAAATCCATATTTCGTAAAAGGTACAATTTTTTAATCACAAGATTTTGTTCAAACACATCCAGGTGCATTAATAACGTTAAAAGAAAAAAAAATTCCAATAGCAATTTTGCATTGGAAGTTGTCCAATATTCTTAAAAAGGAAACGTCATGTACAGAGTTTATGGTTATTGTAAGGAAATGCAAAGTGACGTCATTTAAATTCAAAAGCAGCTATGTTATTGCAATGCTTTGCCACATTAAAATAGAAAACCAACCATGACCGCTGTAAAATTCCTATAACAAGCAGACAATGCTGTTCACAGGTCGGTATTTTTTTATTTTTCATAATTCTGGACAACATATTAATTAAAAAATTTTAAAGATGAAAGAAATAAAAGGTACCTTTTGTCAAATCTATCATATCACAAAATTATCATTGGATATGTTTTATTTATTGTGTACAAAGCCAACACAATGGTCCAAAAAGTGACGGTCGTCGACCTTTATCGTAGATTAAAAACTCGTTGGTGAGTGTTCCTGTCTCTAGTTTTGGTATTGCTCTCATTAAATTGTAAATATTTGTCACTGTTTTCGTCTGTTTTCAGTTCAAATGTTCCACAAAATAGCATTTTAAAAATGCATATAACAGTTAACTGCTTTAATAGCCAATTTGTTTACATATCGCTACAGGCATTCCCGGTAACCATGACAGGGCTCGAAACGGCCTGTGGCTAGGCGACCTATGTCCTGTTTGGGCGACTTAAATATTAAAAAATAATGGTGTTAGTCGCCCAAATAATATCTTCTTTAGAGCTACAACACATGAGACACTATTAATATTTGTATTCTACATTAAAATCTTGCTCGTGGTTCACTTACCATAATTTGTCAACATGCATTATTATTTTTTGGGCCACCATGTTTTGGCGGGTTTCGAACCCTGCATTGTGCATGACATTATTATAAATAGCAGCGTTGAATACGGCATAGTTCCAGCAGTTGAGTTGAATACACAAAAGTGTATTTTATTTTTGTATTCAGAACTGTATTTTAACTATTTATATTTATAAGTTTATTAATTTGTTTTTACATATATATAGTCTTAGAGAGCAAACCCTCTTTTAACAGTCTTTATGTATGCACCATCACACAGCCAGGATTGCACATACCATGGCCTTTGGTATGCCAGTGGCAGTTGTGAGGCACTGGCTGGCTATGGTATGTGCTATCCTGTCTGCACGAAAATGTCCTTTTCTGTCAAAATATATATATAAAGATAAAAATCAGGCTTGTAACCCCCCCCCCCCACACACACTAGAGACTGTGCTCTCCCCCCACCCCTATACTGTTCCTACGAGCCCTGTCTGTTATTTGGATTGGTCACGCTCTTAAACAGGTGATAGGACTTTGGACTCCTTGAACATGTTGAAGTCCTTTCCCCAAGCGACGCCGGTTACTGACAAAAACATTTAAATATATTGCGTAGACTATGCAAAATCTTTGAATTCCGAAAATAAAAACAATTTAAAAAAATTACGATGCGCTGCAGTATGATGCACCACGGCTTGCATTACACAAACATCGTCGAAGAAGGCTATTTCCAAGGAAACGGGCAGTTCCAACACCAGTCATCGTTCCACCAGTTTACGAGGTTTGTGAGTTACCGGTGTGCCTCTCGGGTGAAAAGAATCGTTTTTACTCGGATATTACCGTTATGTTTCGGCAATTCAAGTCAGAGGCCTCACTTGGGTAATCATTTATTTTATTATTATTTATTTATTTAAATTTTATGTATTATTATTATTATTATTATTATTGTTATTATCATTATACGTCACATAAAAAGCAACAAGAGTACTGTCATTATTAGTTATTTGTTAATAGACGGTGTTTTGTTTTGTTTTTTTAGGGGGGGGGGGGGGGGGGGTAGTAGGGGGACCACAATATATTGTGGGGCTGGCACAGTATAGTGTGTGTGTTTGGGTGGGGGATCACTCGCCAATTTTGTTTTTAGATATATAGATAATAGAATAAGAAGTTGGTTTTCTTTAACGACACCACTAGAGCACATTGATTAATTAATCATCGGCTATTCGATGTTAAACATTTGGTAATTCGACTCGTAGTCAACAGAGGAAACCCGCTACATTTCCCTAATGCAGCAAGGCCTCTTTTGTATGCACTTTCCCACAGACAGGAAAACACATACCACAGCCTTTGACCAGTTGTGGTGCACTGGTTGGAACGAGAAAAAACACAATCAGTTGAACGGATTCACTGAGGTGGATCGATCCTGCGACGCAAGCACTTCAGGCGAGCGCTTAACTGACTGGGCTAAATCCCGCCCCCATAAATAATAGTGGGACGAAGAACGGACACACAGACAGAAAAAACTCTCCCATTTGTTTCTCCATGCATGTGAAGCAGAATTTCGGACTAATCTGGTTTAAAAATCAAACCAATTAAAGGAATCTGGCTAAAACCTTTGACTTTAAATACGTTATATTGATGATCTTATATTATTCAATAATATCAGGATATCATATTGACTTCCATTGACTTACCTACAAGTTAGAAATAAAAGAAAGATCGGAAGGTATTATCGTGTTAGGTTGACCTGGGCGTACAGGTTCTAAGTCCTTGTAACGATAAACAATAAGAACGTGACACTTTTAGTATGCTGCAAGGTTTAATATCTAAGACTACCATTCCATGCCTGGGGTAACTCCCCGTATGTACTTCTGTATTAAATCCCTAAACTATGTTAGATGCTCTCTAACCTTACAGGTATCAGGTCAGTTTTAGACGTCAAGATCTATGCATAAAGATTCAAAGCGACACTGATCTCCAAAGTAAGCTGTGTGACAAAAGGAATAACTTCAAATTTCCAATAGTTAGTTTTTCATTTGTGTCGAGCAATGTAGGGCCTAACTTCTGCTCCAGCTTTTGGTGTTTGCATGATTGTCACAGCTTCTAAGATATCTAAAGGCATGGTCATGGTATGCGGATTTCAAACAACGCCATATTAAAGATTACGATGTCCAGATACTCCTGAGGGCGGGGGAGTGGGGCAGATGAATTATTGGAACGAACGAGCATGGAAGATGCAAGACACCAGGGGGTCCAGATGGCATCCCCCCCCCCCCCCCCCCCCCCCCCCCCGGACATTTTGAAACTACAGGCTGTGAAATACCATGTTATAGCCATTTCAGGGAGGTTACGTACTTAAAACTCCTCAAAAACAGTTTTATAAGCATCTGCGGTAATGGAGGACGGGACGTAGCTCAGTGGTAAAGCGCTCGTTTCGTGCGTGATTGGATTAGGATCGATCCCCATCGGTAGATATATTGGGCTATTTCTCGTTCTAGCCAGTGCACCACGACTGGTATATTAAAGGCCGTGATACTCTGTGTGAGTGGCTCCGTTACGTAATGGAAACTGTATTTATGCGGCTACTTATGACTCAGAGCAATTCATACACTACGAAACATCATTCTGGGAAGATTCGGCCCCCATAATATTTTTTCATTTATCTACCAAATAGCCAGTGCACCACGACTGGTGTATCAAAGGCCGTGGTATGTGCTATCCTGTCTGTGGCATGGTGCATATAGGCCCTAATTGATCCCTTGCTACTGATGGAAAAATGTATCGGGTTTCCTTTCTAACACTATATGTGAAAATTACAAAATGTTTGACATCCAATATGGCTCCGATGATAAATAAATCAATGCGCTCTAGTGGTGTCGTTAATCAAAACAAACTTCTTCTGTCGTAATGTTTTAAAATATTTTCTATGCAATATTGGTTTGTTTTTTCGAAGATTTTTATTGTGGTATATTGTTCACAGCTACATGTGTTTACTTTCAAATCTGTTTTTTTTTTTTATCTTGATAATTCGCTAAAATATTAGTTTCTTATAAACCTTTTTTTCTTTTTCTTTTCACGGACTGACCACAGCATTTGTTTTCACATTTTCGAACATTTTATTTTTGGTATATCGCAAGCTGTCTATTTTCAAATCTGGTGTTTGTGTTGTCTTGATAATTCGGTGCAATATTGGTGTTTACCACATAACAGCTCCATACACTGTTTCCGTGGTCTGACCATAGCGTTTATTTTCTCTTTCTGAAGATTTTATTATTTTGGTATTTAGTGTTAATATGCTTCATTGTGTCTTTCAGAAATGTGACTCTCTTAGATGTCTACACTACAATGTAATTAAAATTAGCTCCACTGGTTAATTACTATTACCTGTGGATCTAACAGCACCCGTTGGAGCTCATGTCCAGTTGACCTTTCATTCGACCAATCAAAACCTTAATTGCAAAATCATGCCAGTGATTTAAACAGAATATGAAAACATTCGGGATTATGCCGAGTGTATACGAAATGATTCGGGTGAATTACAAAGAATGCCGGAAACTAATTTCAATACAAAATTTTATATAAAATTCGTTTCAAGACGAAAACAAAAACCGTGATGGTATAGCCATAAAATCTGTTTATACTAGTATGTAATCCAGAGTTTATTACTACACTTTTCTCCCTGTTTTTGAACGAAGGTCTAAATGTTTAAAGTCCGATATACATGTCCACGTGAGTGGCCTCGTTAAGGCCGTTGGAGGTTGGCCTACGGCGAACCGATGAGCGGAGAACCGGCAAAGGAGGGGATGAAGTGCTTCCATCTCTGGTCGGCGAGGATGGTTATAACACTCCGGTAGTCGTTGCCGAAAAGGGCCTTGACGATCCTGTGGATGGTGTGGCTATCCATCTCTCTAACTAGGACCGCTTGTCGGTAGACTCCTTCTCGGCGCTGAGTTAGTACCAACCCCGTCTTGCCGGCTGTAGATTTGATGGTGTGTAGCTCGTAAGCGCTTCTATCAGGCAGTTGTTTTAGTTCTGGTTTCACTAGTCCGCCCATCAGTGATGCCGGATCCGAGGTCTCCCTCTGCACGAACTTCAGGAATCCTGACCTGATTTTCCCGATCTGAACTTTCCAGACGGCTTCCGAGTCGGAGGGGGACGGTGCGAGTGTTGGAGGAGGCCGGGCCTTGTCAGGTTGGTCGCTCGGCTGAGCGACGGCCTTCCTCTTTCCAACGGCTGCTGATTGGGCCGGTGGATTGACGACTGGCAGTTACAGGGATACCGGCCAGTTCTGTCTGGGTCACGTAGTGGTCGGCGATGGAGGGCCTATACGGGGTGTCTCACACACCGTGGTGTTGAGTCTGTCCCTCTCGGTGGTCGACGGTTCCGGCGTAGCTGGTTTCCTCGACTCAGGCTGGGCTGGGGGCGGCGTCGCAGAAGGGACCGCCGCTGGGGGCGGCGTCGCAGAAGGAACCGCCGCTGGCGGTGGAGGCGCCAGTTTTGCCCCCCCCCCCCCCCCCGTTCCTGGCGCGCTTTTCCTCTTCCTCCATCTCCTCTTCTTCTGTACGATCGCGTCACCGTACACAAAATTCACGGAAGTCCGTGACCCGGTGTACGTGACGCGATACTCAAGTAGATTCCCGTAACTCAGTAAGAGTCCCCCAAGGTTGGGGGTAACTCGAGAGTACATGGCGAGACGTCTGTCCTCATCGCAAGTTAGCTTGGAAGTCCAGTGATTTGAAAAGAATATGAAAACATTCGGGATTATGCCGAGTATACGAAATGATTCGGGTGAATTACAAAGTATGCCGGAAACTAATTTCAATACAAAATTTTATATAAAATTCGTTTCAAGACGAAAACAAAAACCGTGATGGTATAGCCATACAATCTGTTTATACTAGTATACAATCCAGAGTTTATTACTGCACTTTTCTCCCTGTTTTTTAATGTTGAAATAGACCAACATTTCGCCTATTGCATAAATAGTCTCGCCCGATATTTTTAGAATTTGTATGCTCTCCAATCTAATTAAAATTAGCTCCACTATTACATGTGGATCTAACAGCAGCCCGTTGTAGCTCATGTCCAGTTGACCTTTCATTCGACCAATCAAAACCTTACTTGCAAAATCATGCCAGTGATTTGAAAAGAATTTGAAAACATTCGGGTTTATGCCGAGGGTATACGAAATGATTTGGGTGAATTACGAAGTGTGCCGGAAACTAATTTCAATATAAAATTTTATATAAAATTCGTTTCAAGACAAAAACAAAAACCGTGATGGTATAGCCATAAAATCTGTTTATACTAGTATACAATACAGAGTTTATTACTGCACCCCCCCCCCCCCCCCGTGTTTTCAATTTTGAAATAGACCAACAAGTTGCCTATTGCATAAATAGTCTCGACCGATATTTTTAGAATTTGTATGCTCCCGAATAACGTTATAAAAGGCGAAGTGTAATTGGTCGATATTTAAATTGTTATTTATAGATGAAATGTCACCTGGACATGAGAGTCCACACAATACTGTTAGATTTACTGGCGAGATCAGTAGAGCTAATTTTAATCAGATTGTATGCTCTCGAATAACGCTACAAAAGGCGAAGTGTAATAGACCTCTTTCACATTCCACTGCGCATGTGTCCGTTGCGAGGTAACTCGAGGACACAAACCGCGAACTCACGCGAGATCTCGCAAAAATAGACCTGTGGACAAGTTGGGGGGCATAGACAATGGGAGGCCACGCAATAGGAATGTGAATATCTCCATGATTAATTATTCTATTGGTAGGGAACCCGAAAATTCTGTCGACACCCAGTAAGACTTATTGGAGACATTTGTGAATTATTGCTTATAAAAAATATTTTGTTGTTAACGCCCGACAAACCATCGGTTCGGATTCGTACGCAATAAATATCGCATATGGGTTGAAATAATATCAATGTGTGCGCGCTTGTACGTATGCAGATATTTATTGTATTTAACATAATTTAAATATTTATAAAGCATTATACAGATAAATACATTAAGGATTCTTGTCGGGATTTCTTTTCACCAAGTTATTAAAAAAAAAAAATCGGTATTTGGAATAAAATTAAATGATACATATGAAAGTTGAGCTATTGTATATAAAACATTAGAATCAGGTCCGTAGGAACGATATCTGGAGTTGGGGGAGTGGAGGGGGCACAATCTGTAGTGGAGGGACACAGTCTAGTTGGTGTGTGTGTTGGGGGGGGGGGGGGGGGGGGGGGTGGGGGGGGTGGGGTGGGGGGGGGGGGGGGGGGGGCAAAAGCCATATTTTAAACCGGGCTATAGTCCCCCTCTCCGACCTCTTGGTTGCTACCGACCTGAGAATGGTCAGAAATGTAACGTATTGCATATACAGCTATTTAAATTCGAAGCAAGATTATTTAACCTAAGAAAGATTAAGTTTTATTTATAAAAGATTAGACTAGCCGACAGCTTGATAATATAGCTACAAACTCAGGATAGTCTCTTTATTATAAACTCACGAGGGTTTATTATGCGCAGTCATAAGGTACTTCGTTTGAATGTTTGAAGCAAACATATTAAGTACCATGTCAGGCCCGTAGCTAGGGGCGGATTGAGAGTTCCGCTCAAATGAAAAAAACAATAGGATTTTACATATAAAAGGCCTTTTCCCAAAATGAGCGGGAGGTTCCATTTGCTTAAAGTTCGATCCTCCTCAGTGGGACCGTTTGATTATTTCCTGTCCCAACCAATGATCCACCAAAGAACGTCGTATATGCTATCCTGTTTGTGGGATGTGAGAAGTATGCCATGTATCATTTATTATAAATAAATTGGTACGACTGAAAACAAACGGTTTCTTGTCGTGGCTCTGTGACCAGGCCATTTTACATGCATATCACAACTTAATGCAAATTGTTAAAGGTAGACTACTAGTAAACTCCAACAAGAGCCTTATGTGTTGGAAAGATGCATACCCGGACCACCAACACACACTGACACTTTAACAAATGAAAAACGCGTAATTGTAGAATTAATAAAAAAAAAAACCCATGATTATTCCTGCTAACTGGGGGCAGCCATTTTGTTTCGTTTTTGTGACGTCCGGTTGTATAGATTGGGGCGAAGTGACGTCAGCTCAGGTCCAACTTCTCTATTATGCACAGTGTAAACAAACGCTCTAATTTATGACAAGGCGCTTCGCTTTCATCAACCTGACTTGTAAAACAACATAAATGACTTGATAGTATAATAAACTATTTAACTAAATATATTTCTGTCTGCATCAATATAACGAAATGGAGTTATAGTATTGTTTTCTTTTTAAAAATCCAAAGAAAAAATGCATATTATTAGGCCTATTGGTAGGATACGTTCGAGCAAAAACGACCACTCACGATACCCAAGTGATAATTTTATTTTCTTTGGGACTACGTAATTGGTCAGTTTTGTGATTTTAGATGGGAAAGTCCACTTAATCAAGGGTTTTACAGAATTACTTACAGTAATAAAACAAGACGGCTGGTAAAGTCTATTACGATTTGAGGTTATCACACAATACCCTGTGATCTTAATAAAAGAGGCACGTCTTTTTAGTGTGTCTAGACACAATGTATGGGGACCGTCTAAATATACACCTGCCAATCAAAAACCACAGGTACAGGTCACGGAAAGAAAAGACCAATTAACCAAGAATACACTCCGACTATTATTTCAGTACATGGGTTAATTTATATACAAAATATAATACAGTTATTTCAACACTTTGACAATGGTGGTTTATTTTGTATTGAAA
The DNA here is from genome assembly GCF_016097555.1 of Gigantopelta aegis. Classification (NCBI taxonomy): domain Eukaryota; kingdom Metazoa; phylum Mollusca; class Gastropoda; order Neomphalida; family Peltospiridae; genus Gigantopelta; species Gigantopelta aegis. The sequence continues at coordinate 20,208,335 of NC_054709.1, forward strand.
AATAAACCACATATACACGTTGCTGTGTTACTGGGATGGATATTATTACAAAACATTGCGATGCATCTGCAAAAATCAGGTATGTTTTGTTTCTTCATTTCGAAGACTAATTCCTGACGTAACACGTTAGGTATTACGTAACCATCAGCTTGCCAGTGGGCGTATTCACTGGGATGGTACAAAATGGCTGCGCCCGTTATATATAATAGCCGTCACATTTAACCGGGCTACGGGCCTGAAGTTATATACACTATTCATAAGTTAGACCAAACATCAAATTAGGATCGTATCGGGTTGCATGGGTCTACCACTCTGGAAAGGTTGCTGCACTTTGTTATGTATAATCATGTACGTTATAAAAACGTGTGATACTTGCATACCATATCGATATATAGCGCTAGGACTTCTCCCAAGGGGCGTGCGCTGGAAATTTTGAAGGGGGTGGGGGGAGTCGAGGTGTCTGGTGTCTGATGAAAACATCTCAGTACTTCCATATCCATTCACAGGAATGTAAAAAATCGGATATGAAAAAAAAAATTCGCCTGCTCCCTATACTTGTAAATGTGTATCAAAGTGCTGATGGTATCGCTAACGATATCTACCAATGTTCTCAGGTACAAAATAGTAACCAAACACTATTGTACATACAGATATATGTTTACTTCAAACTGATCTTCATGTAAAGAAGAAGATGTCATCTTCTAAATTCTTCAAAACAAACAACGCATACAGCATGTCAACTTTTACTTCTGCGTTTACATGTGATGTCAAACTTTGATCCGCGTTTACTCGGTTTTTGACGTCATGCTAAGTTGTAGGTTTTCACGTGTGACGGCTCATATGTTTTAAAACTTCGTAAATATCAGATATTATTTCAAGTGAAGTTGTATGTATCTGATATAGATGATAGTGAAAATAAAATAAAATAAAATAAAATAATAAATAAAATAAGATAAATAAATAAATAAATAAATAAACAAGTAAATAAATAAATACATAAATAAATAATTTGTGGATAGACATGTAACATTGATTAGTAGTTGTACGACTGTCTGTTTTTTAATGAAACGATAAAGGGAAAATAGAGCTGTGATAAAGGTCTATATGACAACCCAGAGGAGAGTCGTGCAATTGTGTAGACACTGGTAGGCAAGGCGTTTTGTTCCGGGGTGGTCGACGTGCTGATGTTGGCATGGTCCTCCGCTTCCTCCTTAGTGACACCAAGTACAAGTTTCCAGCAGCAAGTTTTTGGGGGTTGGGTAGGGGAGGCTGATATTCTTTTGTTCGGCCTCCCCCGGGTGCATTGCAATTGTGTACTCGGAACCGGTATTCTTTTGTCCGGTTCCTTATTAGAGCACGTGCTGGGCCATTGAATGTGGGGCGGATGCATTGTTATCATTAGTCAATGCATCCTGTGTACTGATGCGATGAGCGTGTAGTCTGTATGTAGTCCTAGTTTGGTGTTAAGGTTGTACCTACTGTCTTACGTCCCTACTCTAGTGATTCCAACGGTCTTTACGACCACCCCTCCCCCTCCGCCCTTGTGTAGCATTTAACACAATGGCGGGGGGGGGGGGGGGGATTAGACTAATCTAGGTATCTAATTTAAAGGGCAAGCCCTTATAGTGTATGTATTGGTTAAAAAGCCTATTGCTTGCATAATTATTTTATTACTAATGAACAATCTTTCCGCATTCACACATTCAAACGACACACCCAGCTTGACTAATATCTATATGTTGGTAATCGTTGTTAGTAAAGGGTAGTTAGTTAGGCTTGATTTCTTATTGGTTTGTTGTCGTAATTTTTGATTCCCGCCCCCTGTAAGGATGTACTGATAGGTGAGGATGATAATATACACTAGGGTTAGCGTGTGCTGCATACAATAGTTTGGGTTACCCCTTGATTTCTTATTGGTTTATTGTCTTACTTGGTTTGTCTTCTGTTCTCTGTTGTTCGGTTGTTCTTCTGGGCTCTGGGTGGGTGACTTACCGTGGTCTGCTATTTGTTCATTAGTAATAGTGCATGGTGCGACATAAATTGTGCGATATATACAAGTCGGCATGCTGTAAGAAGAGCAAGTGATAATTAGAGTTCCTATCCTGGTTGACTTGTTTGGTTATTCATTGTCACTCTTAGGTTATTCGCTACCGACCCACCTTTGGCCACCTGCTCATGAGTGCATCGGGTCCGAGTTCAGTATTGGTTGCAGCTCATGTGTAGGGGCTTACAAGTGGGTGGTTTTGAGTAGTTCCTATAATTTTATTGGCACTATAGTAGGTCTTGTTTTTACCTGTTCACCTTTGGCCCCCAGGTTATTTAATGTTATTCTTAGGTTACTCGCTACCGATCCACCTTTGGCCACCTGCATTTGAGTGCATCGGGTCCGAGTTCAATATTGGTTGCAGCTCTTGTGTAGGGGCTTACAAGTGGGTGGTTTTGAATAATCTTTTTAAATAATTATTGGCATTATGGTAGGTCTTATTTTAACCTGTTCACCTTTGGCCCCCTGGTTGGAAAGCATCGAGTGGAGTTCGAAATTGGTTGCAGTTCCTTCTTAGGGGCGTACTAGTGAAAGGTTATGAGTGCCTTTGTTGGTTTATTTATAGCTTTGGTTTGGTGGACTGGACGAATAGATAAACTGCTTTGAAGGTTTTATGTTTTAGATATTTATCCGGGTTTAATAGGAAGTTAGGCGTTATTTTTTTTATTATGATTGGCTTCGGTTATTGATTTTATCATTAGTTGTCTCTGAGTGGTATGTAACGTGCAATCCAGGAGATAGTGTTTCATATCTTCCCGGGTGCCACAATCACACTCTGGGTTTAGTTTGGTAAAGGAGCAGCTGTTGAGTTTTGAAGATTTACCTAGGCGTAATTTAGTGATTAGCTTATCCACATAAGTGTCTTATTGAGTTGACTAGTGGCTTGATGTTATAGTGCCATGTATTATTGGTTAGGTCCCAGTTTGCTTGCCATTGATTTATGTAATGTGTTTTTGCTTTTGACATTAACTCTGTTATTCCTAGTGGTACTGCGGTAATTGAGAGTGCTGTTTTTGCTCCATAGTCGGCTACTTCGTTACCAATTATCCCTACATGAGCTGGGACCCATTCGAATACTACTGTTAGGTTAAGTTGGTTTAATTCGTGGAGTTTATTGTGGATAGCTGCTAAGATGTCTGGCCTAGTAGATTTGTTAGTTTGAAGAGATTGGATTGAGCTAAGGTTATCTGAGAATATGACACTTTTAGGATATTGTTTATTTCTAATCCAGATTAGTGCCTCGTAGATGGCTGTCAGTTCTGCTGTGTAGACTGATAGGTTGTCTGACAGCCTGGCATATTTAACAAGTTTGGAGTGTTTAGATATCTTTTCTTCTACTATTGCGAAGCCAACCCTACCACTATCTGGGTTTTTTTAGCCATCCGTGTATATATGGATGTGCTCCGGGTAATTTTCGTTGGCTGCGGCTTCAAACAGGACTTTTTTAAAAGGTGGAAATGGTGTTTCGTCTGTTGCTTTTTTAATTAGATATGGAGTGTGGCACTCCATAGGCTGATTAATATGATATAGAGCCACTGGTATGTTATCAATTCCTACCTCTATTTCTAGTTTACTAGCCCTAGTGGCAAATGAGTCATTGAGTTTTTTAGTTTTTTATTAAATTCTAGTCCTGGTTTAGTTATTATAGGAGTAAGTTCCTGAACTGGGTGGTCTAACTTAAGCGAGTGGATTTTGAGGTGGTAATTAAGATGTTGAATATTGCGGCGGTATTTAAGTGGCATGATGTTAAATTCTACTTCTAAGCTTTGGCCGCTAGTATTACGTGGAACTTTAGCTATTGTTCTTAGTGCTTGGTTTTGGATAACATCTAATTTTTGCAGTAATTTTGGGTCGGCGCAGCTGTAGGCTTGGGCTCCATAGTCTATCCTGGAGAGTATACATGCTTTGTAAACCATAAGCATTGCTTCCGTTTGCGCCCCCCAACTGGCGCCTGAGATTGCTCTTAGTAAGTTTAGTGTATTTTTAGAGTGTCTGATTATATTGTTTATATGGTCACTAAAGGTTAGTTTTGAGTCGAATGTGACTCCTAGGAATTTAAATTTTTTGACTCTTGGGATTGGTTTATTATTTGAAGTTATTTGGTGATTATCGGCTGAGTTGACTTTATTGAATTTCCGATAGTTTGATGCCCCAGTCCTTGGCCCATTTATTTAATTTATTCATATCGTTTTGCATTAGGCTAAATAGATTTTTGGTTATTCTGCCTGTGCGCCAAATGGCGCAGTCATCAGCGAAGAGTGCTGTATTTAGTGGAGTGGTTGATTTAATTTTACTTTTAGCATCGAGTGCTTTAGTTATGTCGTTGATAAATATATTGAATAAGGTTGGTGATAGGACCGATCCTTGTGGGATACCATTTATTATTTCGTTTTTTTGTGAGTAGTGTCCGTTTACTCTGACTGATATTGATCTGTTGTGAATAAAGTTATTGATGAAGTTGAACATATTGCCTTTAATACCGTTAGTTTTTAGTTTATTGAGTAGTCCCTGGCACCATACCATATCAAATGCTTTTTCTATATCTATAAAGATTGCTAGTACTTTATTGGACTTGCGGAAGGCGTCATTTATGCTATTTTGGAGTCTAACTATCTGATCTATTGTTGAGTGTTTAGTTCTAAATCCGCTTTGTACATTTGTGATTAGTTTATTTTCTAGTAAGTAGTTATTTAGTCTTTTATTGATTATGGTTTCTAGCGTTTTGCACATGTGCGATGTGAGTGTTATCGGTCTATAACTTCCCGGGAGGGAGTGGTCCTTTCCCGCCTTTGGGAGGCTGAAACACTCTGCATGCTTCCATGCTGTGGGCATTTGGCCTTCTTCCCAGATTCTGTTATAGAGCGATAACACTACCTCTAGGGTTACATCTGGCATATGTTTTAGTAGAGTATAGCTGATTTGATCTGGCCCTGTGACGGTGCTTTTTTTCGCTTTAATGGCCGTTTTTAGTTCTATTAATGTTAGTGGTTTATTAAATTCTAGATTATCCGTGTTAGGTTGTTTGTCCATCATAGTATCATTTGTTGGTAAGTTGTTTTGTTTTTTAAGTTTATCAAAAAATTTGTTAGGGAAATTTTCGTTGCTGCTATTTTTACTAAATGTTTTACTTAGGAGATCTGCTTTTTGTTTATTTGTGGTAGCTACTTTATTTTTTTGGAGGACTGTAGCGATCGTGCGTTGTCCTTGAATAGCTTTGACTTTTTTCCACATTTCTCTAATAGATGTTCTGTTATTAATTTCCCCGCAGAATGTCTGCCAGCTGGTCTGTTTAGCTTCAATGATTAGTTTGCCTATTTCGTTTTTTGCTATTTTATATTTGGTGTGGTATTCTGGTTTACCTGTTTTTTTTAAAGAGTTTTCGCATCCTGTTTCTGAAGCCGCATTTTGTTTTAATTTCGTCCGTCCACCAACTGACGGGTGTATTTTTTTTAGATTGTTTGGTTTTGGGTATATTATTTTCCGCTATTTTAATTATTTCGTTGGTAATTTTAGTGGTCGCTTCATCGATATCTGTATTAGTTTCTAGTTTAATTTGGCTGCATTCGCTTGTAAAGCCTGCCCAGTTGGCTTTACTAAATTTTAATTTTGGTAAGAATTTTTCTTGTTCTGTATATTCTATATTACTTTTATAATTGGTTAGGATGGGTAAGTGGTCGCTATTTAGCGTATCAAGTACTTCCCATTGGGCGTTTGCCCCTATATTATTGGAGGTTATGGTAAGGTCGATGGCAGATGAGGTTGCTAATTGGTCATGGTAGTAGGTGGGGCTGCCATCGTTGAGACATACTAGATTGTTTATGTTAATGAAGTCTTCTAGTATGTCTCCTTGTGTGTCGGAGTGCTGACCTCCCCACAGTGGGCTATGGCTGTTGAAATCTCCTACTAGGATTAGGTTATTATTAGGTTTAATAAGTTTATTGTAGTCGTTTATAGTTAGCTGTTTATGGGCTGCTCCCGGTGGGCTATATACATTGATGACGTCTATAGGCATATTTTTATTTAATACAGTGAGTCCTAGGACTTCCAGATTGGTATTTAAGGCTTCGTATTTAATTTCGCTATGCGGGATGGTACTTTTAATGAGTGTGGCTATTCCACCTCTGGTGCTATTTTCTCTATTTTTATAGTAAGTTGTATAGCCTGGGATTTTTTTTTTTTTAGTTGTTATTATTTTTTAAATTTCTTTTTGAGCCAGTTCCTAGCCAAGTTTCTTGTATGCATATAATATCTGGCTTGGTGTTGTTGGTGCTAATGAGTTGAATGAGTTCGGCACCATGTCCCATTGAGTGGAGGCCTTTAGCGTTCCATTGGAGAACGCTAAGGCCTTTTTTGTCTGGTTTGTTATTAATTTTTGGGGCGTGTGGAGACTTGTCTCCCATTATCTGGTCTCGTAGTTAGTTGTTATTATTCTTCTTATTATTTTTTTTTTATCTTTAGTTGTTTGCCCGGTTGATGTTGTTTTTAATTTCAGATATTTTTTGTGCTAATTTTTCTATTATTTTGGTTAGTTCACTAATTTTGCTTTGTTCCTTATTTTTGACCATTTCGGCGTACGAGATGGTTGTTGAGACTGGGTTTGGTTTATAAGCTACTTGGTTTATTTGGTTGGTTTGGATTTTTTTAGTGTTATTGAGCTGCCTCGTTGCCTTTTGGAAGTGGTGGCAGCGACTGTCGTGGGCCATGTGCCGGCTAAGGCAGTTGGGGCACTGGATGGGTCGCATACATGGGGAGTTTAGGGAGCTTCTAGGGTGTTTTTGGCCGGATCTGTGGCATGTTGGGAGCTCCCTGTGTTGTCTGCATTTGTTGGCCCCATGGCCCCATTGTTGACAGTGGTGGCATTTAGAGGGTTTTATTTCGTACTCTTGGAGTTTATGACGGCAACCTAAGATATAAATCCAGTTGTTGACGGTTGTGTCTGCTGTAATGAGCAGATAACCGTTGGTCCAAATGTTAATCTCATCTATTATGAGTTGGGGGTTTCCAGCCTGTAGCGCAGATTTGGTCGTTTCCTGGGGGGGGGGGGGGGGGGGGGGGGAGTTTTTTACCAGCCATTTGTTGGTGGTTTTGGCTGTTTGGCTGCTTGGTGGGTTGGTTTGGGTCGTGGGTGGTGGGTTATGGGGTGATGTCAGGGTAGGGTTGGGGGTGTGGGGGGTTGGGGTAGGATTTAGGTTCTGGGTTGGGGTGGAAACTAGGGGAGGTAGGGTATCGGTGAGGGTGGGTTCTTGGGTTGTGCTGGAGGTAGGGGTGGGGGTAGGCGGGGTGGTGGTGGTGGTTGGGCTGGTGTGAGAGGTGGGTTTTTGGGTTAGAGTGGGTGTTGGGGTGAGGGAGGGTGGGGGGTTGGCGTTTGAGAAGGAGATTGAGAGTAGGGAGGGGATAGTTTTGGAGGTAGTGGTAGTCGTTTTGTTAACGGTTTTGCTGGCTGCACTTTTTTCTTGTTTGGTGATCCTGACTCTAGTTTGGGTGGTTTTTATCGTTTTGGTTTTTAGGAAGTTTACATTTTTCGCTGGGGTTCGTTTGGAGTAGGTTGTTCTTTTTGCGTGTATTGCTTTAGTTGGTGGGTAGCTTTTGTACGCTTTATTGGTCTGGTTTAGTCTTGGTTGGGGCCATAGGCTACCTGCGTTGTTTTTAGCGGCCATTTTGTTTTTTGCGAGTGTGGCGGACGCGGTTGCTTCTATGGAGTCCGCCCCTGTTGTTGGATTTGCCGTTGGGTTGGGTAAACGGTTTAACGTGCATATATACCACGAAGGTTTCACGCACGCCTGTCCTGGGCTTAATCTCTGGACAAGGGGGGGGGGGGGTGAGTTTGAAGTGGGCAGAATTTTGAATAAGTATTTAGTAGCGTCCAGCGACTGCGCAGACCGACTAGTAGACACCGAAAATGGGCCGTGTTCTGACTGGCTGAATTTCGATTCCTTCGGATCTAACTAGAAAAACCTAAATCTACGGAGAATAACTGCACCTAGCATCATGTCCGGACTAAGAATTTAAACCCAAAAATAAGTTTGACTGCTCGGCCGAAAAGGTTTTAAGGTGATTTGAGCAATTGAACGGGCGCCAAAGTAAAATGCGTTGGACTATTTATAAAAAAAAATAAACATAAGAATTTTGAAGCTCGATCGAAAGGTATTTAAAGTCCAACTAAGCCCAAAAAGGAGGTTACCTGTCCTAGTTAAGGTTGGCGTCTACGGGGAGGAGATGGTGTAGCTGTTGTTGTAATGGGGCACCAACTTCCTGAAGTCGTGCGCCCAGAGGCGTTGGGTCAGTGGGAGGTATTGGGCGCCGGCGATGATCTTGATGATCCTGTGGACGGTGTGATTGTCCATCTCTTTGAAGAGGATCCCTTGCCTGTACAAGCCATCCCGGCGCGAAGTGATGACCAGGACCTGCCCGATTCCCCGTAGATCCCCAGGATGGATGGCGATCTGGTTGCCATCCTGGAAGGTCCTAAACGTTTCCTCATGGATCCCGCCTGGCAGTTTGTAGGGATCCATGACGTCACCGACCACGTACTTGGCGTACTGGCTCTTGATCTTTGTCTTCGAGAGCTGCCACTGGTCCCTGGCGGAAGCAGAAGGCCGCGTCTTGGCTGGTTGGTCCCCCGGGGGGGTCACGGCCTTCCGCTTGGCAACTCCAACATCCACTGTCGCCATCGCGGAGTCCCCCGTGGGTGGGGGTCTCGACGCTGATGGGCGACGGGCGAGAACAGGTGATGCGGGCCGTGGTGCACTGGGATGCTCCTCTTTCCGCTTCTGAACGGTCGGTGCGGTCGGTTGACGAGTCGTCTCCTTCCGCTCCGTCTGGATTGGTCGTGGTGGGGGCAGCGACGCAGACGGGACCGCCGCTGGCGGTTGAGCCACCAGCTTTGTCCTCGCCTGAGCTGTCCCTGGCGCACGTTTCTTCTTCCTTGTCCTCTTCCTCTTGTTTGAAACCGCGTCCCCGTACACCAAGGTCACGGTTGCCCGTGACCCGGTGTACGCGACGCGGTATTCCAACAGCAAGCCGTAGCTAGCCATCAATGCCCCCAGGTGGGGGTGGGGGGTATTGGGGGGGGGTAGGTTGAGAGCACACGAAACAACGTCTAGTCTCATCGCTAGTTCGCTTGGGAGTGGGGATTTGCCGTTGGTTCTTTTTTTTTTCTCCGTTTGTTTGTTTGTTGTTTTTAAAGGTTTAACGTACATATATGCCACGAAAGCTTCATGTACGCCTGTCATGGGCTTAATCTCTGACTTCGCCAGTGACTAAGTCTAGGACAAGGGGGGGAGGGGGAGTTTGAGGTGGGCGGAATTTGGAATACAAGTATTTAGTAGGGTCCAGCGACTGCGCGGACCGACTAGTAGACACCGAAAATGGGCCGTGTTCTGACTGGCTGAATTTCGATTCCTTCGGGTCTAACTAGAAAAACCTATGTCTACGGAGAATAACTGCACCTATCATCATGTCCGGACTAAGAATTTAAACCCAAAAATAAGTTTGACTGCTCGGCCGAAAAGGTTTTAAGGTGATTTGAGCAATTGAATGGGCGCCAAAGTAAAATGCGTTGGACTATTTATAAAAAAAATAAACATAAGAATTTGGAAGCTCGATCGAAAAATGTTTAGAGTCCAACTGAGCCCAAAAAGGAGGTTACCTGTCCTAGTTAAGGTTGGCGTTTACGGGGACGAGATGGTGTAACTGTCGTTGAAATGGGGCACCAACTTCCTGAAGTCGTGCGCCCATAGGCATTGGGCCAGTGGGAGGTACTGGGCGCCGGCGATGATCTTGATGATCCTGTGGACGGTGTGATTGTCCATCTCTTTGTAGAGGATCCCTTGTCTGTACAATCCCTCCCGGCGCGAGGTGATGACCAGTACCTGCCCGATTCCCCGTAGATCCCCAGGATGGATGGCGATCTCGTTGCCATCCGGGAAGGTCTTAAATTCTTCCTTTTGGATCCCGCCTGGCAGTTTGTAGGGATCCGAGACGTCACCGATCAAGTACTTGGCGTACTGACTCTTGATCTTCGCCTTAGAGAGCTGCCACTGGTCCCTGGCGGAAGCAGAAGGCCGCGTCTCGCGTCCTGGTTGGTCCCCCGGGGGGGGGGGGGGGGGGGTGTCACGGCCTTCCGCTTGGCAACTCCAACATCCAATGTCGCCATCGCGGAATCCCCCGTGGATGGGGGTCTCGACGCTGATGAGCGACGGGCGAGAACAGGTGATGCGGGCCGTGGTGCACTGAGATGCTCCTCTTTCCGTTTCTGCACGGTCGGTGCGGTCGGTTGACGAGTCGTCTCCTTCCGCTCCGTCTGGATTGGTCGTGGTGGGGGCAGCGACGCAGACGGGACCGCCGCTGGCGGTTGAGCCACCAGCTTTGTCCCCGCCTGAGCTGTCCCTGGCGCACGTTTCTTCTTCCTTGTCCTCTTGTTTGAAACCGCGTCTCCGTACATCAAGGTCACGGTTGCCGTAGCTAGCCATCAATCCCCCCAGGTGGGGGGGGGGGGTAGGTTGAGAGCACACGAAACAACGTCTATTCTCATCGCTAGTTCGCTTCGGCTGTCTTTCAATGAAGGTGGACGTGTCTACCTGCGCTCTCGAGCTGCCCCCCCACCTGGGGGGACTGATTGCCAGCTTCGGCTCTATGTTGGAGTTTCGGGTCACGTATACCGGGTCACGGGCGACCGTGACTTTGGTGTACGGTGACCCGCCTCCACAGAAGAGGAAAGGGGGGACTGGAAGAGGAAGAAGAAGGAAGAAACCGGTGCTAGGGACGGCCCGGGGGGGGGGGGGGACAAAGCTGGCGGCTCAACCGCCAGTGGCGCTCCCTTCTGTGACACCGCCCCCACCGAGTCCTCCGGAGAGGAAGCAACCGCTTGCGGACCCTGCATCCCCGGAACGGCCGTACACCACCCAGGACATCCAGATGTTCAAACGGACGAGTGTGCCACCACCGACTTCCACCTCCACCCCAAAGACGACTCCGGTGCAGCGGTCAATAACGACCGCTCCCGTCGAGTCGCCACATGGACTTGTTGTTCCGGCGACGAAAAGGAAGGCGACATCACCGACCACCCAGCCAGCCAAGACAAAGCCGCCGCCGGAATCCGCTCCCCCTGCTGACGACGAATGGACCATTGCCATCAGTGGACTTCGCCGTCACCTCCATCAGTACATGCAGGGGGACACGCTCGAACCACACCTACTTCGGGGAGGATTTCTCAACGCCAACTGGAAACCATTGGATCACGGCAGCAGTTATGAGCTCCACTCTAAGATCTTCGGTGGAACCAAGGGAATAGTCGTCACGCACCGAAGGGACCAGACCTACAGGCAGTGCATCCTGTTTTGGAAACTCGACAACAGATCGATCCACAGGATGCTCAAAGCGGTCTGCGGCCCCGACTATTCCCTGGTGGTCAAGCATCTCCAGCAAATCAAGGAACAGCTGCCGTCACTCCGAGACACTCCAAGCTCCCCGAAGTAGAACAACCTTACCTAGGACAGGTATCCTCCTTTTTGGGCTTAGTTGGACTTTAAACACCTTTCGATCGAGCTTCCAAATTCTTATGTTTATTTTTTTTTAAATAGTCCAACGCATTTTACTTTGGCGCCCGTTCAATTGCTCAAATCACCTTAAAACCTTTTTGGCCGAGCAGTCAAACTTACTTTTGGGTTTAAATTTTTAGTCCGGACATGATGATAGGTGCAGTTATTCTCCGTAGACATAGGTTTCTCTAGTTAGACCCGAAGGAATCGAAATTCAGCCAGTCAGAACACGGCCCATTTTCGGTGTCTACTAGTCGGTCCGCGCAGTCGCTGGACACAACTAAATACGTATTCCAAATTCCGCCCACTTCAAACTCAATCCTCCCCCCCCCCCCCGTCCTGGACTTAGTCACTGGCAAAGGCCAGAGATTATGCCCAGGACAGACATGCTTGAAACCTTCGTGGTATATGAGCATGTAAATAAATATTGGAATGGAATGGAATGCCGTTGGGTTGTTTTTTTTCTCCATCGACTCTCGATGAAGTCAGACGTGTCTACGTGCGCTCTCGAGTTGCCCCCCCCCCCACCTGGGGGGATTGATGGCTAGCTACGGCTTGCTGTTGGAGTACGGCGTCGCGTACACCGGGTCACGGGCAACCGTGACCTTGGTGTATGGTGACGCGGCCACAGCCAAGAAAAAGAGAACAAGAAAGAAGAAACATGCGCCAGGGACAGCTCAGGCGGGGACAAAGCCGGTGGCTCAACCGCCGGCGGCGGTCCCGTCTGCATCGCTGCCCCCACCACGACCGATCCAGACGGAGCAGAAGGAGGCGATTCGTCCACCAACAGCACCGACTGTACAGAGGCAGAAAGAGGAGCAACGACCCATTGCACCACGGCCTGCCTCACCTGTTCTCGTCCATCGCTCATCAGCGTCAAGACCCCCACACACGGGGGACTCCGCGAAAGCGACATTGGACGTTGGAGTTGCCAAGCGGAAGGCCGTGACACCCCCGGGGGACCAACCAGCCAAGACGCGGCCCTCCGCTTCCGACAGGGACGAATGGCAGTTGGCTAAAAGAAAAATCAAGAGTCAGTACGCTAAGTACGTGATTGGGGACGTCTCGGATCCCTACAAACTGCCAGGCGGGATCCGAGAGGAAGAGTTCAAGACTTTCCAGGACGGCAACCAGATCGCCATCCATCCTGGAGAGCTACGGGGAATCGGGGAGGTACTGGTCATCACCTCGCGCCGGGATGGTCTATACAGACAGGGGATCCTCTACAAAGAGATGGACAACCACACCGTCCACAGGATCATCAAGATCATCGCCGGCGCCCAGTACCTCCCACTGGCTCAATGCCTATGGGGACACAAGTTCAGGAAGTTGGTGCCCCACTTCAGCGAAGAGTTCATCATCTCCTCCCCGTAGACGCCAACCTTATCTAGGACAGGTAACCTCCTTTTTGGGCTTAGTTGGACTTTAAACGTTTTCGATCGAGCTTCAAAATTTTTATGTTTATTTTTTTATAAATAGTCCAACGCAATTTGCTTTGGCGCCCGTTCAATTTCTCAAATCACCTTAAAACCTTTTCGGCCGAGCAGTCAAACTTATTTTTGGGTTTAAATTCTTAGTCCGGACATGATGATAGGTGCAGTTATTCTCCGTAGACATAGGTTTTTCTAGTTAGACCCGAAGGAATCGAAATTCAGCCAGTCAGAACACGGCCCATTTTCGATGTCTACTAATCGGTCCGCGCAGTCGCTGGACACAACTAAATACGTATTCCAAATTCTGCCCACTTCAAACTCAATCCCCCCCCCCCCCCTCTGTCCTGGACTTAGTCACTGGCAAAGGCCAGAGATTATGCCCAGGACAGACATGCTTGAAACCTTCGTGGTATATGAGCATGTCAATAAATATTGGAATGGAATGGAATGCCGTTGGTTTATTTATGAAATCTATTTTTTTTGGACAGGTTTTAATCGTGTTTCCTACGTCTAGGTTTTTTTTAAGCAACATGTGCAGGTTTTTGCTGTCCGTGTTGGTTTGGCTGGTCTCATAGTTGATTGTTTCCACCTCAGTTTCGTTTATTTCCTTTTCTATTGTTTTTAGCTCTATTTTATCCCTACTTTCGGAGTTTGGGTTCATTGTTTGCTGGATTGTTGGACCTAGCGCTTCTAACTTTGTTTCCTCACCTTTAATGTAGGTGGCTCCATTGGCTAGCTGGGTGTGGTAGAGGGCTTTGAGAGGGTTCGTGGTTGTTTCGCTTAGGAACTTTTGCCAGTATACGTATTGGTATGGGCTGGGGTTTTCTCCATTTATGATTACCTGTCTTATCCCTTTTAATCTACAGTCCTGTTCTGCTATTTTCGCTTTTTTGTGGCTTCTGCCCGGAGTGGCGAGTATGTCAAATTTGTTTTTAATGGGGATTTCTGGATGGATATCATTGATATCCATCTCATCTTCTGGTTCACTGTCCGAAAACAGGTTAACTCTTGGCTCAGATTAAGAGATCCGGGCCGCTTTATCGAGCTCCTAGGAGTCGTGGGGTGTGGGGCGGCAGGTGGATTTACGTACTAGGTTTAGCGCCAGCTCCTTTGTTTTAAGGTGGGGGTTAAGGCTGACGAATTCAGTTTCAGGGTTTAATTCCTTATCTATTTTGTTTTTTCTACCTTTTTTTGGTGGCGGTGGGCTTACTGAGTTGGGGAGGTGGGGTAGGAGATTTTGGGGTGGGGGTTGGCTCTTTATCGTCCTGGGTTAGGACATGAATTTCTTCCTCGGCTATGTTGGGCGTGGTTTCTTTGGTTTGATTTTGTTCAGCCAATTTGTTTTTCGGTTTTTAGCGGGGTTATTTCTTTTTCCTATTTCTTTTGGGCTTTTTAAGGCTTTGTTGAGCTATCTAGGTAATTTTGAGTAGTATTACGATATACTTGTATTATTGTACAACTAGAGCTAATTAGAAGATAAGTTTGTTAGTGAATTTAGTAGTTAATATAGCGATGATGATGATAACTTGTTTAACGTGCCCATATACTACTAGGGTTTCGAACACGCCCATCCCGAGTCCGACCTCCGATAAGATCGGTGACCTGACTCGGGATGGAGGGGGGGGGGGGGGGGGGGGTAGAGTTGAAAATGGGCAGAATTTTGAAAATAGCAATTAGTAAAAAAGTTAATAGAATAAAAAACCCAAAAAAACAACAACTTACAAGCCAAAAATAAAGATAATTGACTGCTCGGCCGAATATATAATTTGGAGCATTTTAGAAGGACGGTCCAAAATTAAATAAGAAAAACAAGAGAGGATCGGACTATTTAATAATAATTTTTAAAAAGAGAGTAATTTCGACATAATCTTTGGAACGCAGATCTAAAAGTTTAAAGTCCGATCGATATGTCCACGTGAGTGGCCTCGTTAAGGCCGTTTTGGGTGCACAGCTTATAGGGACGAGATGGGTTGCATCCCGTCAAGAAAACCCCTAGATTGACAGTCGATAGACGTTGAAGGTGTAGTGCTGTGCTGAAATACAGATCTTGAGAAGCCGGATCCGTCTGAACGAGAGAGAGTATCAGACTGGGGTATAGTCCAGTCGTCATGGGTTGGTATAGTGGTGCGGACGGGCCCGACTCCGGAGGATACGAGATGGTATCACTATAAAGCAAATAAAGTCTAGAAAAAGAGTAGTAGGGGCCGACCCCGCTTCCTATTTCTTCTTAGAGTGGGGCGGTCAATCTTCCAGTGCTGCTAGGACAGGCTCGGACATGTAGAGACTAAACGCGAACAACCGTGGCGTTCCGCAGAATGGCCGTCATACGAGTCACGAAAAAAAAAGTCAACATAGTTAGACAGAGAAATGACGTGGAGGCAAGGAATCTCGCTAAAAAATAATCCAACCTGGCGGTGCAGACTGTCGAAACGAGAAGCGTTCCGGCGTTCTATCAGTTCCAATGGCCGCATACATCCCAGTAGAAAACTTCATTTCGCTGACAAAAACAACAAAATGAAGGATCCCCAAGTCGAGCACACGAAAGCACGTGCAGTGTACACCAGCGAAACAAACACGTCTTACCGTGTGGAGCTACATTTCATTAATTCATTTCAACTTATTTTCGTGCTTATATCCAATTAAGGTTCAAGCACGCTGTCCTGGGCACACACCTCAGCTATCTGGGCTGTCTGTCCAGGACATTAGGTTAATTGTTAGTTGGTTAGTAGTTAGTGAGAGAGAAGAGGGTGTAGTGGCCTTACACCTACCCATTGAGCCCTTAAGAACTCGCTCTGGGTTGGAGCCGGTACCGGGCTGCGAACCTGTACCTACCAGCCTGTAGTCCGATGGCTTAACCACTACGCCACCGAGGCCGGTCGGAGCTACAGACTGGGAAATATAGCGAGTTAAGTGATTTAGATGATGATGATGATAACTAGTTTAACGTGCCCATATACCACTAGGGTTTCGAACACGCCCATCCCGAGTCCGACCTCCGATAAGATCGGTGGCCTGACTCGGGATGGAGGGGGGGGGGGGGGGGATGGACAGAATTTAGAAAATAGCAATTAGTAAAAAAGTTAATAGAATAAATAAAAAAAATAAAAAGGTTACACACCAAAAATAAAAAGAATTGACTGCTCGGCCGAATATTTACATAATTTGGAGCATTTTAGAAGGACAGTCCAAAACTAAATAAGAGAAAGAAGAGAGGATCGGACTATTTAATAATATTTTAAAAAAAGAAGAAGTAATTTCGACATAAAATTTTGAACGCAGATCTAAAAGTTTAAAGTCCGATCGATATGTCCACGCGAGTGGCCTCGTTAAGGCCGTTTGGGTGCACAGCTTAAAGGGACGAGATGGGTTGCATCCCGTCAAGAAAACCCCTAGATTGACAGTCGATAGACGTTGAAGGTTTAGTGCTGTGCTGAAATACAGATCTTGAGAAGCCGGATCCGTCTGAACGAGAGATAGTATCAAACTAGGGTATAGTCCAGTCGTCATGGGTTGGTATAGTGCTGCGGACGGGCCCGACTCCGGAGGATACGAGATGGTATCACTATAAAGCAAGGTAAAGTCTAGAAAAAGAGTAGTAGGGGCCGACCCCGCTTCCTATTTCTTCTTAGAGTGGGGCGGTTAATCTTCCAGTGCTGCTAGGACAGGCTCGGACATGTAGAGACTAAACGCGAACAACCGTGGCGTTCTGCAGAATGGCCGTCATACGAGTCACGAAAAAAACCAAGTCGACAGTCAGACGGAGAAATGACGTGGAGGCAAGGAATCTCGCTAAAAAAGAATCCATCCTGGTGGTGCAGACTGTCGAAACGAGAAGCGTTCCAGCGTTCAATCAGTTCCAATGGCCGCATACATCCCAGAAGTAAACTTCATTTCGCTGACAAAAACAACGAAATGAAGGACCCCCAAGTCGAGCACACGAAAGCACGTTGTTGTTGTTTAAAGCTTTAACGTGCATATATACCACGAAGGTTTCACGCACGCCTGTCCTGGGCCCAATCTCTGGCCTTTGCCAGTGACTGAGTCCAGGACAAGGGGGGGGGGGGATGAGTTTGAGGTGGGCGGAATTTTGAATAAGTATTTAGTAGTGTCCAGCGACTGCGCGGACCGACTAGTAGACACCGAAAATGGGCCGTGTTCTGACTGGCGTAATTTCGATTCCTTCGGGTCTAACTAGAAAAACCTAAGTCTACAGAGAATACCTGCACCTAACATCATGTCCGGACTATGAATTTAAACCCAAAAATAAGTTTGACTGCTCGGCCGAAACGGTTTTAAGGTGATTTGAGCAATTGAACGGGCGCCAAACTAAAGTGCGTTGGACTATTTATAAAAAAATAAACATAAGAATTTTGAACTCGATCGCAAATGTTTAAAGTCCAACTAAGCCCAAAAAGGAGGTTACCTGTCCTAGTTAAGGTTGGTTATCACGGGGATCCTGGAGTTTCTCGGAGTGACGGCAGCTGGTGTTGTCGCTGGCGTAGAGCCTGTACCACTGTGGAGTAACCGGGGCCGCAGACTGCTCTGAGCATCTTATGAAGAAACCTGTTGTCCATCTTCATAACCATGACGCACTGTCTATAAATCTGGTCCCTTCGGTGGGTTACGATCACTCCCGGCGTAGTGCCAAAGGTCTTGCGGTGGATTTCATAGCTGCTGCCGTCCTCCATTGGCTTCCAGTCGATGTTGGCAAAACCTCCCCGGAGTTTGGTCGGTTGGAGAGTGTCCCCCTGTAAGTACGGGTGGAGCTGATGGCGAAGACCACCCAGGGCCAGTCTCCATTCGTTCTCGTCCTCGTCCTCGTCCTCGTTCTCTTCCTCTTCCAGGGGGACGGCTTCCGGCGGTGGCTTAGTCTTGGCTGGTTGGATGGTCGGTGATGAAGCCTTCCTTTTCGGTGCCGCCACAGCAACAAATCCTGGTGACGACTCAACGGGAGCGGTCGTTAAGGTTGACCGCTGCACCGAAGTCGTCGTTTTAGGAGTGGAGGTCCATTTCGGTGGTGACCTACTGGCCTACGTGCAGTGTGCAGTGATTTACGTGCAGTGTGCAGTGATTTAGACAAAGGCTTTTCTTTGCGGACCTGAACGGAGCCAATAATTTTCGTTATTTTGTTGTTTTTTAGGTTTAGCAGCGTTTTGCCACTAAGTTGCTTTTAATTAAAAGTTTAAACAAGGTCTATAATATTCTCTGTTTTGGGTTGGGTTTCCTTAATTATTAGTGGTTTAGTAACTTAATACATGAATTAACAGAAACAGTTCTAAAGAGATCAAGTGCACAATATATTTTGCTATAAGGTCTTAGCGGTTTTGACTTTATACAAGTAGTGTTTCTTAATACAATATAATGAGTTGCTAGCGGTTTATCAACTTAATACATGGATTGAAAAAAAAAACAGTTCTAGAGAATTCAGGTTACGAAGTATGTTAATACATGAATTAACAAAAACAGTTCTAAGAGATCAAATACACATTCCATTCCAATATTTATTTACATGCTCATATACCACGAAGGTTTCAAGCATGTCTGTCCTGGGCATAATCTCTGGCCTTTGCCAGTGACTAAGTCCAGGACAGAAAAGGGTGGGGGATAAGTTTGAGGTGGGCAGATTTTGGAATAAGAATTTAGTTGTGTCCAGCGACTGCGCGGACCGACTAGTAGACACCGAAAATGGGCCGTGTTCTGACTGGCTAAATTTCGATTCCTTCGGGTCTAACTAGAAAAAGCTAAAGTATACGGAGACTAACTGCACCTAACATCATGTCCGGACTAAGAATTTAAACCCAAAAATAAGTTTGACTGCTCGGCCAAAAAGGTTTTAAGGTGATTTGAGCAATTGAACGGGCGCCAAAGTAAATTGCGTTGGACTATTTATAAAAAAATAAACATAGAAATTTTGAAACTCGATCGAAAACGTTTAAAGTCCAACTAAGCCCAAAAAGGAGGATACCTGTCCTAGTTAAGGTTGGTTTCTCGGGGATCCTGGAGTTGCTCGGAGAGACGGCAGCTGGTCTTTTCGCTGGCGTAGAGCCTGTACAACCGTGGAGTAACCGGGGCCGCAGACTGCACTGAGCATCTTGTGAAGAGACCTGTTGTCTATCTTCCAAAACAAGACGCACTGTCTGTAGATCTGCTCCCTCCGATGGGTCACGATTACTCCCGGCGTACTTCCAAAGGTCTTGTGATGGATTTCGTAGCTGCTGCCGTCCTTCATTGGCTTCCAGTCTATGTTGGCGTATCCTCCCTGCAGTTTTGTTGGTTGAGTGGTGTCCCCTTGCATGTATGGGTGGAGCTGATGTCGAAGTCCACCCAGGGCCAGGCTCCATTCGTCCTCGTCCTCGTCCTCGTCCTCGTCCTCTTGTAGGGGGACGGCTTCCGGCGGCGGCTTGGTCTTGGCTGGTTGGGTGGCCGGTGAAGTCGCCTTCCTTTTCACCGCCGGAGCAACAAGTCCATGTGGCGACTCGACGGGAGCGGTCGTTATTGACCGCTGCACCGGAGTCGTCGTCTTGGGGGTGGAGGTCGAAGTCGGTGGTGGCACACTCGTTCTTTTGAACATTTTAATGTCCTGAGTGGTGTACGGCCGTTCCGGGGTTGCAGGGTCCGCTTGCGGTTGCTTCCTCTCCGGAGGACTCGGTGGGGGCGGGGTCACAGAAGGGAGCGCCACTGGCGGTTGAGCCGCCAGCTTTGTCCCCCCCCTGGGCCGTCCCTAGCACTGGTTTCTTCCTTCTTCTTCCTCTTCCGGTCCCCCCTTTCCTCTTCTGTGGAGGCGGGTCCCCGTACACCAAAGTCACGGTCGCCCGTGACCCGGTGTACGTGACGCGAAACTCCAACATGGAGCCGAAGCTGGCAATCAGTCCCCCCAGGTGGGGGGGGGGGGGGTAGCTCGAGAGCGCAGGTAGACACGTCCACCTTCATCGAAAGACAGCTGATCAAATACACAATATATTTTACTAAAAGGTCCTAGCGGTTTTGACTTTACAATGTAGTGTTTCCTAATACAATATAATGAGTCGCTAGCCTTTTTTTCCTCCAGCTGTCTCGCGATGCGACTAGACGTGTCTACGTGCGCTCTCGACTTGCCCCCCCCCCCCCCCCCCCCCCCCCACCTGGGGGGACTGATAGCCAGCTTTGGCTCTTTGTTGGAGTTTCGGGTCACGTATACCGGGTCACGGGCGACCGTGACTTTGGTATACGGGGACCCGCCTCCACAGAAGAGGAAAGGAGGGACCGGAAGAGGAAGGAGGAGGAAGAAACCCGTGCTAGGGACGGCACAGGGGGGGGGGGACAAAGCTGGCGGCTCAACCGCCAGTGGCGGTCCCTTCTGTGACACCGCCCCCACCGAGTTCTCCGGAGAGGAAGCAACCGCCTGCAGATCCTGCACCCCCGGAACGGCCGTACACCACCCAGGACATGTTGATGTTCAAGCGGACGAGTGTGCCACCACCGACCTCCACCTCCACCCCAAAGACGACGACTCCGGTGCAGCGGTCAACTTTACCGACCGCTCCCGTCGAGTCGCCCCATGGACTTGTTGTTCCGGCGGCGAAGAGGAAGGCGACATCACCGACCACCTAGCCAGCCAAGTCAAAATCGCCGCCGGAAGCCGCCCCCACCCCCCTGCTGACGACGAATGGACCATTTCCATCAGTGGACTTCGCCGTCAACTACACCAATACATGCAGGGGGACACGATCGACCCACACCTACTTCGGGGAGGCTTTCTTAACACCAACTGGAAAACATTGGATGACGGCAGCAGTTATGAGCTCCACTCCAAGATCTTCAGTGGAACTAAGGGAATAGTCGTCACGCACCGAAGGGACCGGACCTACAGGCAGTGCATCCTGTTCTGGAAGCTCGACAACAGATCGATCCACAGGATGCTCAAAGCGGTCTGCGGCCCCGACTATTCCCTGGTAATCAAGAACTTGCGCCAAATCAAGGAACAGCTGCCGTCACTCCGAGACACTCCAGGCTCCCCGAAGTAGACCAACCTTACCTAGGACAGGTATCCTCCTTTTTGGGCTTAGTTGGACTTTAAACATTTTTCGATCGAGCTTCAAAATTCTTATGTTTATTTTTTTTATAAATAGTCCAACGCATTTTACTTTGGCGCCCGTTCAATTGCTCAAATCACCTTAAAAACTTTTCGGCCGAGCAGTCAAACTTATTTTTGGGTTTAAATTCTCAGTCCGGACATGATGTTAGGCGCAGTTATTCTCCGTAGATTTAGGTTTCTCGGTCGGTCCGCGCAGTCGCTGGACGTTACTAAACACGGCAAGTCCCGAGTCAGACTTCCGATCTTATCGGAGGCCGGACTCGGGGATAGGCGTGTTCGAAACCTTAGTGGTATATGGACACGTTAAACAAGTTACTAAGCTAAGCTAAACACGGCATTGCGTGCAGGGGGACACCACCGACCCCGGCAAGCTGATGGGGAAGTTCCTCAACCAGGCCTGGAGACCACTGCAGGATGGTACCGAGTACGAACTACACCATCTCCGGACCAAGGAAGGCCACTCGGGACTCGTTGTGACCCACTGGCGTCGAGACTGCTACCGACAAGCGATCCTGCTACGAGAGATGGATAGCCAGACCATCCACAGGATCGTCAAGGCTATCTTCGGCGCCGGCTACCACCAGGTCATACCAGCTATTATGGACAGGAAGCACGAAGTCCCGAACTTGACCACCGGACCCCTCATCAGCTCGCCGTAGCCGTCAACCTTTTTCAGGACACATAGATTGGACTTTAAACTTTTAGACCTCCTTTCAAAATTTTATGTCGAAATTACTCTTTTTAAAAAAAATATTATTAAATAGTCCGATCCTCTATTCTTTCTCTTATTTAATTTTGAACTGTCCGTCTAAAATGCTCCAAATTATATAAATATTCGGCCGAGCAGTCAATTCTTTTTATTTTTGGCTCATAACGTTTTTTTTATTTTTTATTATTCTACTAACTTTTTTTTTTTTTTCTCTTTTTTTTTTCTCTTTACTAATTGCTATTTTCAAAATTCTGCTCATTTTCAACACTAACCCCCCATCCCGAGTCAGGCCACCGATCTTGTCGGAGGTTACTCAGGATGAGCGTGTTCGAGGCCCTAGTTATCTAATTTCTTTTTGACCGCCCGATCTAATCTAGCGACCAAATTTCATGAGTAGAATTATTATTTTTAATTAGAGACGCGCATCAAAATTTTAAAGGCCCACTATTTAATTTTTGGATGTAAATTTCAAAATTGACCCTATTTGTTAGGTTATCCCTGTCCCGAGTCAGACCCCCGATCCTATCGGATGCCGGACTCGGGATAGGCGTGTTCGAAACCCTAGTGGTATATGGACACGTTAAACCAGTTACTAAGCTAAACTAAACACTTGTCCCGAGTCAGACTCCCGATCCTATCGGAGGCCGGACTCGGTATAGGCGTGTTCGAAACCTTAGTGGTATATGGACACGTTAAACAAGTTACTAAGCTAAGCTAAACACTTATTCAAAATTCTGACCATTTCAAACTCAATCCCCCCCCCCCCCTTGTCCTGGACTTGGTCACTGGCAAAGGCCAGAGATTAAGCTCAGGACAGGCGTGTGTGAAACCTTCGTGGTATATACGCACATTAAACATATTACCTGACCTGAGTCGCTAGCGGTTTATCAACTTAGTACATGGATTGAAAAACACAGTTCTAGAAAATTCACGATATGCAATATGTTATACTAAAGAAGGTCCTAACGGCTTTGACTTTATGCAAATAATATTTCCTATTATAATAAAAGAGAGTTTTCTTACTTTAGTCCAAGTTCAATACAGCTCCTAGTTTTGTTACCTTACTCATTAGAGTCCGATGATGATGGTCGATCATGGCCCCCAATTTGTATATATAGCCTCGATAGCGTCCAATTCGGCAAGGGACGGTACTCTTCGCGCACATGCGCAATGGGAATGTGAACGAGGTCTATTGGTCGATATTTAAAATGTTATTTATAGATGAAATGTCACCTAGATATGAGAGTCCACGCAATGCTGTTAGATCTACTGGTAGACCAGTAGAGCTAATTTTAATCAGACTGTCTACACTACATATATTAATAATGTTAGAAATTTATACTGACGTTGACCATCATATAATTGTGTTTTTGTTGTGCTGGGGTGTTGTCAAACATTCATTCATTCATTCATTCATTCATTCATTTAAGGATTGTTTGTTATTTCTTTTACGTTCCTCGGGGTATGAAAAAAAAAAATCATCCGTAAACTGTGTGAATCGACGAAGCCGTTCTCACATAAGTTTGCGGATGATTTTTTCTTGTTCATGCCCCGATGAACGTAAAAGAAATAAAAGACAATACTTACAATTAAATTTGAATCATACAGGCTAATAATAACACTAAAACGTCATATTTTATTTTGAATTATTTTTTATTCATAAACAATAACCCGCAATAAGACAACTTGCCCATATAAAATGACGTAATCAGATATGATGTTTCCTGACGACGTAATTTTTACGTTCATAAAAAATTAAAAAATTCCCGTTGCTACGTCTGTACCAATGGGACGACGTTACGTTGTAATGAATGTAACAGACATTTAATCATTCATTCATGCATTCATTCATTCATTCATTCATCTATTCATTCATACATTCATTTATTCATTCATGAAATCATGAATTCACTCGATCATTTATTATAGTCAGGGGGCCACTTCGAGCTATCGTGCAAAAAAAGAGAGTTTTTACATGTCCCCAGAAGATAATATAATATATATTGCAATAGTATCGCCATAGTTAAAATACTATTGTGGTAGTATTGCAATATATATTATAAGTATATTATACTTTTTAAACCAACAATATCATTACTGCTATCATTGGTAAGCATGAAAACCGAAGATACCTTTTCAAAATGTTTTTCAGTAAATACTTTTGGGAGGTGTAGTATACATATTTATGGTCATAGTGTGCTTTATATATTGCATATATATATATATATACCATGTACGTTCAGGGGCCTAGCTTGGGATTACCACGTGGTACGCAGACTTTTTCAGCGATGAAATAAAACGCTATCGGCTGTGCTCACCCCCACCCCCCACACACATAAACAAAAATATTTGTAAACTCACGTGGTACGCAGCTGCGTACCTGCGTATATGTAAGCTAGATCCCTGACTTTAACATTGTCACATATGATATTCGTTTTGGTATAGTGCAACCTGTAACAATTTGCTCCTGTTACAGACGTATATTTTGGGGTGGAACGCAAAGAATGATTAGACGAGTATATGATGCTTGCATTTTTCATTATGTTCATTTCATCTGTATTTTGTCTTTTGTAAAACAGCCGACATCTTGAATTCAAAATGGCGGAATTATCCACGTGATATTTCTACTTCAATATATATAGTTACAAATGTAATGTAAAACATTAATAATACAAGCATCATGTGCGTACATACGCACGCACGCTCGCACGCGCACGCACACACAAACAAACACGCACACATACATGCACATACATATTGGAAGACTGAAGTAAATAGTTTAGCGAAATATCTATTTACGTTACTGATATTAAGCGATTTAAGAATTCACAATACTTTTGTAATACTATTGCAATAGTACTGTCACTATTGCAATACTACCACAATAGTATTTTAACTATGGCGATACTATTGCAATAGAGTAATTAAAACAGACCACAATGTTCAATCTACCCCTAGTAGAACGGTGGCCTGAAGTGATTGCGTCAAAGATCGATCACCTCAGTGGACCCAATCCTTGATTGTTTTTTC
Source organism: Gigantopelta aegis (assembly GCF_016097555.1). Taxonomy (NCBI): domain Eukaryota; kingdom Metazoa; phylum Mollusca; class Gastropoda; order Neomphalida; family Peltospiridae; genus Gigantopelta; species Gigantopelta aegis. Next base: position 20,233,164 of record NC_054709.1, read on the forward strand.
CCGCTCCAACCAGTAGGCCTATGTACTGACCTGCCTGTAGGGAAGATCCCTTGCTCCTAACGGAAAAATCATATATAATGTCTCTAGTGGTGTCGTTAAACTTTTACTTTTCTTCCCTTCTTTAATTTACAGTTATAATTATTTTAAAAACCATTATGTTATCACAGTTATAATTAAAAAAATTAAAAATAATAATAAAAATAAATCATTATGACATGATTTCCCCAAATGAGCCTCAATTTCTACATGCCAACTGTTGTACGGAATGAGCCGATTGCCATTCGGCAGGTATCTAATCCCGACCTGTTCATTCCCGTAAAAAAAATGGCGTCCAAAAGAAAGGTGGAAAGGCAGAAATAGAAGCAGATCTTGGTAAGCCATTCACTCAGGACATTGTACATTTAACACACTGAGCTATGAACTTTTGTAAAATACACACGTCGCAATTATTAGTTTTAGAATTGATTTGCAAATGTCTAGTAGATGCTTTTCTATCTTTAAATTAGGGATTATCCCCGACTCTGGCTATGGCGTCCGATAATTTTTTTTTCCTGGCATATTTTGGTCTTTCAGCTGTTTAAGGATGCTTTCTTTTCCACACAACCAAACGTCGAGTTGTAGCTATATCATACTGTAGTTTAAACAAAAACTAATATAAATTAGAAGTGTGCATGTAGGGCAACAGCCCCAGTATTCGACCAGTACCCAATATCGACAACAAACACTTCCTTCACCAACGTTTTGGCTTTATACACAACAGATCAAGTGCCCTCTAGCCATATCCTGTTTATATGGGAGAGTAATTCTAGATATAACTGTACAGGTGTATGTTACCAGGGGTAGGTTTCGGGTGTGAAACCCACCCCAAAGTTGAAAGTAGGGGTCGTACTATTTATCGAGCTCATCCGAGAACTACTGAGCACAGGGGAACAGTTACTGAGGTTACTGAGAGTAACTGGATTACTACCAAGAGCAAGTATAGAACTACCGAAGTAATCAATAAGGACAAATAAATACAAGTTACAATTGAAATGTGTTTAATTTGTTTAACAAAGCACACATTGATGTATATAAATTAATATAAAAGTTTAAAAACATAAAATGGCCATTTAATAAGAAATATATGTTATTCTGAATATGCCACTAAGTATAATATATTATAAAACTTATATTTAAAGCTATAATACAGAATATTTTTTTAATATTTAAGCATTCAGAACAGGTCTTCGTAATTAAAATGTGTTGAATAAAACATTTCTTTCTTTCAGAACAGGTCTTAAATTATAAACAATGTTACAGTATCAGGAAGGGTGATATTCCGCCTATTATAGCTTTAATAAAGCACAATGTGCTCTCGGTAGCCCTTGGTTGAGCTTGGTAAATAGGACCTCCACACAGTAGGGTCTGCACATTTTTTTTACATCACTTTGCCACATGTATGCTTGCCGCTGGTTACATTATAGGTCTATGAGACATGGAGGAAAAACAAAAGTTGAATCTGTGGAATGCAATACACCACAGATCTTGCCTTGTACATTGCCAACAGCCCTCTTCATTGTGACCGATTTAGTCGCATAAATGCAACCATTTTTTTAATTTGGCTAAAACATTTCATAATATCTATATATAAAAATACAAGTAGGTGCCATCTGACTCCTAGATGGAAAAGGTAATGTAGAGGGCTGATTGCCAAATTAGCCAATTACTAATTTTTATACTAATGTAACTAAAGTCTGAACCACATTGTTAACAACTACGATAAATTATTATTGTCACGGGGATCCTATAATACCCGTAACTGAATAAAACACGATTATCCAAATATCTCTTCTAACTGTATATCTATTAGATCTCTCTGTATCGGGCAGTCCAATACCTGAGTAGCTCGGCTCTAGGTACATATCACCATAAAGACAATAACGTACAGTTTACCTAGGTCCTCTTAGGATGACTGGTTAAGCTTTAATAATTTTAGAACAGTGAAGCCTACAATTTACTTCGTCAGATTACCGGAAACACTGTCTAAATAATATTGGTATAATACAGTATTAAAATATTTAAAGTCACATCAATCACATCAAGGTTATACAACAGAGCAGAAATATATATTTACCAAGTCCAGTCGGACTAACGTTCCCCGGGAGCCGTCCAATGATTCTCCCCGATATCTCTAAAATCCTATCTATTTATTCAAAAAATCTGAGAGACAGCGAATATCGCCTGGGGGCACCTCGCGGTACTACCCCTATCATGTGATATTTCCACAGCGACCAAGACGGCATATTTCCTTAGATGGTCAGACTAGCTGTCGCCAAGTTCGCTAGGAATACAAGGTAGTAAAACACAAGGTAGTAAAACAGAACTTGCGGAGGTATTACGTAACCACTGGCCACATGGCCTCCACACCTGGTCTGGGTGTGTATTGGGAACAGCTCGACCACCGTCGCGCGGGGGTATTACGTAACCCAGTCGCACACGGCCCTCTAAAACAATTAACATCGCCACAGGCAAAAAGATAAGAGCATGTTCCGTCACAATTATCCTGCCTTTAATTACTGATAAAGTTTACCCACATTTTGTCCAGACAGAAATCGTGAAATTTTTTTTACAACGATACGGAGTCCACCAGTGTGATTTTTTTTTTAAAATTTAAGTGTGATCAGAACCTGCCACCAACCCAACGAGCTCTAACGTGCGTCTCCAAGTAGAACTAAATGTTTTGCATGAAACCATGGAAAAGATCGCTATTCTAGACAGGTTTCCTAGGATTGTGAGATATATGTTACAGGGCTAGCTCTGGCACTCGTCAAATTCGCCAGTTGTCAATTTTAAGAACAATTGGCAAATTTTATTTTCTTTTGGCGAAACTATTGCATGTAATAATTGACATTTTGTTTCGATATAGGTGACATAGTTAACATCTAGTATACATGTGGAATCTGTGTCATTGTATTGCTTTTCTTCAAGATTTCTGTTTGGACAAAATGAAGTGGGAGTATAATGGTAAATAAAGTTAGGAGAGTAATTTATCGTAATTGTTAACAATTTGGTTCAGTCTAGTTTAAGTGACTTGGCTAATAAAATGTTACTTAAGTTTGCACCATTTTAATCAATTTAAAGAATATACTCTACATATTATGTGAAAATTGCATTTATAAATTTTCATCTCGATTCATAATAATAAAATTTCCCTTACATTCATTGCAATATAATATCATCCCATTGGTCCAGACATAGCAACGGAAGTTTGTTCAATTCTCGATGAACAAAAAAAAATATGTTGTAAGGGGCCGTCATATCTGATGACGCCATTTTATATGGACATGTTGTCTTATTGAGTGTTATTGTTTATGGCCCAAAAATAATTCCAAATAAAGTATGAAGTTTTTGTAGTATTTTTGGCAAGTATGATTCAAATTTAATTATAAGTATTTGTTATTTGCTTTTACGTTCTTCAGGGTATGAACAAAAAAAATCATCTGCAAACTTATGTGAGAACGGTTTCGAGATTCTTTTTTTTGTTCATACCCCGATGTTCAACGTAAAAGAAATAACAGACAATCCTTAATTATTTCGTAAAATATATATTTATTTAAATTATAATTAATTGAAATCAATTCAGGTCTCACATTGGAACAAACTTTGATTTAGCCAGTTTTGAGATTTTTGGAATATTTTCTTGAGAATGGTTAAAATGTTGGTAATTTAAGGAATATTTTATTAGCCAAAGACTATATGTTGTATCCACATTGTATAAAATTTTGCTATTGGCTAATTTGGCCATGTGCCAGTGAGCTCTGCAATTGATGGGGATTTTTTAGGTTTATTTTTTTGCTTTTTAGACTGAACTACATGTATATTGGTATAAATAAATTTCAAATCATAAATTGTTTGAAAACATGAATTTTTTAAATTATTGTTATTTTTTAAATATGCATTGGAATTGACATTCCTCACACATCTGTTACACCAAACCAGGGCATAAAATTTGGCACGAACGATTTTGTCGTTCGTCCGTCGGTTAGGCCAAAAAAAAAACTAGGTGTGTTTCCGATTGCATCCCCCCCAAAAATTAGGGTAGGTAGGTAGGTTTTTTTTTTTATAAATTGAATACTATCATAATACCGTATTTGACCGGAAATAAGCCATGGGGGCCAAGACAACTCATTGTGAGCTTAGCATGGGGTGGGCTTATTCCCAGACAAGGGGCCAGTTTTGTTGAATTTTTTTAAAATAATAATTAAAATAAATAACAATACTTAAATGAACTAGGAAGAAAACAAAAAACTTTCAATAGCAATTAGTGTTCCATTTGTTATTAATAAATAATAATTGTTTATTAATTAAATTGTGTTTTTTTTTACTAGTATCTAATTATCAGAAACACACCTTCTATGTTACAATTACTTACCAGTGCTGTTTAGTTACATCCAAAATTTAATGCTGAGAAGACTTAAAACAACAGCAATTAACAACAAACTCAATAGCTTATACACACGTTTCTGACACAGACAGCCAGCTTACACTACAAAGAATTATCAATGTAAGGTCATTGTTCTTAGCCAATCAGAATACGGTATTTGCTTAATTAGCATTAACTGCGGACCCAGTGTGGTGGTAAAAATAGACATTGGTTTTTAGTTCATACTTGGGCTTGGATACTTCAGAGAAATACTGCAGGCATGAAATTGAAAACAATGTTACACACTGTTATTGTTAGCCTGCTAAATCTCACTGGTGGTAAAATATTGTGTTACATTTGTGTTTAATTATCTGCAGGAGGTATGACCTTTTAAATGAACTTTGAGCAAACTTTCAATTTCGTGTTATTTATAAGGTGACGAAGTTGGGGGTGGGCTTATTTACGAATGAGGGCCTAATTTCTTAAATGCTATCAAAACGGAGGGGGGCTTATTCAAAGACATGGGCTTATTTCCGGTCAAATACGGTAATAATAATAATAATTATTATTATTTATTATTGTTGTTGTTGTCGTTGTAGTAGTAGTAGTAGTATTGGTATGCACTGTTTGTGTATTTCCTTAAATTAATGGGACATTTGTATTAATTTCGTTGTTCTTAATTTAAATACTTTATGCAAACATTTGAGATGCATTAATAATAAGACCTGTTGATTTAAGTGAAGACTAGAATTAAGCTGAATTGATACGATTATATTTAATCGAAATAACCTGTACCAAGGCTATGTTCGTACATTTGGTTACTTCTGTGTCCGACCAAGCTGTTCGGTGGTAGCTAATCAGGGGAAGGAACTCTTAATACAAAAGCTTTTCCATAAGGCCTCAGATTACAGTTATCTTCCCATTTGGTTGTCGAAAATCCGGAAATTTGACCGCGCAAGTAGTCTGCTGTTTGACTGTGATTATTTCATGGCAGACAGCTATGAAGTGGCAACTATTTGACTGAAGTGACAGGATAGCAGGGGAAAATATTTCGAAATCTGAGGGAACCGGAAGTCGGTTCACGTGGTTTTTACCTAGGTAACCAATTGTTCGGTTACGTGAATTATAGTTGCGTAACCCGTGGGTTACCTCAAAATTACGTTGAAATTATATTTTAAATACATTGTTTTTAGCTGAAACAAAGTTAAAACAAATACAAAAGAAAACATTTGACAAAAAAGAAATGTCTTTAATGCTTGCTAAAGTTAACAATATTATAAAAGAACTGAATATCAGCCACTGTACTGAAATAAAATACAGGGGCGTAGCCAGACATTTTCTTAGCATTACACACGCCAAAGGCGTGCCCGAGCGGGGATATTCGGGGGGCCTTCCCCGGTGAAAAGTTTGAAACTCAGGACATCTGTAGATGCAATCAGCCTTTTTGGAGGGTTTTTTTTTTTTTTTTTTTTTTTTTTTTTTAAATCAATTTTAAGAGGATATTTTATAGAACAATTACAGACAGCCTCGACCTATTCCAGGATTTTGTTTTTGGATTACGCACGTGCGTAATGGGCGCTACGCCTTTAAAATATATACATAATCATTTCGAGGGATTCCTTTTTCCGTTTTGCAGTGGCTATGCTAATTTCACTTTATCGATGATACTTCTATACTACAGATACGTTCCAAATGTTTGGGGTTTTTTAAAGCTCATTATGTGATGTTAGTATTTTACATTTTTTGAGACACTTTTGGATTCCTGTTTACGTTAAAACTGTTTTTAACGTGTAAAATTATAGGCAATCCAATATTATGTCTACATATATTCCTTTAGAGATAAAATAGCAGCAGATAATTTAGCCGTCCCCACCGGTCTGAGCACATTTCTTTAAAACTTTTCGCTCGACTCTATACTGAGCATTTACTTTAACTGGTAGAAAATTACAACTGTTGAAATATAACGTTGTTTACTGATTTGCTGCGCATCAAGTATCTAAAATTCAGCCTAAAACGCTTGTCGAAATACTAGTAGTATGTCTGCGTGAATAAACGTCCTGTAATTGTGAAGTTTGCAAGTTTTAATTTTTGAACGTTTACAGGCCATGGCGTAACCAGTTTGCGGTTCACGTAAATTTAACTTTGCGTAACCGACACGCGAACAGAACGGCGGTTTGCGTGAAATATTGTGCCCTGGGATAGCATGTAGTTTGTAAACATGTGTAACTTGTTGACATTGAAGACTTGTTTGTGGTAATTCCGGCCCATGCAAAAGTAGTGCTTTTTGTGTAAAATAGGAGTACTCCAGCAGCCTGGTTTAGAGGGTGTGTCTGTTTAAGCCAATATGCTGGGAGAATGAGCTGGACAACAGGGGTTGTCCTTTTCAGGGTATGTGTCCCCCATACAGGCAAAGGCAGGCATCAAAATAAGCATTGTGTCTGGTAACCCATTTACAGGTTACCACAAATTATAGTCTGGTAACCTATAGGTTTCCACAACTATATGAAAGTTAGAACTGAATTCCTGTTACTACTACGCGGTCATTCTGAAATTGTAACGGTCCGCGCGAACATCGGTACGAGAAACGAAATCCGGACGTAAATTTATCTAGTGGGCGCTGCTTAAACGCGGATTGCAAAAATTGCTTTGCAATTGCACAAGTGCGCACGAACATTGGTGCAATTTTGTATGAGAAAACAAAACGCGGACATAAATTCATCTAGTGGACGCTGCTTAAACGCAGAGTGACTTGCGCGCGAACATCGATGCATTTCCTAACGAGATAATGAAACTCAGAAGTCCTGAATGCATTGCCTGGTTTACGTTCGGAAACGAAACTACCGTTCGTTGAAATTTTTGTCGAGAACGAAACACCGTCAAAGGTACATACAAAACGTCACGGGCCTGCTGATATTAATAAAAATGTTATAGCCACTAAGGCTATATAGAAACATATATAGCGAAATTAATTGTGGTCTGAGGCCATAATTTCTCGATTTTTTTCGGAAGGGAATTACATGTGCAAAATGTATCGTATAATAGTACGTAAACAATGTGCAAGGAAGGAAATACTCTTGTTTGGTGATTTTTATTATTAATTTTTTTTTTTCAGTTTAAGAGAGAAAAAACTAGGGACGGTCGGTCGACCGGAAACAAACCTATTTTTTTTTTTGGCCTTATGCAAAACCAATATCAACATAAATGACCGATCGTTTGTGCAAAAGCTGTAATCATTCGTCAGAAAATTGGCTATTTTTTTTCCACTATTTTTGGAAGAAAATAATAAGATAACGGGCCTACATTGCCGATTGTTGGTTATTTTGGCCGATATAGGATTCGCATAATTTCGGTACTTTCCGTTCAGACCCGGAAGCATTAAACTCAATGTTTCCAGGAAATCCCTGTCATTTCATTCAGATTATTGTTTGGCACCAATAAGTACTCCCCTGTAAAAGAATCGATGGGGTTGTGTGTTGTAATAAAAAAGGGCAGCTTTCAAGTTGGTTCTAGCATACATTTAAAAACAAATTGTATTTATAATAAGACATTTGATGGAGAAAAGCAACGAAATTCATTCATATTGCATTCACGTTTAATTACCGTGATCCATTATAATTTGCATTTGTATCTGAACTACTGAAGAAAATCGTTCGTGTAAACACTAAAATCACACGAACGACATCGGTTGTCTCAAAAATTCAAACTGTATGCCCTGCCAAACTAGGTGACACACGGACAAAAAAAGTTTATAGTTTTGCCAATATTCAGAGACCTGCTAACCACTAACCTTCAGCCGTGGACAGACAGTCCAGGTAGCTGAGGTATGTGCACAGGACAGCGTGCTTGAATCTTAATTGGATATAAATTATAAATGAATCAATTGAGAGTAATCTACTTGCACAGATGAACATATTGTACCTGAACGCAGTCACTGGGTGGGACAGTGTAATCAGGTTATGAGGTACCTGCAGTTACTGTTTCACATATTGTACCTGAACGCAGTCACTGGGTGGGACAGTGTAATCAGGTTATGAGGTACCTGCAGTTACTGTTTCACATATTGTACCTGAACGCAGTCACTGGGTGGGACAGTGTAATCAGGTTATGAGGTACCTGCAGTTACTGTTTCACATATTGTACCTGAACGCAGTCACTGGGTGGGACAGTGTAATCAGGTTATGAGGTACCTGCAGTTACTGTTTCACATATTGTACCTGAACGCAGTCACTGGGTGGGACAGTGTAATCAGATTATGAGGTACCTGCAGTTACTGTTTCACATATTGTACCTGAACGCAGTCACTGGGTGGGACATTGTAATCAGATTATGAGGTACCTGCAGTTACTGTTTAACATATTGTACCTGAACGCAGTCACTGGGTGGGACAGTGTAATCAGGTTATGAGGTACCTGCAGTTACTGTTTCACATATTGTACCTGAACGCAGTCACTGGGTGGGACAGTGTAATCAGGTTATGAGGTACCTGCAGTTACTGTTTCACATATTGTACCTGAACGCAGTCACTGGGTGGGACAGTGTAATCAGATTATGAGGTACCTGCAGTTACTGTTTCACATATTGTACCTGAACGCAGTCACTGGGTGGGACAGTGTAATCAGGTTATGAGGTACCTGCAGTTACTGTTTCACATATTGTACCTGAACGCAGTAACTGGGTGGGACAGTGTAATCAGATTATGAGGTACCTGCAGTTACTGTTTAACATATTGTACCTGAACGCAGTCACTGGGTGGGACAGTGTAATCAGGTTATGAGGTACCTGCAGTTACTTTTTCACATATTGTACCTGAACGCAGTCACTGGGTGGGACAGTGTAATCAGGTTATGAGGTACCTGCAGTTACTGTTTCACATATTGTACCTGAACGCAGTCACTGGGTGGACAGTGTAATCAGGTTATGAGGTACCTGCAGTTACTGTTTCACATATTGTACCTGAACGCAGTCACTGGGTGGGACAGTGTAATCAGGTTATGAGGTACCTGCAGTTACTGTTTCACATATTGTACCTGAACGCAGTCACTGGGTGGGGCAGTGTAATCAGGTTATGAGGTACCTGCAGTTACTGTTTAACATATTGTACCTGAACGCAGTCACTGGGTGGGACAGTGTAATCAGGTTATGAGGTACCTGCAGTTACTGTTTCACATATTGTACCTGAACGCAGTCACTGGGTGGGGCAGTGTAATCAGGTTATGAGGTACCTGCAGTTACTGTTTCACATATTGTACCTGAACGCAGTCACTGGGTGGGGCAGTGTAATCAGGTTATGAGGTACCTGCAGTTACTGTTTCACATATTGTACCTGAACGCAGTCACTGGGTGGGGCAGTGTAATCAGTTTATGAGGTACCTGCAGTTACTGTTTAACATATTGTACCTGAACGCAGTCACTGGGTGGGGCAGTGTAATCAGGTTATGAGGTACCTGCAGTTACTGTTTCACATATTGTACCTGAACGCAGTCACTGGGTGGGACAGTGTAATCAGGTTATGAGGTACCTGCAGTTACTGTTTCACATATTGTACCTGAACGCAGTCACTGGGTGGGGCAGTGTAATCAGTTTATGAGGTACCTGCAGTTACTGTTTAACATATTGTACCTGAACGCAGTCACTGGGTGGGGCAGTGTAATCAGGTTATGAGGTACCTGCAGTTACTGTTTCACATATTGTACCTGAACGCAGTCACTGGGTGGGACAGTGTAATCAGGTTATGAGGTACCTGCAGTTACTGTTTCACATATTGTACCTGAACGCAGTCACTGGGTGGGGCAGTGTAATCAGGTTATGAGGTACCTGCAGTTACTGTTTCACATATTGTACCTGAACGCAGTCACTGGGTGGGGCAGTGTAATCAGTTTATGAGGTACCTGCAGTTACTGTTTAACATATTGTACCTGAACGCAGTCACTGGGTGGGGCAGTGTAATCAGGTTATGAGGTACCTGCAGTTACTGTTTCACATTTGTTTATTCAGAAAGCAGCAGGCAGTGTTAGTCACCTAACAGCTGTGGATATATATATACATACATGTATGTACAGATCTATAGATACATTGTATTATTCCCTTTAACATCAGGGCTAGACTTCCAGTTTAAGCTGTTCTCATCTTCTTGGCCAGGTACAAATTTAAGTTGAAAGTTATAAAGTTTGTTTTGTTTAACAGCACTACTAGAGCACATTAATTTATTAAACATAGATTATTGGATGTCAAACATTTGGTAATTCTGACACATTTACATCGGAGGAAACCAGCTACATTTTTTTCTAATGCAGCAAGGGATCTTTTATGTGCACTTTCCCACATACAGGATAGCACATACCACAACCTTTGATATATCTGTCATGGTGCACTGGCTGGAACTAGAGCACATTGATTTATTAATCATCAGCTATTGGATGTCAAACATTTGGTAATTCTAACACATACTAGTAGTCATTGGAGGAAACCGACATTTTTCCTAATTTAGCAAGAGATCTTTTATGTGCACTTTCCCACAAACAGAAAGTACATACTACAGCCTTTGACCAGTTGTGGTGCACTGGTTGGAAGAAGAAAAATCCCAATCAGCTGAATGGATTCACCGAGGTGGTTCGATCCTGCGATGCGACTGAGCTAAATCCAACTTCTAAATTTAAGTTGAATACATTCACCAGGCAAAATTTCCATATTTACTTACCCACCTACCTACCCACCTGCAGGACTTGAACTTGAGAATTTGTTACCTAGGCAATTGTGAAATGTTTTTACCATAGGTAAAATGCTCACCGACGGCAATTTTGAACCTGCCTATGGCAATTTTTAATTGGTAACTTTTATATAAATTTATATAAAAAGCTAAAATAGTCCCTTCAACTGACAGCAATACTTTTTATCCATCGGCAAAAAAAACCTGCCATTGGTGAAGCTTCTGACCGATGGCAATTCATATCAGAACTAAAACAATTGCCGTCTGTGCCGGTGTTAAGTTTGAGCCCTGCACAATTTAGCTCAATCAGTTGAGTGCTCACTTGAGGTGTTTGCGTCACAGGATCAAACCACCTCAGTGGATCCATTCAACCAATTGTTTTTTTTCTGTCGTTCCAACCAGTGCACCACAACTGGCCAAAGGCTGTGGTATGTGCTTTCCTGTCTGGGGAAAAGTGCATATAAAAGAAGCCATGCTGCATTAAGAATATGTAGCGGGTTTCCTCTGATGACTACGAGTCAGAAATACCAAATGTTTAACATCGAATAGCCGATGATTAATTAATCAATGTGCTATAGTAGTGTCATTAAACAAAAAACAAACTCCCCACCCACAGTCTCCACTAGGAAGGGCGACAGATCACTTCTGCTCCCCTCCACTCGCCATTTCAGGAGAGTGATCTTTAGCTCACCTTGGTTTTGCTCATGGTAAAGATTGACTTTATGTATGTATATGTGTATGTAACTAGTTATTTCGATGCCTGATAGTGCTTAAAGTTATTTTATTGAAGCAATAAAGACAGTTGGCAAAAATTTCCTGAATTTCGAGTGCTGATGTGTTGAAGTTCAAATGGACTCGATTACTTGGCTCGGAGCATTAATCTGTTGACACAGATATGTTTGTGTGCACATGTGTTTGTGACATTCACAATACTTTCAACACCATTACTTGTGATAATTGAAACAAATGTCACTGCTGTACAGTGCACCATGTTTAAACAGAATATTTGAACTTTTTGAATACATTGATACACTGCATACATATATCAATTAAAAAAATATGTACATGTATGTATAAATAATAAAAATGATCGTTATCACAATATCAGCATTTGGAATTAATATGTTGTAAGAAAACCTATAATAGAAAGTTGCAGATTGGAGATTACAAAATTTCAAGGCTAGCTCTGTCACTTGCCAAATTTGCCAATTGCGAATTTTAGGAACAATTGGCAAATTGTATTTTAATTTGACTAAAAAATTCAAGTGATAATTGTTGTTTTGTTGGAAAATAAGTGTAGGTTTTGCATTTTTTAAGATAATTTGCTGAAATGTTTTGCTTACCCAGAGCTAGCCCTGAATTTGTATTGACACAAGCTGACCGGTGTCTCCCAGGAAGTTCATAATCACGTGTATGAAAACCACCAGTAAGGCAGAAAAAAGAGTGTCTCTGGTTATACCAAAGTTCCAAAATTGATGTAGTGATGCAGCTTTTTAATTAAAAAATTTTTTTAAAGCATGGTTTGGATAGAAAAGGATGGATATATTTGATACCGAAATAAGGGGCATATTTAAATTGAATTCAGAATGCACGTCCTAGTTCATGCGTCATAGTAAGAAAAGCCTGGAAAAAATCATCGTCATACCGTGGGTAAAAAAATATAAAAAGTTGACATGCAAGAGTCAAAATGACATGCGTGCTGACAAGAGACCAGAAATGTATTTTGTTTGGCCTAACAGTGATCTTTGTACCAAACCATTTGGCTAGGACAATCATATTTAAATAAATTAGTTCTTACTGTGAAGCAGTAAAGCAACGTGTCATGAAACATGTTGTGTTGAGACCGGTACATGTTAAAATGTGTATTTTTATTAATGCGTCTGGCTATGAATTAATGAATGTTTATTGACAGCCCAGCACAAAAGTTCATCACAAAAAAAACCCCAATGAATTAATGCAGAGTTGAAAATTAACATGAAAACCAAGTTCGCCAGCAGGGCTAGTTGAAGAAAAATCTTACTGGCCCTTCTCAAATTCAACTAGCCCTTCAATTATCACATTGGAATTTAACTGCATAGGTAAAATTAAAACTATAGTGGGTTTTTTTATTGAATAATAACCATTTGCGTTAAAGAAAACCGAATTGACATTTAATTTAATAATGAATAAAATAAAAATTTATATAAAAACATGTTGTTAAGTTTTAAACCCATACCAACTCAAATAAAAAAATTAAATTTTTTAAAAAGAAATATAGTATAAATAAACATATTTCTTTACAAAGTACATGTACCATTAAATTAAACATATTAAATTTCATTTTCAATACAGGATAAAAGATAATGCTGTGGAAACAGACTAAATGTAGAACTGCGTGTGCTTTAATAAACTAGTCTGGGAGTGGCAGTCCACTTTGTAGTGATGCAAGATGGATGGAATGGATTTTGTGGTGATACAATTATTTCCTCAGGAGTGGCTGTTCTCCTAAATAGAAATCCATGGAATCATCCACTGTTTTGCCAAATGCCTATTCGACTACTTTGTGCAGAGATATGGCCCTGATCATGTATTACAGTTATGTCATTCAGATTACCTTGGATGTTCCATCAATGCCTTAAAACTTGTATCACAAAAAAAAGAGAGTTAACCTATGCAGTTTGATGGTAATTTATAAAGAATTTTTGTTTTAATTTACACTGCACTTCTACCCCAATAAAATGTTATTTGAGACGGTATTCATTATGTTGGCGCTGTCAAAATATAGAACATGTTCTAGGTCTTCTGCTGCCAGATCTTTAGTTTGCACCAACATACATGTAGATGCGGTGTGTTTTGTCACATTCAATTCAGTTTCAGTGTGTTTCTTTTTTAACTAGTACCATACTCGCCAGACTCTAAAATCGATGGTTGCCAAACGGACTACCTTTGTAAAATTCTTAGTCGCCCTTAGCCAATAAAGGTCGCCCATGGCGACCGGGCGACTGCTAATTTTTAACCCTTTTAATGATCAACATCAATATAACCTTAAAAACACAGTATAATGCTATAAAGAGAGCTGTGCAAAGTATAAATATCACCAGAATATTAAAATTTCAAATATATGAATATCACAGATAACTATATTAAAATTCCATCACATTTTGTCTTTCCAAATCTATCTTTCCATGTCTGTCCAAAATTATTACACTCCACCAAAATATGGTACATCTGGCAAATGCAAATAAAATAGATCATGCTGCATACAAGAAATGTGGAGTTGTTTTCAGTTAATTGAATGATGCCAACAAAGTTTGAACACTGAAGCAAACATTGTAAATATAGTTATTATGAACAACACAAATTCATAAACTGCTTGTTTTATTTGTCCAAAATGCATTTTTTTTTTTTTCATTTCATGATTACTTTCTACTGACATTAAATAATATTTTCATTCTAACAGATTCTCTACATTAAGTGTGTCTTGTTGGCATTTGTTTTGTTTGTCTTTTTATTGTGGGGTGCAGCATTTAGATCAGTGGGTTGAGCTCTTGCCTGAGGTGCTTGCGTTGCAGGATCGAACCACCTTGGTGAGTCCATTCAACTGATTGGATTTTTTCCCGTTCCAGCCAGTGTTTGTCTGGAAAGTGCATATATAAAAGATCCCTTGCTACTAATGGAAAAATGTAGTGGGTTTCCACTGATGACTACATGTCAGAATGACCAAATGTTTGACATCCAATTAATAGCCGATGATTAATTAATCAATGTGCTCTAATGGTATCGTTTAACAAAAACAAACTTTAACTTGTTTTGTTGTTTGTCATTTTAAATTATTTTTTATATACATTTCCATCTTTGTGAATAACTGATATAAAATGCAATGTGTCATGTAATCACTAAATAGATAAACTGATCAGGCACATTTTTGGCATTAATATCTTTCTCGCATTAATTTCATGATTTACAATGCTGGGCAGTACATGTAAGTATAAATAACAAGATTGATGTCTTGTTGTACTCAAATAGAAATATATGACCCACTTGTCTGATATCACCAGGAAGAACTGCGATCTTTATGTGTGCAGGCAGTATTTAAAATACAATGCAGGCTGTTCATTCAGGGGGTGCAAAAAGTAGTAGTCCTCTTGCTAAATGCGAATACACATTCTAATGGGTGAGTTGAGAAACATAGCCATCAGACTGGCGGCCTCCTTTTTCAAAAAGACTTGTATTAGCCCCCTACTGGTCCATCGAGGGGAGGGGGACGATAACTTTTGTCTCCGTCTGTCTTTCATATACTTTAAGGTTTCTTCCCCCACCCCCGGCAATGCCTCAAGATGTTGAACTGCAATTTTGTATACACATGTATGTAGCTTTATCGTATACAGTTTCAAATCAAGGTTGACTTTTATGGCGATTTACCCAATGTTTTGATACCAGTTTTTAAAAGTGTGTTGGTTGGGGATATAAGGAAGTCACTTGTAACTATATTATCATTAGAAGTTATGGTTGTATTTAATAGTGTTTTCCTTATATTATTTGGCAAGACACGGTGGAGTAAGTACTTGAGACATTTCTAGCATTATTAGGGTACTTTTTTTTTCTCATTAAAAACAAACAATTGAAAAAAATTATGTACTTGCTTGAATAAATGAATGACAAAATATATAATAGGCATAGATGTTAATAAATTAAACATTTTGTGAATGTTTTATAAAGGCAATTTTAGAATTAATTATATATATTTATTAAACAAGGCTTGTTTAATCTCAGGGCAGTCTGGTGCTGATTGAGGCAAGATTACAGACTATTGAGGCATGGTGCCACACCATGCTAAAACAATCTAGTGAAAACACCATTTAATATAACAATAGCACCAAAATTAACACTGAAAACATATATTAGTAAACCTGCAAAAAACTACAAATAATTTTCTCTTGCCTATAAAAGGAATCTCAAAATATTTCGCCAATGAATTCTACATTAGAGGGGGGCCAGACGAAGCCCAGTGGTACAGCACTCGCTCGATGTGCAGTCGGTGTGGAATCGATCCCCGTCGGTGGGCCCATTGTGCTATTTCTCGTTCCAGCCAGTGCACCACGACTGATATATCAAAGGCCGTGGTATGTACTACCCTGTCTGTGGGATGGTGCATATAAAAGATCCCTTGCTGCTAATCAAAAAGAGTAGCCCGTGAAGTAGACGACAGCGGGTTTCCTATTTGAATATCTGTGTGGTCCTTAACCATATGTCTGACGCCATATAACCGTAAATACAATGTGTTGAGTGCGTCGTTGAATAAAACATTTCTTTCTTTCTTTCTTTCTACATTAGAGGAGGATAATGTTTTAAATATAGAATCTATTCGACAATGTTGTGTTCGTGTGCTTTCCTAACTGTCTGCCTGTTTTTGCAGATCTCCACAGTTAATCACACACCCAGGGCTGTAAGTATATATCCATGCTGTGAGGGAGCATTAACAGTAATTGATAACTCTTTCACGACCAGAAAACCCAAGTACAAACCTCAAATGTACATTAAGAAATGATTTCCTTGCCAAATACTTAATTTCTACATGTAGAGTAACCCATTGTAAAGAGCTGATAAATGTTTAATGAAAAAGTTAAATTGGCCCTGTCTACAGGTACTTGGTGATTGTGAAGAGGTACATGTATATATTTTATATTTATATGTATGTTGTTTATGTTTAACATTTATTTTTCAGTTAGTACAATTTTGGCAGTATAGTTGAAGGGAGGGGAGATAAAGTTCTGTGTAGATAACCATGTACATAACCTTGCTATGACTCTTATCATTGTCTGTATGTACAGTGTGTGCATGTAATTGATAACGCTTTGAGTGCCAGCTATGTTTTAAAACCCCCATATCAAATAACAAGCTTTAAAAAATACAGGGCTTCTAGAATATGGTAGCCTGACACCTGTGGCGAGTGGGTTTTTTAACGGTAGGACTAGTAAAAAAAAGTATATTCCACCATGCTTGATGGCGAGTAAAGAATTTTTTAATTTTTTTGGCACAAATTTACGGTACATACAGAAGTAAGGCTGGTAGATTTCTAACCATGTCTTATGTTAGTGGATTTTTAGAAAATTCTAGAAGCCGGGGAAGTAGCATATATATTTTCATGCCAAAAACATAAAATTCTTAGTGCTTTGGATTGCATCAAGAAGTTTGTTTTGTTTAATGACACCACTAGAGCATATTGATTAATCAATCATCGTCTATTGGATTTCAAACATTGGGTACTTCTGACTCGTCATCAGAGGAAAGAAAGAAAGAAATGTTTTATTTAACGACACACTCAACACATTTTAATTACGGTTATATGGCATCAGACATATGGTTAAGGACCACACACATATTGAGAGGAAACCCGCTGTCACCACTTCATGGGCTACTCTTTCCGATTAGCAGCAAGGGATCTTTTATATGCACCATCCCACAGACAGGATAGCACATACCATGACCTTTGATATACCAGTCGTGGTGCACTGGCTGTGATGAGAAATAGCCCAATGGGCCCACCAACGGGGATCGATCCCAGACCGACCGCGCATCGAGCGAGCGCTGTACCACTGGGCTACGTCCCGCCCCTGTCATCAGAGGAAACCTGCTACATCTTTCCTAATGCAGCAAGGGATCTTTTATATGCACTTTCTCACAGACAGGATAGCACATATCACAGCCTTTGATATACCAGTCGTGGTGCACTGGCTGGAACAAAAAATAGCCCAGTGGGCCCACCGACAGGGATCGATCCCAGACCGACCGCACATAAAGTGAGTGCTTTACCACTGGGCTATGCCCCGCTGCTAGGATATTGCATCAACACTATGCCCAAACTAAGTACCCTCAAGTATTGTAATTTTGAGACTGTAAGGTTTGACTGATTCTGAATTACCACATATAGAAATTAACAAGAAATCTTTTTTTTTTCTTTTTTTTGGTGCTTATATCCAATTATGGTTCAAGCACGCTCTCCTGGGCACACACACCTAGGCTATCTGGGATGTCTGTCCAGGACAGTAGGTTAGTTGTTAGTGAGAGAGAAGAGGACATAGTGGTCTTACACCTACCCACTGAGTCGTTAAAACTCGCTCTTGGTGGGAGGCGGTACTGGATGTCTGTCCAGGACAGTAGGTTAGTTGTTAGTGACAGAGAAGAGGGCATAGTGGTCTTACACCTACCCACTGAGTGGTTAAAACTCGCTCTGGGTGGGAGGCGGTACTGGGCTGTGAATCCTGTACCTACCAGCCTAATTATGTCTGATGGCTTAACCTTAACACCACTGAGGGGCCAGGGCAGTGAAAACAATACAAATTTATGTCACCTACCTGCACATACAGGTAGGGCCTATATATATATATATATATATATATATATATATATATATATATATATATATATATATATATATATATATATATACATAGTCAGACCTCGTTACAACGACCATATTCGTCACTGGGTCACTTTGTCGTTATATTGAAATTGCCGGTGTATCGAATTGTTATTTCCATTGCCAAAATAACGTAACAAAAAATACTAATTAATATTAACTGATGACTGAATAGTATATAAATAATTAATACATTGCAATTATTATTAAAAACAACAAATACACATACATACATTAAATGTGTTTTTAAAAAACATCATTAAATATATTAAACAAGTCTAATCATTGCTTGGTTAAAGACATCACCGATTGGTACCTGTTTCGTTTACAAAATTTGAAAATAGAAGAATTTATTGTTCAAAGTTAATCCTTTAATTGGTTAACTAAAGGCTTATTTGCAAAACCAATACATGTCTACTGATTTTGCAAACATCGGTAGCTTGGACAGCATGTGACACAGTCGGCTCACTACCAGATCAAGGATTCTAAGTGGCTGTGTGTGTACTGCCAATGTGCTACAGTATCTGTGATTGTGTAATGTTGTTGTAAAGAGGTGTTTTCAGATATCTGATGCACATTTGTTACTAATTTGCTCTGTCGGTGTCGGAAGGTGTGAATTCTGGTGTAATGAACAGAATAACACTGATGTTTGTTCCCGACAATTTGTGGTTGGATGGTGTAAATGTTGTAGTAACAACGGTCGTTGTAATGAGGTCTGACTGTATATATATATATTATATATATATATGTTTATGGGACTCACTGTCAAATACAAATAAAGTCCAATGGAGCTGTGTTGATATCAATAAGAACATTTCAGACATTATAGTGCCCCTAAAAAAAAGCCCATGGTGTCCAGACAATGTATTGTAAAGTCAAGAGTCACAATACTCTCGATTTTACAATACTTAAAGGTAGAGTAAACTCAAACAAGAGATTTATGTGTTGGAAAGATGCATACCTGGACCACCAACACTTTAACAAATGAAAAACGCGTAATTTTAGAGTTAATAAAAAAAAACATGATTATTCCTGCCATTTTGTTTAGTTTTTATGACGTCCGGTGGTATAGCTTGGGGCGAAGTGATGTCAGCTCCGTCCATCTGCTCTATGCACAGTGTAAACAAATGCTCTAATTTACGACAAGGCGCTTCACTTTCATCAACCTGACTTGTAAAACAACATAAATGACTTGATAGTATAATAAACTATTTAACTAAATATATTTCATTTTGCATCAGTAGAATGAAATGGAGTTACAGTATTTTTCTTTTTTTAAAAATCCAAAGAAAAAAATGCATATTATTAAGCCCATTGGTATGCTACGACCACTCACGATATCCAAGTGATAATTTTCTTTTCTTTGGGACTACATAATTGGTTTTGTGATTTTAGATGGGGAAAGTTTCAAGGGTTTTACAGAATTGCTTACAGTAATAAAGCAGACAGCTGATCGATTACGATTAGAGGGGTGTCTGTACGGTTAATACACAGTAGTCTGTGATATTAATAAAAGAGGCACGTCTTTTTAGCGTGTCTAGACACAGTGTCTGGGGACCATCTAAATATACACCTGCCAATCAGAAACCACAGGTACAGGCCACAGAAAGAAAAGACCAATTAACTAAGAAAACACTCCTATTATTATTTCAGTATGTGGGTTAATTTATGTACAAACCATAATACAGTTATTTCAACACTTCGACAATGGTGGTTTATTTTGTATTAAGTATAATATATAATTGTTGCTGGCTTACTGGGATGACTATTATTACAGAATATTGCGATGCATCTGCAAACATCGGGTATGTTTTGTTTCTTCAGTTCGAAGACTAATTCCTGATGTGACATGTTAGGTATATGTAACCACCAGCTCACCAGAGGGCCTATATTCACTGGGATGGTACAAAATGGCTGCTCCCAATATATATATAACAGCCATCACATTTAACCGTTTTATTAATTAACTATACAATTATACTTGTTGATATTAAGCAGTAATGTACATTATATATCGTTGAATATGCATACCAGGTCAGATGCCTTGACTGTCCCCTCCTTTAATTGACCCAAACTAATTGACCTCAAAACATTTCACCTGAAAACCACTGAAGTGTTAAGCTGTAATTAAATTAAAATAGTATATACTAGTAACCCAACTAGTAAACTTGGTCATAATTGTGTTTTAGACAGGACCAGGAGACTAGTACAGAAGACACATTAGACTGACTTAAAAACTGGAGTCTTGACAGTCTCATATATCTGATGGTAATAATTATGTAATTATTTTTGGAAATGATGTTGAAAAAGCTGATTGTGGTTAATGAACAGGTACATGCAGTTTGTTTGTATGTTTGTGAAGGATATTAATTTAAGAGTATATCATGAGGATAAAAGCATTTGTACAATGTATTCTACATGGTCTACATTTCTGTTACATAATACTGCAAGTATATATACTAAAATATCCTGAGATTGCAGCTTTTGACTTTTTAAGCATAAAAGCTTGGTCAGAAGCTTTGCATCCAGTGCCTTTATTTTAATTTTATGTTCTATAAAGGAGCAAACTTGGAAAACATACTGAAGATTTTTAGGATAAATTTTAAAATATTTTTTTATATTTTTATTATTATTTTTTTTGAGGGGGGGGGGGGTTACAGAAGATAAATTGCTTTCTGCACCTTTTATTATATTATCTGTTCTAAGACAGAGCAAAAGGAAATTAGATTTACCAACTACTGAGCTAGTGTCTTAATTCGCAAACATCAATACAGTCTTTAATAGCAACATGTGCGCAGCAGATTTTGTTTTCAATACTTTTTTATTGTATTTTCTGTTTTGCAGGCAACAAGAGGAAATTAAATCCATTTTATAAAGACCACATTTGATCAAGTTGCTAGCATTAATCAGACAGATAAGAGGAGACTTGTGGTGTTGTGGAAAGGTGAACAACGTCAAGGCACTGGTGGTTTTTGATGAAGAGCAGACGTGGGGTCATCATTGTCTGCACTTATCTAGTGGGTGGAGGAGAGTTCTACTGCACATGTGGTAAGAAAAGTTAAAAAGTTAAGTTTTTTTTTTAATGGCACCACTAGAACACATCACATCATGTGGTAAGGAAAGTTAAAGTTTGTTTTCTTTAACGACACCACTAGAGCACATCACGTCATGTGGTAAGGAAAGTTAAAGTTTGTTTTCTTTAACGACACCACTAGAGCACATCACATATGGTAAGGAAATTAAAATTATTTTTTAAAATTTTCTTTAATGACTGGATTGCACATACCACTGCCTTTAATATTCCAGTCATGGTGCACTGGCTGGAACGAGAAATAGCCTAATGGTCCCACCGATGGGGATTGAACCAAGCGTTAATAAAGAAAGCACTTTACTGCTGGGTTATGTCACACTGTAGGTGCGAGACGTAGCTATACCAGGTCTGAGCATGGATTTATTCCAGAGGGTAAAATGGGTAAAATGGTCTATCCTCAAATATTTTTAGGGTACTGATGCATACTATAAAGATTGCAGATTGACATTGCTTTTAGAAAGGTTAAAAAGTAGTTCAAAGATTACTTTATGCTTTGGAGTGAGCCAGTGACATGTAACAACAGGACTCGAAATAGTAAAGAGTAAAAAGCAGTCCATTTTTCTGACCCAGCAAGTTAAATAGAAATTCACCTGCCAAAACAACCCAAATATCATAGGTTATTTGTAAAGAGACAGAAGTATGTATATAGGATTAAGCTCTATCCTAATTGGCAACGAGCGATGTGAGCGATTATTTTAGAAGTCATTGATTTCCATTACCGCATCCTAACTTCACGCGCACGATGTGACAGATTTATATGTTGCTTCGCACGCATGCGGTTAGGATACGGCAATTGAAATCAATGATTTCTAAAATAATTGTTAGTGTCGCTCGCGGCTGGTTAGGATACAGCTTTAAATCTCATCTGCTGTTTAGCTCGTGTTTGTGTAATATTTGGGACAGTGTGTGGACAGTTAGAGCCTCATGTATTTTAGCTCGTGGTTGTGTAATATTTGGGACAGTGTGTGGACAGTTAGAGCCGCATGTATTTTAGCTCGTGATTGTGTAATATTTGGGACAGTGTGTGGAGAGTTAGAGCCGCATGTATTTTAGCTTGTGATTGTGTAATATTTGGGACAGTGTGTGGAGAGTTAGAGCCTCATGTATTTTAGCTCGTGATTGTGTAATATTTGGGACAGTGTGGACAGTTAGAGCCTCATGTATTTTAGCTCGTGTTTGTGTAATATTTGGGACAGTGTGTGGACAGTTAGAGCCGCATGTATTTTAGCTCGTGTTTGTGTAATATTTGGGACAGTGTGTGGAGAGTTAGAGCCTCATGTATTTTAGCTTGTGATTGTGTAATATTTGGGACAGTGTGTGGAGAGTTAGAGCCTCATGTATTTTAGCTCGTGGTTGTGTAATATTTGGGACAGTGTGTGGAGAGTTAGAGCCGCATGTATTTTAGCTTGTGATTGTGTAATATTTGGGACAGTGTGTGGAGAGTTAGAGCCTCATGTATTTTAGCTCGTGATTGTGTAATATTTGGGACAGTGTGTGGAGAGTTAGAGCCTCATGTATTTTAGCTCGTGTTTGTGTAATATTTGGGACAGTGTGTGGACAGTTATAGCCGCATGTATTTTAGCTCGTGTTTGTGTAATATTTGGGACAGTGTGTGGAGAGTTAGAGCCTCATGTATTTTAGCTCGTGATTGTGTAATATTTGGGACAGTGTGTGGAGAGTTAGAGCCTCATGTATTTTAGCTCGTGATTGTGTAATATTTGGGACAGTGTGTGGAGAGTTAGAGCCTCATGTATTTTAGCTTGTGATTGTGTAATATTTGGGACAGTGTGTGGACAGTTATAGCCTCATGTATTTTAGCTCGTGTTTGTGTAATATTTGGGACAGTGTGTGGAGAGTTAGAGCCTCATGTATTTTAGCTCGTGATTGTGTAATATTTGGGACAGTGTGTGGACAGTTAGAGCCTCATGTATTTTAGACCATTATAAATAAAGTTAGTTTGTTTTCTTTAATGACACTTGTCACTAGAGCACATTGATTTATTAAAGAAATGCTTAGGCAAAGATTTTGGGCTGGTATGCATATTCAACGATATATGATGCACATTATTGTGTAATATCAACAAGTATAATCTTATATTTAATTAATAAAATGGTTAAATGTGACGCCTATTATATAAAATGTTGGCAGCCATTTTGTACTATTCCAGTGATTGCGAGCCGATGGTTACATAATACTTAACATGGCACGTCAGGAATTAGTCTTAGAACTGAAGAAACAAAACGTACCTGATTTTTGCAGATGCATCGCAATGTTCTGTAATAATATCCATCCCAGTAAGTCAGCAATAAGTATATATTATTTTTCAATACAAAATAAACCACCATTGTCAAAGTGTCGAAATAACTGTATTATGTTTTGTCCATGCATTAACCCACGTACTGGAATGATAATCGGAGTGTTTTTTTAGTTAATTGGTCTTTTCTTTTCGTGGCCTGTACCTGTGGTTCCTGATTGGCAGGTGTATATTTTGGACAGTCACCAGTTAGTGTGTCTAGACACACACAAAATATGTGCCTGTTTTCTTAAGATCACAGGGTATTGTGGGATAACCGCACGGTCACTCCTCGTATGATAATGGACATTATCGGCCGTTCTGCTTTATTACTGTACATAATTCTATAAAACCCTTGATTAAGTAGACTTTCCCATCTAAAATCACAAAATTGACCAATTACGTACATATTTATACTTCCCCCAAAAAGAAAATTATCACTTGGATATTGTGAGTGGTCGTTTTTGCTCCATCATACTTTACCAATATGCCTAATAATATGCATTTTTCTTTGAATTTTTTTAAGAGAGAAAAATCATATAACCCCATTTCGTTCTATTAATGCAGATTGAAATATATTTAATTAAATAGTCTATTATATTGTCAAGTCATTTATGTTGTTTTACAAGTCAGGTTGATAAAAGCGAAGTGCATTGTCGTAAATGACTGCCTTTGTTTACACTGTGCATACATGAGTTGGTTGGAGCTGATGACGTCACTTTGCCCCAAGCTAGAATTCCGGACGTTCTGAAAACAAAAGAAAATTGCTGCCCACAGTTAGCAGGAATAATCACATTTTTTTATTAACTCTAAAATTACTCGTTTTTCATTTCTTACAGTGTCAGTATGTGTTGGTGGTCCAGGTATGCATCTTTCCAACACATAACGCTCATGTTTGAGGTTACTCTACCTTTAATCATTGGCTATTGGATCTCAAACATTTGGTAATATTGACATATATGATATAATCTTAGGGGAAACCCACTACATTTCCCCATTTTTTTTAGCAAGGGATCTTTTATATGCACCATCCTACAGACAGGATAGCACATACCATGGCCTTTAATATACCAGTCGAGATGCCCTGGCTGGAACGAGAAATAGCCCAGTAGGCCTACTGACCACACATCAAGCGAGCACTTTACCACTGGTCTACGTCCTATCTCAAGCTAAATAAGAAGTAACCTGCCATTTTTTGGCAATTTTAGCTTTTTAGTATTTGCAGATCAGCTTTTTTGTATTTACATGTACATGTACCACTGTCGTGAAACATGAAATGCAGTCAAACCTGGTTATCTTTACATGTATCAGTTAGCTTGTTGACCCAGGATACCTTGATGTTTTTCTCTGCTTGGCTTTATTCACGTGCATGCTATATACATGTAGCAATTTAAAAATTATCCTGTTGTGAGAAATCAATAAAGATGATTAGTTTGGCAGCATATTATACATTGACCTGCATGATCAATATGTTATAGTGTTCATTATTAGGAGGGCTCGCACGAGAAAGAATTTTGTTTCAATCAGTTATCAGATATTATATAGATTATTTGCTTCAAAAGTGGCTAATTTAAAGACATTCAATAGCCAAATACTGAATATAGTTGCCCTGTTGCATGTAAATTAGCAGTTGGCTAATTTGGTAGTGAAAAGGGTGAACCTTGATTATCGCTGAACAGTGAAAGTGCAGTGAGTTGTACAGACTTAGCTGTGAAAACATTTAAGTGAGCGATTAATTGCCCTCCTAACTTAGATTATGGGGAGCCGTTTAAGACATTACCACATTTGGCATAATCATTTTCTTACCCACTGGTCTGAATTAGCCAGCTTATGTCTAGCTCTCCAAGGTTAGACAATTTTCTAAGTATGCTTGACAACATAACTACTGATTTACAATGATTGATGTCATAACTATTTTTTTTTCAGAATTCTATTGAATTACTTATTCCCCAGGTTACCATTTCATTGTTGGATCATTGTTCTAAAAATGTTTAAACAAGCTATATTTTTAACTTTATATTTATTGTTACGTTCTTACATTTTTATGTCATTGCATAATGTGGACTATATTTTTCCGAGTATGATTAAATGAGTTTGTAGTTGAAATGTTTATGAATGGTTCTACAATAAACAAACTATAGCTTACAAAATTAATGTTTTGTTACTGTAATTAAATGGGGGAAAACAATAATCAATCACCATTGTGAGGTGTAGATAAGACGATTCAACCCATGGGACAAAATGTGTTTTTCCTGGGTCAGGGCTTCTAGAATTTTTTTTTAAATCTACTAGCCATGGGATTTGTGAATCTAAAAATAAAATAGCCCTACTTTACTTTAAGTTAATACAATTTTACTAAATAATAGTAATAATCAGATATGTCACCTAAAGAGGGAGATGGAGCTTAAAAACACTAACATTAGGGTTTGGGATGGGGTCATATTTACAAAATAGACTTAACTGCAACATGTGACCAAAAACATTTCACTAGCCATCGGGCATGGCAATAGTAGTTATTTACTAGCCCAACATTGAATGTCACTAGCCATGTGAGTGGGGCTACCATAATCCAGAAGCCCTGTCTGGCACAGAAATAGTAGTTATTTACTAGCCCAGCATTGAATGTCACTAGCCATGTGAGTGGGGCTACCATAATCCAGAAGCCCTGTCTGGCACAGAAATAGTAGTTATTTACTAGCCCAGCATTGAATGTCACTAGCCGTGTGAGTGGGGCTACCATAATCCAGAAGCCCTGTCTGGCACAGAAATGGTAGTTATTTACTAGCCCAACATTGAATGTCACTAGCCGTGTGAGTGGGGCTACCATAATCCAGAAGCCCTGTCTGGCACAGAAATAGTAGTTATTTACTAGCCCAACATTGAATGTCACTAGCCGTGTGAGTGGGGCTACCATAATCCAGAAGCCCTGTCTGGCACAGAAATAGTAGTTATTTACTAGCCCAACATTGAATGTCACTAGCCTTGTGAGTGGGGCTACCATAATCCAGAAGCCCTGTCTGGCACAGAAATAGTAGTTATTTACTAGCCCAACATTGAATGTCACTAGCCGTGTGAGTGGGGCTACCATAATCCAGAAGCCCTGTCTGGCACAGAAATAGTAGTTATTTACTAGCCCAACATTGAATGTCACTAGCCGTGTGAGTGGGGCTACCATAATCCAGAAGCCCTGTCTGGCACAGAAATAGTAGTTATTTACTAGCCCAACATTGAATGTCACTAGCCGTGTGAGTGGGGCTACCATAATCCAGAAGCCCTGTCTGGCACAGAAATAGTAGTTATTTACTAGCCCAACATTGAATGTCACTAGCCGTGTGAGTGGGGCTACCATAATCCAGAAGCCCTGTCTGGCACAGAAATAGTAGTTATTTACTAGCCCAACATTGAATGTCACTAGCCGTGTGAGTGGGGCTACCATAATCCAGAAGCCCTGTCTGGCACAGAAATAGTAGTTATTTACTAGCCCAACATTGAATGTCACTAGCCGTGTGAGTGGGGCTACCATAATCCAGAAGCCCTGTCTGGCACAGAAATAGTAGTTATTTACTAGCCCAACATTGAATGTCACTAGCCGTGTGAGTGGGGCTACCATAATCCAGAAGCCCTGTCTGGCACAGAAATAGTAGTTATTTACTAGCCCAACATTGAATGTCACTAGCCGTGTGAGTGGGGCTACCATAATCCAGAAGCCCTGTCTGGCACAGAAATAGTAGTTATTTACTAGCCCAACATTGAATGTCACTAGCCGTGTGAGTGGGGCTACCATAATCCAGAAGCCCTGTCTGGCACAGAAATAGTAGTTATTTACTAGCCCAACATTGAATGTCACTAGCCGTGTGAGTGGGGCTACCATAATCCAGAAGCCCTGTCTGGCACAGAAATAGTAGTTATTTACTAGCCCAACATTGAATGTCACTAGCCGTGTGAGTGGGGCTACCATAATCCAGAAGCCCTGTCTGGCACAGAAATGGTAGTTATTTACTAGCCCAACATTGAATGTCACTAGCCGTGTGAGTGGGGCTACCATAATCCAGAAGCCCTGTCTGGCACAGAAATGGTAGTTATTTACTAGCCCAACATTGAATGTCACTAGCCGTGTGAGTGGGGCTACCATAATCCAGAAGCCCTGTCTGGCACAGAAATGGTAGTTATTTACTAGCCCAACATTGAATGTCACTAGCCGTGTGAGTGGGGCTACCATAATCCAGAAGCCCTGTCTGGCACAGAAATGGTAGTTATTTACTAGCCCAACATTGAATGTCACTAGCCGTGTGAGTGAGGCTACCATAATCCAGAAGCCCTGTCTGGCACAGAAATGGTAGTTATTTACTAGCCCAACATTGAATGTCACTAGCCGTGTGAGTGGGGCTACCATAATCCAGAAGCCCTGTCTGGCACAGAAATAGTAGTTATTTACTAGCCCAACATTGAATGTCACTAGCCGTGTGAGTGGGGCTACCATAATCCAGAAGCCCTGTCTGGCACAGAAATGGTAGTTATTTACTAGCCCAACATTGAATGTCACTAGCCGTGTGAGTGGGGCTACCATAATCCAGAAGCCCTGTGGGTAAACCTTGGCCCTCACAAAAAACATTTTGTCCCTTGAGGTCAAGTCATATGGCTTACGGTGCATTTTCAGAGCAAGCTGTTGTAGCACATGCATGTCATAGGTGCAGGTGTCAACCCATGCCGGCTCCCCCATTCAGGACAGGAAAGGGTTTGGGGTGGGTGGGAGAGGGGACCACCTGTGCTGGCAAGTGCAAGAGAGCACCAACATCCTGGCCAGGGTCAGTAGTAGGCGGGGCATTTGTGGTGGTATTGAATTTTGAATGTCTGGTAGGATTAAATCCAAAATATAAAGATTTGCGCAGTTTTCATGAGGTACTTGCACGTTGAATTGGTATGGCCGTATCTATACCTCAAAATGGTGATGGATTCTATTATGTACAGTACTATTTTAACAAAACATCATATGCTCAGGAGAGCTAAATATTACTGCCCTTGAATTAGTTTCAGGTGAGTGATGGGGAGCCAGTGGATAGCTCCCCTAAAAGTCCACAATACATCTGCAAAATCTCAAGGACTTTGTTTCAAAGACTCTTGATACTTGTATACTAATCACTTAATGTTTGTTTCAGACTCATCGACTGTCAACTCTGAACAATGCAGCGAGTTGGAATGAAGATGAACGCTGTCAAGTCAGCTGTGACCAAGATTGCACCTGCCAAGGACTCAAAGCAAGAAGGTAACAAAGATTTGTCTCTCTAACGTACACCGCGATGGTGGAATTACACCACATTGCCGTCAAACAGACTGTAACAAACGGCTAATCTGATCATTCGAGTCATTTTAAAACAGATATATATATATATCCAAACACACTTAAACGACATGATTTCAATAATGTTAATAGGAATGTCTTATTTTCAGTTATCATTATTTATATGTTAATCAAAAGAAATATGAACACTGTCCATGTTAAATTGGTATATAGATACGCTGTGTACACAAATGTATACGATGTAATGGTTGAATTTATATGCCAATGATATCATCATGTATGTGTGTTACGTATGTATGTATGCAGGTAAGTATAGGGTTTGGTTTCGTTTCTTAACATTTGGCAGTGGCTGCAATGTGTTCAGTCTCCATAGCTATGTATGTATAAGAATATTACACGTTTTAAGTAAGATTGCTTTAAAACCTGTTCTTGCCTTTGAAAATGATATTCTGTACTAAACAAATTGTTAGCTGTTCAGGCATACATTATATGCTTTCAGATTAAAATTTGAGAAGCAAATATTGCTTCCTAGTCAACAACCTAAAATTGGAGCTTCCTAGTCCACCACACGAATTTTGAGTGTTGAAACAAGACATGCTAAAAAACATCTAAAAATTATTTTTGTTAATTAAAATAAAAACACCTAAATCATTCAACCAGTTGATGGTAATTGGTAGAAAAACATTTAATAACATACATGTAGAAGTGTTGATTTTTTTATGAGTTTTGACTTTTAACTAATAACTGGCTAATAGGATTTTGCTTTTTGAAAATGATCTGCTTCTAGTAAGTTTTCAAGCCTAAAAACAACTTGTCTCAGGCTGTGACTCACTTTGCCAGTCCTCCTTTGTGGAATCTTCAATGGGGGAAATATCACATGATCACACTTCTTTTTAATTCACAAAGTGTAGATTTTTTTCTCTAGTTAATTTCTTTGTTGTGATTTTTCATTGGTGGTTAAACCTTTAGCTATGCTCATATAAACTTGATTTATAATTTAAACAATGGATTATGCCAAAACAGATTTCACATCAATTTTAAAAGACAGACAGGTTTTTTAGCTGATTAAATATGTAAATATATGTATAAGCCGGGCTGTGATTAGCTGCCCTAGACTAGACTGGCGCCCAGTTTGTTGGTTTTAGACCTAGCCTGCTGCACTGGTCTTGCTATGATGTCATTCGCACTTTCTACATATTAATGTCTTCTAATAGTCTTTACAAGGTTTACCAAGCACTTTGTTTACTTGTTCAGGATTTGTGTGTTCATTGTTGATATTCAAGTAAGATGTTATTATTATACTTTACATTAGTGAGACACATACATGTAGTAGTGGAGATCTAGTATTATTATTTATTTTTTATTTTTAAAAATAAATTTTACTAAAGCCGATAATGTACATTTGATAATGAATTGAAATGAGTAGTATTGAAAAATAATTCAATGTGTGGAAGAAAATTAAATATTGTTTCAGTTTTGGACTTTGGTGTGTTTAGGAACCAATCACTTGGTATTACAAATACAGTTATGTCTATTTGTGAAATATAAGGGGTACATGTAACTATGTTTATATCATTAAATCTCCATTTTACATATACTCTTCAAAAAAAGTAATGCAAAGCCAGATTTTCATTGTATGTTTCTAAATCGTTTAATACATGAAAGAAACATGGCAGAAGCTTGCAATTTGACACAGATAAACAACATTGACAGAGGCTGTTGTAACAGCCATCCAAGTTCCCAAGGTCCCGTTTGACGTCACGTACAGTCAGTAATGAGTGTGACCCCCATGAGAGTCAAGTACTGCCTGGCACCTCCTGCCCATCGAAGCAGTCAGATGACGGATGACATCCTGCGGAATTGTAGCCCACTCGGCCTCCAAAGCGGCAGCCAGCTGTTGTAGTGTCTGAGGTTTGGTTTGTCGTCGTCGCAAACGTCTATCCAGTTCATCCCACAAATTCTCGATTGGGTTTAAATCTGGAGATTTGGAGGGCCATGGAAGAACATTGATGTTGTTGTTTGCTAGGAAGGCTGTGGTGATGCGCGCTGTATGAGGACGGGCATTGTCCTGCTGGAGAACAGTGTTGCCATTGGCCATGTTGGGGACGACGTACGGGCACAAGATCTCGTCCACATAGCGCTGTGCTGTCAAGTTCCCCCTGATGTGCACCAAGTCTGTCCTGGCATTGTAAGAGATGGCTGCCCACATCATCACACTTCCTCCACCAAATCTGTCCACTTCCTGTATGCAATTGCGTGCAAAACGTTCACCTCTTTGGCGGTAGACATGTGCCCTTCCATCCTGTCTGCGGAGCATGAATCGCGATTCGTCGCTGAACCACATGTGTCTTTGAGGCCATACCCTGTGTACTTGACACCATTGTAGTCGAAGCTGTCGATGCTGCTGGGTTAAAATCACGCCTCTAACAGGACGTCTGGGTCACAATCCTGCCTCTCGTAGACGGTTCCGGACAGTCTGGTCAGAGATCCTACGCAGTCCCGGTATTGCAGATTGAGTGGAGGTAGCCGTGGTCGTCCTTTGGCGTAGGTGGCGCAACCGGATGTAGCGTTCCTGGGCAGGAGTGGTGACACGTGGTCTACCGGATCTGCGAAGGTCACGTGTTGATCCATGCGCCTGGTAGCGGATCCATAATCTTGAAATGGTGCTAGGGTACACATTGAAAAGCCTCGCAACCTCTGATTGGGATTCGCCTGCTTCCAATTGTCCGACGGCGTTGTTCCTCTGTGCTTCATTCAGTCTTGGCATTGTGAAAGCTACGCTGACAGTTTTAAACTGAGTACAGCTAAGTCCTGAACCCTGCACTTTTATAGGGCTTCTTGTGCCTCTTGCATGTGCTCACCATGCCGACAGTTCAAATCGCTGAATTGACCGCAGGTGCGGTTTTGCGATTGTTAACTTTTTCACACCTGTCTTCAAGGTCATCAAATTCCGAACAACTTTGCTGGTGAAAATGCATTTGGTATGCTCCATTACACAACATACTTAGCGTTCGGAACACAATGTTTCCACACATCCATATTTATTAGGAAAATTTAATTTTTGTGTTACTTTTTTTGAAGAGTATATATGTATGTACATATGTGAAAGAAAAGTGAAATGAGAAAATGGAGTGTGTGTACAGTGTATGTGTGAAATGTATTGTTTATATATATATATATATATATATATATATATATATATATATATATATATATGTATCTACTGTCGGTGCCATTGGACTATAATTATTTTAGTCTTATTGATAATAAATATTGATTCTCACGTAATTTCCGACAGGCCATTCTGGAAAAAAAAGGAATATTTGTTTAATGACTCCTCAGCACATTTTAAACTATGTCCATTTGATGTGTAATATGTGGGTTTTTTATGAGACACACACACACACACACACCTACAAAGAGAGAAAGAGATATAGAGATAGACAGATGGACAGAGGGAGGGAAAATGGGAATGAGAATTATATAGAGAGAAAGAGAAACTATGGCCATTTTTACATGTTTTTTTTGATGAGACACACACACACATACAGAGAGAGGGAGAGAAAGAGACAGACAGACAGACAGAGATTGAGAAGGAGACTTACCACAAGACTGTAAATAACAAGAAGAATTTTTTTTATGCATTTTCCCAGAGATGACCCAGCAAATATAACCCCTTTGATGTGTGTGTATGTGTGTGTATATATATATATATATATATATATATATATATATATATATATATATATATATATATATATATATATACAGTCAAACCTGCCTTCGCGGCCACCTCCATATGGCGGCCACCTGTCCATGGCGGCCACCATGAGGTCCCCCCAATGAATTTTACTATATATTTTACCTCTATATGGCATACCAACTGCTCAACGCGGCCAGCGGCCACACTTTTGTCATAAAAAAGCGAAAATGAACCTGCTATCGCGGCCACAATTGTTTTTAGTGCAAGTTATAAAGAAATGTCGGCAATCGTAAAAAAAAACGTAAGATGTTTTTGTTGATATAACCAATTGGCTTGATAAACAGCGGTCCTTTAAAGGTCGTCGGTCGCTTAGCTGTGTTCGTTAATTAACAAGTGTTTTTAATCTGGATTAACGGTGCGATGTACTAGTCATCGGCGGTGGTCATTAAACGCAGTTGATAAGAGGGTATCTAGCCTAAAATAACTGGAGTTAAACGTGTCAACTCTAGAAGGAATTAAATACTGCTGCAGTTTATTTCTGATATTTATTTTTAAAATGCCACCTAAACCCAGTAAGCGATCGCGTTAACGTTTTTGCACATGTATATGGCTCCTTAATAGTTCTATTGCAACATACGTGTAATTGTTTTTAAAAATTCGGACTTATATATGACCTGCATACGGCGGCCACCTCTCTATGGCGGCCACTTTTGTCATGTCCCACGAGTGGCCGCCATAGACAGGTTCGACTGTATATATATATATATATATATATATATATATATATATATATTATATATATATATATATATATATATATATATATATATATATATTATATATATATATATACACACAAGGACATTCGAGCTGGATAAAAACCTGAAGGGTGCCAGATCTTGGTTTTCGGTTGTAATTGTTACTGTTAACTGTATGTAACTCTAAAACTGAAAAACAAACCTCCCAAACCATTAACTATCCATGGTTAAACATATATTCCTTCAACTTTCCTAGTTTGAGATTGGTGGAATTTGTTTTTGCACACAGGTGAAATAAAACATTCTGAGATATTTTGTCAGATATTAAGATGGCAAGAATGAAAAGATTGGTGTATGTGAGTGGAAAAATGAGAGAACACTTTAGCCGTCTCTGACGGGGTTTGAACCACAATTTGCCTCTTAAAATTTCATAGTTTATCCATGGTCCATTGTAATTAAGATAAATATATGTCATAGACTAGTTCCATTCTTTATAAGATACATTTATAAGTCAAACTTGCATTTAAGCTGTAAGATTTTCATTAGGTAAAAAAATAGTTGTTTCGTTTTTAAAGTTGATCTTTCATCGTTCCAGTTATTTTCTTTCGTAACTAACTTACATTATGTGCATTTTAGTTACTCCATGTTTGATTTCACCTGAGTGGAACAAACAGTGGGTTTTAATCAATCTTTCAAGAGTTTGGTTTGTATGTTCCAAAATAATTTTAAAAAATAAAATAAATCAAATCAAATCTTAAAGTACAAATTTAAACTGTATCTCCATTTGTATATTAAAGGTTTTGAAAGGAACCCCGGTCTCACAAGGTAAAGTATGTTCTACATGTACGGTGCAAATGTGCGTGCCATTATTTACATTATCTTATATATATAGCTGTGCATTTATACTAAGGTCGGAAATACATCACTTAATTCACACGGGTAGAGTTCATTGCTTATTTCAATCCAAAGTACCCATCTGTCAGTTATTTACTAATACATCTCTTTACATAACTCAGTATTTCATCAAAGACTAATTTGTTTAAAATGTAAAATGAAGCAGTTAAGAAAACAAAAGAATAAGAAGAGAAACCAATTAAATGATCAGTAAAGACGATCTTTCAGATAATAAAATACAGTTAGTATACTGCTAGGCTATGCAGGCTGGGCACTCAGTCTGGTATAAGCTGTGGTGCACCAGCTCCTTGATGTAACAAATGTCAGAGTTATCCATATTAGTTTCTAACTAGTTGTTGTGAGATACTAGCCAATCAGAATTGCTCATTTTAACACCAAGAATTTTTATCGTCCAATCGGATGGTACGCTTGCATGGGTATGGGAAAGACAATTTATTGCATGCTGTGTTTTAGGAACATTTAAATATTATTACCAACAAACTGGGCTCCAAAAAATATATTTGAATGTTTATTCTGTCCATTGCATTTACTCTTATTTTAAAATGAGAAATTGTTTGACTTGATATGACATGAATGCTGTCAGCATTTAAATGAACATCTGAAATTGCATAAAGTATCATGACTTCGGTTGCAGAAAAAAGAAACAAATAGCATATTGTTAAATTTGTGAAACTATTAAGCATAAAATGCTTTTGTTCTTCATATTTTGAATAGGTATGATAGAGGTGTTTTCCTCCCTAAAATTACATTTATCAGTTATTAAATAAATGTTACAATTTACAACAAAAACAACACAATACCTATAGACCAGAATGTTGAGTTATCCATAGTTTTATCCATGAAGCATATTTTTATGGGAAATGTTTCGGAATAACATAATAAATCTCACAGTATTTATTTACATAAACAGCCATTGTATTTATGTTTTGCTCAGATGTTCATATGAATGTAATGACTTTTACTCATGTATTGGAGCGAAGAAAAAAGAAGAAACAAAATCTTAAGTAGCCAGCAAATATTTGCAGCTGCTTTTCAAATCAGTCGTATTTAGCGTGTTTATTCCTGTTTGATGTGTAATATATTCAATATTGTACCTGTTCCCGTACACACTACTTGATAGTGTTACATATTGCAGTCACTGCCTTAGAAATGTACCACAAGTCATCATGTTCTGTGTGTCGTTTGTCTGATTTTGCGTTGTATAAGTCATTTTATTTTTCAAACTCCAAAAGTGTACAGTATTTTTTTTTTGACTTGGGGGTGGGGGGTTTAAGTGGATGTTTTGTATATGATTGGATGGAGATCAGTTTCAATTTTTAATCCATTTTTATTACAATGTGTCAAGTTTTTGCAGCATTTAAGTTTTTTTTTCTTCATATATTTGGGCACAAATAAAATACTTTAAAAATATATTTGATATAAATTGTATATTGACTCTTTGGCTATATAGTATTATATACATGTACTTGTGTCTATATTATATTATATTTATATATACATATCGCTTTCAGACTTGGGTTATTTTACTTGTTAGTTTATTAGTTTGATGATAATTTCTACAAGTAGTGCTAAGGTGGACTGAGAAGAAACCTGTTTTTAAAGGTATATACATGAATCGTAGAAATTGGAACCGAATGTTACAAGAGAATTTATTTAAATGGTTACCCGTTGCAGTAGTTTTAAAAGTTGAACAAATGGAATATTTGATTTTATTATTATTTTTAGAAGTTATTTATTTTGTTTATATTATTTTTTAAATGTTGGAGAGAAGAAGACTAGTTTTGATTTTATGTTTATTGTCTAGTACATTAAAAAACAAAAATCTGATCACAATATCAATGTGAATAGTTTTATGGAAGTTTTAAAAAATGGCTTCAAAAGAAAAATGTAATACATGGTTTGTTGTAGTTTATTCTGTTAGTTTGCTGACTATTAATACTTACTAATTATATGAGACAGTTCTGTAATTCAGAAAACATCAAACATAACCAGGTAAGAGATCCCTTGCTAACAAAAGTGAGGTCCAATGTATTTTTGTAAACAAACAACCCCCACATTGCTTAAAATGACTTCTTGCTTTGTTTTCTTCAAAGTATTGTCTTCCACATTGCAAACTTTACATTTATGTCTTTATGATATAAATTTAATATCACCATTATCTCATTAAAGATAAAAGTATGCATGTTAGTAGATTGGATTTTTTGTTCAAAACAATAATTCATTAATTGTACAGGTATGCTGTTTTTTTTGTTAACGGTGACAAAGCATGCTTGTTAATAACAGTTAAATCATGAATAATTTAAAAATGAAACATTGCATGTTAATGTACATAATAAAAAGTTAAGAAATTAAAATATTATATGTGTGATATAAAAATGTTAACTGATTATTTTATTAATGATAAAGGCATGTATGTTAATAGGCATTAAACATACTGGTTTATAGTTATTCCACTTAATTTGTGTTTAGTTCCTGATTTAAGCATGTTACGCAGGGGGGAAAAAGACAAATAGTTAAAACCAAAGCACTGTTATATATAAGGTTTTTTATTTTATTGTTTCTTTTGAATTTTCTATAATCATAGAGTTAAAAACTAATTTACACCTTTTAGTTTGTATTGCACGATATATTCTGCTTTTATCTTCCAACCGTAGAGGTTTATTAATTCTGTGGACTTTTTATTCTTGACTATTGTATGGTGTAACACACTATAACCATAGCTCAGGCCATCATTGCAAAACACCCAATTTGTTTGCTGTATTTTGAGCCATTGTTTTAGTTACCATGATTGGTCAATATTAGACATTTAATTTTAAAATTATTTCTTAAACACTGTATGGAAAAAGATGTCGCAGCTGAGAAAATTCCAGTGAGTTAATTGGTGGCAAACAATTTTTTTTTTTTAAGGATGGTTTTACTGTAGGTGTATTTTTCTGAAATATCAAAATAACCCAAATATATATATGTGTGTATCCATCAGCATCCAAACTCCCTGCCCCCACCCCCAAAAAAACCCAACAAACAAACACAAAAAACCACAGCATCCACAAAATACACAAAACACACACAAAAAAAGACAGCAACAACAGGAATACACAATTTTATTAAATATGTCTGCTCCTGCAAATGTTGTTATCTTGCGATTATATAGTTTTTATTTAAACACATTTAACCA
The DNA here is from genome assembly GCF_016097555.1 of Gigantopelta aegis. NCBI lineage: Eukaryota > Metazoa > Mollusca > Gastropoda > Neomphalida > Peltospiridae > Gigantopelta > Gigantopelta aegis. Next base: position 20,270,905 of record NC_054709.1, read on the forward strand.
CCAAAGATCACGGCATCTCCCTCCCTCACCTGTCTAGCTATTAGAATTATTTTGGGGAGCACAAGGGAGCGAGATGTACGTGTAACTCTGTAGAATGTCACACAAAATATTATGAACATGAGTGCTAAAATGTTTTTAAAGACTAAGTATATGGTCTGTAGGAATCAAGTAAAAAAACAAAAAACAGACAGTGGTTTGTACAAAACAAGCCAAATTATTTCATTCATGTGGTAGTTGTATGGAACCATGCTTGTGCAACCTATTTGCCATTTATGCAAAATTTGTACAGTGCTAAATGATACTTAACTCATCATTGTAATTAAAAAGCACTGAGTAAAACAACAGAATTGATATTAATAATTTTATGCATTATTTTTTTATTATTTTTTAAATAAATATTTTATTTTATTTTTCGTTTTCATAAAAAAATTAATTATTTTTATTTCATTGTATGAAATTTTACATTAACAAGTCATATATAGTGTTTTATATTATTTTGAAAATGGGATACACAAAGAAATTGGATCACGGCCTACGAAGAAATCAATTTGCTTTCGGTAGTCCATTAGAGTGTTACTCTGATTTCCAATTTGTACGGCTGTAAGCTGCCATAAATCATTGTCTGGTGTTTCCACAGCTGCATGAACATGTATAATTATAAACAAACACATTTTAGTTTTTCATTTCAAGTTACCCAAAACTAAATAGTCAGAAGCGTGTATCTGTTTGACAATCTGGCAGCTCAAGTTTCGAACGCTGGATACCAGTACATAGAAATAAACTATGTCTATTTCTGCAATGCTGTAAGTCACTCATAGCAGGAAACATGTTACCTTTGCTAATCAATTAAATTAATATACAGGGCTCGAAATTAATGACGGCACCGACGGGAACTGCCATAGTTGCAATATGACTTGCCATGACTGATAGTTTTTAGCAGATGGATAAAAATTATTGACATTGCTTGAAGGGACTGTTTCTAGATGGTTTTTCTTTTACCAAAATTATTGCTGTAGTATGCTGTAGGTACCCAATTCTTAAGTTCGAGCCCTGAATATGTACACGATGTATTTTATTGGGAAGGCGTTGGGAAGGCGTTTACAAGTTCTCAATCTGGGAGTAGGGCTGGGGAGAAAAACGTTAGGTATTGGTTTGAAAATTAAAGTGGTATTACTGACTCAGAGTTCTTATTATTCAGACAGGGACGGGGTGGAGATTTACTTATTAAAGGGTTACAAAATGAAAAGGGCTAAATTGTGTCAATTATAATTTTTCAGTTGGTTTTCTGATTTAGCATACATGTATTTGTATTCAGAAAAGGTTGTGGGTGTAAATGATTTGCTCATGGTGTGTGTGCACAGGGTAAACTAGGTTTGAGAACTATTGTTATTGTGGCTTAATTGATTTTAACCATGCATGTTTAGTTACTAACATATACTAAAAAAATGTTTTCACATTGACATATTTTGTCTCATTCTGTATTAAATACATATAGTTTGTACAGTATGTAAACTAACAATAAAGTCAATTATAGTCCTTTTCACAGGGAGTGCTATTTTCTTACTATGGCATTTGTACCACTATACAAGTTCTTTATTTCCAAGCCGTTTGTTTTTTAAATTGCATATAAAAACAGTTTTTCTTATTTCCAAAACACTTCAAATTACTTTGTTACAACAAATCAAACTGAAATTATTTACAAAAAACCCCACTGTTCACGGAGGCAGGGACGGACTTAGTGTTACTGCCAGAAAGAATTTTGGGGTATGGCGCTATGGAATTGAATGCAACCACAGTCAACACGGGGTATGGGGGACCTCCCCCAGAAAGAATATGGGTTAGGGTTAAGAATATGGCACCATACCCATTTTACCCTGTGGCAGAAACCCTGACTATAGACATGTGGCCACTGTCTGACTACTGGTTTATTTTTTGACAAAAAACACATTGAGTGGGTAAAAAGTTTTTTTTGTAAATAATTTATAATTTTGACCCGTGTTTTTTCACCTAAATTTTTTATAAATACATAAGATTTTGTTAATATGTGAATCAGTAAATATTATTTTTGTGGGTTTTTAAAAATTTTATAACATTTTTATATCAGTTAATGTTGATTAAAATTAGGCTAAAAATCTATAAAGTTGCGTTTAGTTGTGACCATTATTCCCAATAACTGTATTCCAATATTTTGTGATGTTTGTTGTCAGTAAAATGGTCAAATTTCTTATTACATTAGTTGGCTTTCTTGTTGAGTTGAGTATATTGTATATAAAATAGATTGCATGCATTGAGAAGATAACTGAGCTTTTGCGTCCCTTACCGTATTCAGTTGTGTGACTTCACTGCGCATGCAGATACGATTTGGTAGAAAATAAATTTACAAACATGTCATAATTGTGTTATTTTTTTATTTTTTTTTACATTTTTTATGTTTATTTTTTTTATTTTTTTATTTTTTTTACATTATATATTTATTTAAATTTTTTAATTGTGGAAAACAATTTTGACTTTTAAATAGTTTTTTTCTTTGTGTTTTGTCGTTATGTGATACTGGTTCGTGTATGTTTCAAGGTACTATTGCACACATACCTTTACCTGTAAGTGATATGTGGTGGTATATTCAAGTAGTCTAAAGTACATGTAATATATTCCTATTTTATTCAACACAGCATACAGGGCTCAACGTTGAGGCGATAAGCCTTGTGCCCAAAATACAGATGCCCCAAATAATCCGACCTAAATTAACTACAAACATGCTGACCTCAAAATAGTTTACCTCAAAACCTCTGAAATCATTTCATTACATTAAAATAACTTGAAATGCATTTGTGAATATTTATAACTCCCCAGCTCAGAAAAATACAGCAGTCCCTGTTGTGCTCATATTAGTGAGATCTAAAGCCCTGAGCATTCATGTAATTCTGTCCAACTGTTACAAACCTTACCAATTAAAAGAACCTGTATTTATGATTTATACTTATTAAAGTATGATATACATGTATGTGGGTAGCACGAGTGTTCTTTAGCTGTTTTCTGTATAAACGTTTTCCATATTTATCCAGATTTTTTATTGTCTGTACAGTGTTTCCGGATTTTCCGTCATTCCAAAACTTATGATTTGGGTTTCGATTCATGCTTTGCATAAATTCTAATTGGATGCAGTCATTTTGGACCATTTTACAACCAAAACAAGAACCACATGATTATTATGACTGAAAATAAAAGACTCTATCTGATGGGTGTATACCACCAAATGAAACCATAGACGTCAGGGTTCATACAGATTGGGGTGCAACATATGGCCCAGTGATAGGACGCTTGCCTGATGCATGGTTGGTCTAGGATAAATTCCCATCGGGGACCCATGGGCTATTTATCGTTCCAACCAGTGCACCACAACTGGTATATCAAAGGCCATGGTATATATTATCCTGTCTGTGGAATTGTGCATTTAACAGATCCCTTGCTACTAATGTAAAAATGTTGCAGGTTTCCTCTTGGTGACCATTTGCCAGAGTTACCAAATGTCTGACATCCAACAGCCAATGATTAATAAATGAATATGCTCTAGTGGTGTCTTTAAACACGGGTCATGGGATCTGTTGCCCTTCATGGACCAGTATACATAATGGGGCCTTTTTATGGGGTGGATGTGAAATATCCCTTGCTGCTTTGCAGAAATAGCTTATGTGGTGGCACTGGGTATTCTGTTGTTCTCAATATCAAGGGCCTTAGTTGGTAAAGTGCTTTTTTCAAGTGCTTGCATCATAGGATCGAATCTCCTCAGTGGAACCATTCTCAGATTGGATTTTCCCCATCTCACACAGTGCCTCACAGCTGGTTTGTCAAAGGTCATGGTATGTGCTGTACTGTCTGTGGGAAAGTGCACATAAAAAATCCCATGCTGTTAATGGCAAAAATATAAGAGTTTTTTAAGACTTTGACATCCAATAGCCGATGATTCATAAGCAATTGTGCTCTTGTGGTGTCGTTAAACTAAACAAACTACATGTACTTTCTCTTTATCATCCAAATGTTGAAATAACCAAATAGCCATAGTTGCTTTCTTGGCACGTCTTTTGATGTGATTGTTGGTACTGGTGTTGCATCTTGCATTGCTGTAGAGGTTATAACTGCTGATGGCTAATGAACCTGTGGCTTTCTCTCCCTCGACCAGGTATCCAGGGGGAACAAATCTAGCAGACCAGGTTTCCATATTATTAGTTTTGTTATTGTATGTTGGGAGAGATCTCTCATTTAACATTTCCCCTGCATCTGTCTTCCCACACCCACACCCACCCCACCCGAATGCCTAATAACTGTTGTTTGGATGCCACTAACATGCACCAAGTGTTTACATCTTGTGTACCTATAACCACAAATGTGTTTTTGTTCTTATTCTTGTTTTGTTTTTGGATTATTAATTTTTTTAATGGTACATGTATATTGATGTCGCTAATAACTAAAATTGCACTTTTTAGTCCCATACTCAGGGTTTCTGCCAGAAAGAATTTTTTGGGTATGGCCTGTAGAATTTAACATTTACAATGTGTGTGCTGAATGCAACCAAAATCAAACAGGGGGTATGGGGACCTGCCCCAGAAAGAAAATGGGTTAGGTTTAGGGTTAGGGTTAAGAAAATCATACAGTAATGATAACAGTCACTAATTTTATCAAAATCTGCAAAATATTTGGGTATGGCGCCATACCCATTGTACCCTCTGGCAGAAACCCTGCTACTGGGCCCTGTAGGCTCAACCGGAGAGGACTATAGGTTTCATCTCTGTCCTGTCCATTTGTATGTCTGCCCCACATACAATTTTCCAGATTTAATTTTTTTTTTTTTTTTTTACAATGCATCAAGATATTGAGTTAAAATTTTGTGTATGGGTTTATCATATAAAGTTACAGGTCACGTTTGATATTCATTGTGATTTACCCGTTTTTGACAAAATATTGGCCAGATTACGTTTTATTTTCATGGGAATTGTTTCCAAGGGCCACAACTCTTTCACAAAAGAAAATTATCCATGTTGGAGAGTTTTGGCCTTTGAAATTCAGAGATTTGTGGGGCCCAGTAGGGGACATATATTTCTTTAGCAGTACTTTCAGAATGCTGGTTTACTTATTTCTTTGTTTCATTAAGGGGATAATTATGTTATATTTGACCATTTGCAGACATTAATGCTGGTTTTAATGTAGCAACTGGAATTTTAACAGAAATGCAAAGCAGAAACGACAAAACAGATATTTGTGACTGTAAAAACGTGTGTTTATGAAGTAATGCCCTAGTCACATATGCCTCAATCCCCTGAAAATTAAACCGTGTGCCTTATTTTGCATGGTACTAACTGGCCATCGTTCTTATCAAACACAACTCCTGACAGTTGTTTTATTATGAAAACATAAAACCGTTCACACTTCTTTATTTTGAATTTGTACTCTTATTATGTTAATGTTTGCCTTGTTGCCTTGATTTGTGGCTGTAATGCCCTAAAAAATCTCCATTGGTCAAGACCAAATAGCCGTGCCCTCTAATTTGCCAAATTTATGTAATTTACAGTAACCTGTACATTGGTTACCAGACGCTGTGATTTACAGTAACCTGTACATTGGTTACCAGGCACTGTGATTTACAGTAACCTGTACATTGGTTACCAGACGCTGTGATTTACAGTAACCTGTACATTGGTTACCAGGCACTGTGATTTACAGTAACCTGTACATTGGTTACCAGGCACTGTGTTTATTTCTAGGCTTGATCTGGCCTACAATACAGTTAGAAACAATGTAAAATCTTCATTCAAGGATTCCAGATGGAGAATATAGAACTATAACAATTGCATACATGTATATAATTAAAGGGGTCTCATTTAAATAGATTTTTACATAAGAAGTTGCATACATAAAGGCTAAGCTGAAACATTTAATTTAAAAGGTTTTTAAAGATTTAATTCTCATCTTGGACTTAACTTTTTGTTTTCCTGCATTTAATAGATTTATGTTTTTACTTTGTTATCTTAAGTGCATTGTTTTGTTTTTCCGTACTGTTGCATTGAGTAGTACAGTTTTATTTGTTCTAAATGTTTAGTACACTTTATGAGACAATCTATTAATTTACATACATGTACATGTACTTAATTAGGTTTCATTTTCCTTATTTTTATAACCTGTGGAGTACGCTTATTGGTAAAGGGTGCTTAATACTTTTGAATATGGGCTATTTCTTCATCTATTAATAGTGACCCTGTTCCTTTTGTCTGCTGTTTAACAATTACAGTTAAATATTTTGAAACGTTAATCTTGACACCAGCTTCACTACAGGTAATCGGGGCGGGACGTAGCTCAGTGGTAAAGTACTTGCCTGGTGCATGATCGGTCTAGTATCGATCCCCGTCGGTGGGCCCATTGGGCAGTTTCTTGTTCCAGCTAGTGCACCACGACTGGTATATCAAAGACATTGGTGTGTGCTATATTGAACTTGAGAATGTAAAAATTGTACTATAGATTCTTTTATTAGGCCAAACCAGTAGATTTTTCCAACTGTACCCAAAAATAATTTGAGGAGAATGGTTCTTTATGTGGTAGGGTTTCTTTAGACTTTTTTCCTGTGAAAGGTTTGCATACATGCCACTCTCCCCCGTTTAACACACACACCCCACCCCATCCCAATCACTCCTATATGGGCCTATCAAAATTTGAAATCCTGTGTACGTACCTGATTGAGATTGATTGGCGGCCACCCTAGTACTAGATTATAATACCACAGTAAGACCTGGCATATGTGTGTTTTGACACCTACGTATAACATTTTCATATTCCTGGCTGCCTTGTGTATTCCACCTTCAACAAATCTCATTGGTCACTCCTGTTTGTTGTTTGCTTTCATTCTCAATCTCTGGGCATTGCAGATTTATCTCCCTTTGATACCCCATGTTCTACATAAATAACTGCTACTAATTTGCATGACAAATGGTGTATCATATGAAGGGCTTAGGTGCAAAACACGATATATCCATTTTTCATTTTCAGTAAAACTGATTTTTTAAATTGTGTATGTTGTTTTGATTAAAAAAACACCCGGGATTTACCCAATACAATTTCATAAGGATCAATTACGTTTTGCAGCAAATCAGCGGGCCTACGATTAGCCCTTACTGACATACAATAATTGCTTTAACTAAAAACTAGAAAGAAAATGGTTTATATCGTGTTTTGCGCCTGAACTCTTCATATGTTATTTTTAACTTATATACATGTGTATTCCCATAAATATTCTTATACACGTATATGCCACATATATATAGATTGTTTTTGTATTCAAATACTTGAATAGTTTTTTGTCTTTCATGTTGAACAGAGGTGGAATTTATTATATATATATACACAACATACATACACACACATGTATACTATAGAGTTAGAAAGATTTTAAGAAAATGGGTTTAATTACTGTTCCAAAATAATTGAATCATTATACTTAAGAGTTCAAATTATTAACGACCAAGAACAATGATTTCAATTATTAGGTTAGTATATGTTAGGGAACATTTTGTTTGGTATCTCGTCCTGATTTGCTACTCAAGTTTCAAAGATTGCTACACAATTTTAAAACATTAAACAGTAGTTGCTAATCAAGTTCCAGTTGACTAGAAATATCGCTAATCAAGATTTTGAAAACAAAATGTTCCCTGTAGGTAGTAAAAAAAATTGAGTCGATTATAACTGGATCTTTCGTACAAGAATTAATTTAAAATACAGTATTCATATGAAATAAACTTGTCCTAGTTGCTTGGTACGTTACTCTCCAATGTATCTTTGTTACATTTTTATTAATTTCTTGGTCCATTCCCACTTCCTTAGTCTTGTTTTTATAAGCACAACAAGTGCTTGTTTCTTTGTGCTATACACATATCCTTCACCACATCTCAGTCCTTGTCTCATAACACAAGCATTTCCCTTTTACACCAGCCTTCTTCACCAACTCCCATTATGTTCCATGCCACATTAAAGAGATGGACTATTTCTAGTATATTCATTCATTGTATGATTTTTCATGTGCAAACATTTGAATGTTGTGTTATTCATTGCTATTTGTATTGAAATTATTTGATCATATGCTAGTAGTAGTAGAAGGGTTCGTAACAGTCTTTAAATTCCTTAAAAGTCTTTGAATTTGAAAAAATTATTTTTAAGTCTTTTAAAGTCTTTGAATTGTAATAAAAGTCTTTAAAATGTAAATTCTCACAAATCATAGCCAAAGCAATGATGCTATCTTTTACAGCTGCATGCATTTGATATTTTCCACTTACAAGGTTTAATCTGTCATGAAGCGTGTAAAAGAAAAAAGCTAAAAAATTTGTCATGGACAACAACGTAAACGAAATGATTTAGTATTTTTTTTATCACGTTCTATTGTCTTTGACCAATGTGTAAAAGTCTTTGAAAGTCTTTGAAAATGGCAGGTAAAAGTATTTGAAAGTCTTTGGATTTGTTTGGTCTTTAAGGCTATGAACCCTGAGTATGTACAATGTATATGTAATGACAATGAGATATAGTGCTTATTTAACCCCTGCCTGGCTGTACATCCATAACCTGTATTGCATGGGAGAGGGTGTGTGTACACATTAATTAACCTAACACTGGTTCAATGAGCTAACACTGGTAATTAAGGTCATCTAAAACTGGTACTGTGACCTGGAACTGGTACTGTGACCTGGAACTGGTAGTGTGTGACCTATGGATAATATTGGTAAAGCTGTGGTACCTTGGGGTTATTACTGTTTTTCATTTGTTTGCTTGCATGTGTACAAGTCTTATTTACAGGTATTTGTGTGTTGTTTCTGTTGTGATCTTTGTTTTTGGGGTGGGGGGTGGGGGGTGGGTGGAGGGGTGAAGAAGGGGTGAAAAAGGGGTGAAAAGGTGTATAAGTAGAACACTCCTGAAAGTTATTTTTTCATTACAAAAGCGTGAAACAAGTTCACTTATTTATTTTGAATGGGGGCTGATGTTGTGCTATATTAAAAAAACATTGAATTGTGTCCTGTGCTTGTCGTAATACTTCAAAAAAAAAATCTCTATCAGTCTATGGCCAAACGGCCTTAGCCTCTTATTTGCAAGTCACATGATGATAAATGTTTGGAAAGGTGTTCCTACAACCCATTATCAACAAATAAAATGAAAATAGTTGAATTGAGCTTGAACGTTTTTAACATGCCCATATACCACTAAGGTTTCAGGCATGTCCATCCCAGGCCCTGTTTCTGGACAGCCAGGGACTTGACCCCGGATAAAAATAGTTGACTATTAAACTGGAATGAAAACAGGGAGAGACCTTATTAAAAAATAATAATAATAAAAAAAGTAACCTATTGTTTTGTTCTGCTGTATTCTGTCACATATTTGTGATGTGTTTTGTAAATATTTAATGGATATCAAATGTTTCCTGACCAGATATTAATATTATTTATAATCTTAATTTGCACACACAGATAATCCAATGACATGTTTGAAAGGTTGTTCTGGATTTGTTAATACATGTGTGTCCTGATTGTATAATGTCAGTGTGATAAACCAATGAAATTGGGTCTTTTATAGGTCTTGGTATCGATCAGTTTCCATTACATATTTGCATCAGACTTATAGCTGGCTGTAATTTTATTGTTACCTGCTAAATGTATTCTTAATTATTTCATGGTATACCTTCTGAAAGTATATAAATACATGTAGTTGTGTTTCATTTAAAAAAATAAAAAAATAAAAAAAATAAAACTTATTTTTTAAAATTACTTCATTAGATTGAATATCCACTGCATTTAATGTTTTTAATATAAAATATTCCTTTGTTATTCTTTATTAAAAGTTGTTTTTATATATTTCTGCATTTTCTGTTTTCAGATATTTTATTTTGGTTTTTAAAATGTATTTCATTGCTTGGTTTATGATTTTGATAATTTTATTTTGTGTCTGTTTCCTTCCTTCAGATTTGTGTTATTGTTTTGTTTTGTCTTCATTTGCACTTTGTTTCATTATTTAGTTAGTTAGTTAGTTAGTTCAAGACACAATTTTTACTCACCCTGCATATAGATTCTAACATACCCTAAGCATATTAACCTGAATTTAGGAGAAAAGTTGCTACAACTGAAAAAGCAACAACAAACAAAACAAATAAATTTGCTTCATAAAGATAGGGTTGTATGACAGTTTACCCACTAAATGGTGCAACATATTATTTATTTAATTTGTTGTTAAAAGAACTTCATTCAACTGACCCCTGCGTGTGCTGTAACCTCACCGTGGTGCAGGGGTGTAACATTCTCTTTGAGAATGGCCAATACAGCACAAAATTGAAGTTTTGAGTAAAATTCAGTATCCGTAAAATTCTGTGATATTTGTGTTTTTGCACAGTTCTTTACACTGTTTTTGTTTTAAGTCTTGAATTTTTATATTGATCTTGATCATCACTTTATTTATTTGCATTACCATAGTTTGACACCCAATAGCCGATGTATTTTTCGTGCTGGGGTGTCGTTAAACATTCATTCATTCATTCATTCATTCATTCAACTGAAGTTTAATTTTTAAAATTTTTATTTTTAATTTTTTTTAACAAAACCATTAGAGAACAATGACTTATTAATAATTGGCTATTGGATGTCAAACATTTGGTAATTTCGACATAAGCGTGATAAGAGAGAAAACCCACTACATTTGTCCATTAGTATAGTCAACCAAGGTTAAAGTTTGTTCTGTTTAACAACAACAACACCCAGAGCACATTGATTTATTATTCAGTTAGGAGATGATCTATATATGGAGTTATAAATTTGCGGGTGGTATTGTCTATTTGATCCCTCAAATGTCATTTTTGACCAAATGCATCAGCCTGAGGTTAAAAATGATACATTTGCAGTCATAGACAATAACACCTGTAAATCTAAAAACTCCATATGGTTATGGCCATCATTTTTCTATGGAATTAATTGTATATTTTGATTTCTTGAAAAATCTACCTTGCTACAATCTAAGTGTAGACCCTTGAACAGTCAACTTTGCCTGTTCCAATTGCTAATAACGTCACTTTCTAATGACATCATTAGCTTTTCGGGCGTTATTTTCATTTGATCCCAGAAAAACAATGTAATTAACCAATCACAGTTCAGGACACACTCACCATCAGGTTATAGTTATTGGATGTCAAACATTTGATAATTGTGACAAAAGAGTAGCAATCTCTGAAATTTGCTTAGCGAATTGCGATGGAATCCTGAACAAAATGTTCCCTGAATTGCACTTCCCACAGGCAGGACAGCATATACCACAACCATTAATAGCAAATACCAAAAACCAAAACAAAAGTTAATTCTGTAACTAATTCTACATGTAGCCCTTTAAAATGTTTGCTAAAGGAGTTGAGGTAACAAGAATCTGGGCCCAAGATAAATGTACACAGTGTATATTTCAAGTGATGTCATCTATGCCATCAATACATGTAGGTCAACTGCCATGCTCGGGCCCAAGATAAATGTACACAGTGTATATTTCAAGTGATGTCATCTATGCCATCAATACATGTAGGTCAACTGCCATGCTCAATACACAGTGTATATTTCAAGGTCAATCTGCCATGCTCGGGCCCAAGATAAATGTACACAGTGTATATTTCAAGTGACGTCATCTATGCCATCAATACATGTAGGTCAACTGCCATGCTCGGGCCCAAGATAAATGTACACAGTGTATATTTCAAGTGATGTCATCTATGCCATCAATACATGTAGGTCAACTGCCATGCCACCCTGGCTTTATAAATACCATAATAAAATTATTTACATTTGACATGCTAGCTGTTTTATCTTTTCACAGTTACTCTGGTGTGTGACATTATGCATTAATTATTCCTGTATATGCCTTGCATGTAGTATATATATATATATATATATATACTGCACAACAAAAGAAACATATTTTTAAAATATATGTATCACAATAAAATTAATTACTAGAATGGGCCTAAAATGTTCTCAAAATGTTGAGAATTTTAGTACGCAGAAAATCTAACCTGATTCAAACTAAATAATTATAAATAAATTAAAGAAACAATAAATTAATAAGCATGTTTCTTTTGTTATTCAGTATAGTTAGTTTTGTATTTTTGTTTTTCTCCTTTATGGTATTGGCACAGTACTGATTAAAAAAACAACCTCAAAACCTGTAGGTACATGTATTTATAAAAAAAAAAAAAAAAAAAATTAAGGGCTGAATTTACAAAAGGTGATCATCCTATGCTTCTTTTAGATGTGTTTTAGTAAAAAACAAAAGTACAGACAAATTTTGATGTTTAATTAGTAAACATGGACAAACTATGATGTGTGCACATTGTTAAATTGTTGTTTTATTGTAAATTAAAAGTTAAATACTTTTTATAAATTCAACCCTATACATAATTTTTAATATTTATTTATTATTATTATTATTTTTAATTAATTAATTTATTTTAATTTATTTTATTTTAATTTATTTTATTTTAATTTATTTTATTTTATTTTATTTTATTTTATCATTTTTAAACAGGATGACAGAAAAAGTGGCAAATTGATTAAGCCATTTAATTTTGTATTTATTGATTCATGAATTCTTGTAAAGCTGATAGATCTTGTGGGTATAGCGATAGAATGGTGTTTGTGCACTTGTTTGTAGATCAAGTACTCGTTTTTTGTTGGTTTCAGGGTGTAATATTTATTTTCCCTATCATTCCACTCTCCTATAAAGGTCTTTTTTTCTTCTTTTTATTCGAAGGAGGGGAGGTTATTTCTTTTTCGACAGTTTTAACTAGAGAAAAAAAAGTGAAAAAACAAACAAAAACCCAACAATAAAACAACAAGAATGGTTGTAGTATTCTATTTTATATATGTCCTTAAAAAATTGATTTAAAACAAATTTAAATGTATTTATATAAAATACTAAAACCTATTTATATATTGCATCATATTGTAAGGATGTATATAGATAACTCTTGGTATATGATATACAGTGCAATAAAAGATAGTTGCAGATTTTCAGTTTGGTGTGTATAATATTTTGTATTATGTTGTCATTCTTTGATCACTTTGCATTACTTAGAGTATTCAGTATAATCTTTAGTGGCTTCACTACATAACAATATAGCTACACCAACAATATTTACTGTTTGGCCATGTTCAGTAGTTTAATTGCTTTACAGAAGATTTAATCCCATCCCCCACATTATGGACTTGTATGTATATTGGCTGAAGAAATTATTGTAATACCTAGTGAATGTACAAATGACTTGAGTGAATAATTTAAATTTAAAACCTCTCTCTGAAACTAATCTTTTAGCTTTTTGCATATTATTATGTTGTTATGGGAGTTACCTGCCCTTGACCTAATCTCTTTTTTAAAACATATAGAGGTGGTACGAGTATTTTGTTGGTATTTTTCGTAAATATGGACTGGTATATTGGTGGAAGAAATTAATGTAATCACTAATAAATGTACCAAAACACTTTAAGTGCATAACTTAAAATATAAGCGCTATAGCTGTAGAATCACAATTTTTTTCTTTTTCCTTTTTAATACTATGTTGGTATAAGTAACCTGCCCTTGAATTATAATCTCTCTTAAAATGTATAGAGGTGGTATGCTGTTTTTCACTATCGTGATTTGTCAAGCTTTTCAGATAAGAGCCCAATAATTTTGTGCAATGTGCTAACAAGGTGATTATATGAATATTATTATCAGATGTGTGTGCGTTTGGGAGCTTTTTGTGTGTAACAGTTAATTGTGAGGTGATTCGCATGAATTGTCTGTTGTACTGTAGATCATGTATGTCTTAATTAATATACCTTAATTAATATACACAATACTATGTCAAAACTAATTTGTATATTAAAAAGTTAAATTGTTAAGATTTTTTATTGCAATTCTGGTTTCTTTGTTAAATTAAAAAACGTGAATAAATGTTAAGTTTTATTATTTTTAATTTTATTTTATTAAAAGCATTTTATTAAATTTTTGTTACTTGAAATATAATTTCTGCTTTAAAAATTTAAATTAATTAACAATGCTGTGATTTAATTTTAATATAATTCATACTTTACATGTAACTGGACATTCATACATAACTAAACCCTTGGGTTTAACAATTTTTAAAAGAACTTTTTTTCTTTAACTTCATATTTCAAATACATGTATTTGATATGTTAAATAAATGAAAAAGTGAAAAGAAAGGTAAATACTGATGGAAATGCTACTTAATAATTCAGCTTTATATAGAATTTCAGCTGAGGTGAAGCAAATGTGAGTTTAACTTTGATAGACTTGCACTCAGTTACAAAGGCATACAATTATAGTGACCAGTAATGCTCTCTTCTGGTTGGTGACTTTTTGCAGATTATTCTTGATGTGAGTTATCTGCCCTTGACCTAATCTCCTTTGCATGGTTACAGATTTCATTCACCAAAGTTTTGTGTTCTTCATCATTCTAATTTTTTTTTGTTGTTTTTAATTTTAATTTTTTTTTAATTCATAATCCAGACTAACACTTTCTACATATTATGCTAATCCTTCATTTCACCGTATAAAACTACAATGTAGATAATCTAGTTGTGTTTGTTTTTGCTTGTAATATATGCATGTTCGGTATGGTATGGTCATGCATATTGGATCCCCTGTTTTTGCTGTAGATATTATTTGTATTTAGACTTCGAATTGCTATCTTTCCTCCTGGTAAATAATATATTATGTATTTTTTTTTTTACAAAGGTTGATTGCTTCATATAAAAATGATCAGCCACATTAAAGATTCAAATTAAAAATTGCATGCATTCACCCATGGTTTGTTGCTTGATTTTATTTCTTTGAAAAGAGAATAAAAATGAAGAAAAGAAACTAGTATCAAACTTAACACGCTTTCCTGAGTGAAATTTGTCACGGGAATTTTATTAATGCTTAATTCTTTCGGTGCTATGGTATTGGTTTGAACAGAGTTTTACAGTGTTAAATTGATTATTTTTGATAGTTACATTTATTTTATTTATTCAAAGCTTAACTTTCAACCTGAGAATAACCAAACATTCATATTTATTATTTTGTATTACCATCTATATATATATATACAAGTATACGAGACACCGATGGTTCATTTGAACATGAGTAGGTACCCCGTTATTATTATTTTTACACATATATATTTTTTTCTTCTGATATCGAGACCGTTATAATTCTTTGTCATTAGTGTTGTCAGCACTTATAGTGTTGCTGTTGCTAGCACCGAAAGAGTTAAAAGTTGTGTAATCTTGTAGCTTTCCATTATTCAATATCATACATGTATGTAGTCTTTCTGTCAAGTAATAAGTTTTATCTAACAGGCTATATATATTTATATATTTATCAGTCTCTTCCAGATACACAATAAACAAACATTTTGTTTTAAGTTGTCTATCGTGAATATGTTGTACATTCATTAATGTTTTGAAGGTGTTTGCATGGTACTATTCCTTTGTTTTAATAGAATTTACAAGATATAAACAAATTTAGAAATTTAAATTGTGAATTATTGAATGATCTGAAATGAACAATTTAAAAAAAAAGTTTTATAAATTAAATTATAAAATAGTATAATTTGTCCAATTTAGCTTTTTAGTAAGAATTGAACAAGCAAGTTCGTAAACTTTGTGTTAAACTCTTTGCACATTATGGTGTAAAAGAAATTTAAATAGTGAAAATTGAAAGCGTGACAGCATTCGGTAATTTCAGCTTGGGGTGCAGTATGAATTTGTGCAGTTCACAGTTCTGCTTTATATGCACTTTTTGCAATAACTTACGTTATCATATTGAACAGTAAATAAGTATATACATACATTTTTCTTTCTTTTTGTAATTTACGAAATATGTGATCTTATACAGTTGTTTACATATATTCATAACCTTGGGAGTTTAATGTTTGCAGATCTTGTGGTAGTAAATAATAGAGCTTTTCATATTATTTGCATAACAGCATTGATGATTATTATTTTAATATTATTTTTGTCAGAAAAAATATTGTTCTGTTCCAAATGTAGTGTTGCACAGTATTCTGTTTTATTATATTCTTGTCTAGCAGCCCAATGTTTCTGGGCCTTTTGAACAATTGAAATCTCAAACATGGGTTGAAATTAAGTTTTACGTGCAGGGAACTAACTACAAGTACCGTATATGTATGCTAAGGCATGTTCTGGTTAACTATTAACTGACACATATTAAACCCAGGATTAATGTTAAACTAAATATGATATGTCATTGTCAGCAGATACATGTAGATATAGAAATTATCTGCTTAGATTTAATTCATATTGTTTTCTAATTAAACCCAGGATTAATGTTAAACTAAATATGACATGGCATTGTC